>NC_057355.1:59888750-60246875 GCF_016509475.1 Prionailurus bengalensis
TGTGTATCTTCACTGAACTACATATTGCAGTAGCTAAGGCTGATACCTCTCTAGTCCCTGGGTAGTTAATATTGTTAAGAGACTCTCAGAATATTGGCCTCATTGTCACTGACTGACCTGCCCCCAGGCTGGATATAGGTATAAGTCGAGTGCTTTTACTCCCAAAGATGGATGTTTTTGTAGGACCACAGATCTCAAGCAGCAGCGAACAGCAGCAGGTTTGCTTCAAACCTATCCTGGAAGGTGGGGAAGGAAGACTTTTTGCCCTTTCTGTGGGAATGCTGATGAATGAAAATAACCACGTAGGTTAGGAAGAACATCATTCCGCTGCTCCCCTGTGAGGATCATGGGTTTGTGTTTAGGATTTTATGTGTCCCTGACTTTGCATTACCTAAATCTGGTATAGAACTACAGTCTAGGGGTTGAGAACCCTGGCTGAGAAACCACATCAAGTACCTTAATTATTTGAGTATGTTAGTTGTTCTTTTTGATTTTTGTTTTGTTCTGTTTTTAAGTTTATTTATTTACTTAGAATCTCAAACACCCTAAGCACAGAGCCCAACGTGGGACTTGAACTCCTGAACCGTGAGATCATGACCTGAGCCAAAATCAAGAGTCGGACGCTCAACTGACTGAGCCACCCAGGTGCCCCAGTTGTTCTATTTGTAAAGTAGGGATATCTTCCTTGTGTCCCCATTGAGTTGTGAGGAAGCTGATGTACATGGAAGTACTTGAAAGAGATTAAAGCACTGGGGAGCCTGGGTGGCTCAGTCGATTAAGTGTCCAATTTCAGCTCAGGTCATGATCTCGCGATCTGTGAGTTTAAGCCCCATGTCAGGCTCTGTACTGACAGCTCAGAGCCTGGAACCTGCTTTGGATTCTGTGTCTCCCTCTCTCTCATAAATAAACATTAAAATAAAAAATTTTTAATAGAGATTAAAGCATTTACTGGACAGGCAGCAAGCATAATGCAAAGAGGCCTGATCAGGAAGTAAAAGGTGAGATTCAAATCAGAGCTCACCATGTATTTTTCTGAGTCTGTTGCCCCCACCCTAGAGTGCAGTGTGGATGTGGGAGGGTGCCTTATGAACTACGAAGCATAATCACTATGCAAGGTGTGAAGTTATTGAGGTCTGTCATCAGACACAGCCTCCTGGCTTTTCCTCTGGTCTTAGGTTGAGCAGGAGAATGGAGCACAGTTCTCTCTGACCCTCTTCTTGTGGGGTGTTCATCTAAGGAAAGTAGAATGAATTTCTTCTCTTTTGAGGAAACATAACTTTCTCCTCTCCTTGTGGCCCTTCTTTCCATCCATCCTGAGGTCTAAAGCCACCAGGTTCATCCCAAAGCTCCTGCAAAAAGTCAGGACAGCTGTCCTTCTAGAGAAAAGGTCACCCTCTGAAGGAAGCTGGCACTAATGCCGGTATAGGGAAGAGCCTCGTGCATTTGTTCTCCAGCATATGGAAGAATGTCCACTAAAACCCAGGTTCCCAGAAAAGGGAAGACTGAGGCTATCCATGTGGGAATACAATACGTTTGTAGTAGCCACAAAGCAGGGTTGGCAGAACAACTCAAAGGCAGGAAGCCTGTCCTCAAGCTCCCCCAAGACAAGCTATGAGGCTGCCTCAGTTCCCAGCCAGCTCTGCCTGTCTTCTCCCACTGCAGCAGCAGTAGGCTCTTCAGCATCTGAAATAGTCCTCTTTGCTTGTAAAATGCCAGGGGAGGAATGCAGCAGGAAAAGGCCACCAAAGAAGCTATTAAAGCAGAGACTTCTAGGGCCAAGGCACACCCTCACAATCTCAGCCTCCTAGAACTTCACACCTGGCAAATTATAGCACAGCAGGCTCCCACGTGCTACTCGGAGCCAAACTGCTGCTTACACCCCACGCCTGAGGCTGCCTGTGGACAAGCACAGCCTTCATCCCCAGTCATGGCCTTCAGCCTGGAACCCAGTAGATTCGGGAGGGCACAGGCAGAAGCAGCTAAGAACTGCCCCAGCAGGAATGACACTAACAGGCTCAGAGTGAGGAGAGGCAGATGGACATCTGGTTTGGGTGTGGGGAAAAGAAAATGATTTTAGCATTTAATTTACTCTATCAGTCAGGGATTATCAAGACTGGGGAAATAAAGAATGGATTATTTCCCAGAGTTGAGCTACACCATCTCTCAAGAGGGATTTTGCCTTTAAAGCACCCAGCAAACAAAGCTGACCCTCACTGTCCACCCAACCAGGCAGAGAAGGGCTGAGTGCAGCATGATGGGGGCCTCAGAAGAAGGGTGCTAACCAAAACTCCGAGGAAGTTATGGACATTTGAAATTGGTTCATAGTCCATCAGAGACTGTCTTTCCTATATAGTCCATATGGCACATACTACCACAGAAATGATTTGCCTTTTCCAGAGGGAAATATTTGTTTACTATCTCTAAAACAACGGGAAAATTGCAGGGGCACCTGGGTGGCTCAGTCGGTTAAGCGTCCAACTTGGGCTCAGGTCAGGATTTCACGGTTTGTGAGTTCGAGCCCCACATCGGGCTCTGTGCTGACAGCTCGTAGCCTGGAGCCTGCTTCCGATTCTGTGTCTCCCCCTCTCCTGCTTGTGCTCTAGGTCTCTCAAAAAATAAATGTAAAAAAAAATTTTTTAATAAAAATAAAATGGGAAAATTGCAAAAACATTAATATAATGCTACAATACAAATGAAACTATGTGATTCCAATGAGCTGGGATCCTTAAGAAGATAACTGCACACTGCTTGGCCTTCCCCTCTGCCCTCAGGGATGCTGAGATACCACATGTTATTAGCACAGGATTGACCAGAGAGGATGCTCAGGTATGTTGGTTCCTCTTATCTGCTGCACCCTGAGGGTTGGCTCAGCAACAGAAGGCCCAACAGTGTACAGCCCAGCGGAGAATGGGACACACTCCGTTTCCGGCCCCAGAGCTGACACCTCACACTTCAGAGCCACCCAACCCAAAGCCAAATGTCTTTATAACTTCACATCCTGCATTTTCTGGAACTATGTGATTCTCCATACCCTGTGGGATTGTTCTTTGCCCTCTCTACACCTGACTCTGAGAAGTCTGGGCCCTTACACAGGCCTCCAGGAAACAGCCACATTGCTGGAGAAGCATTACTTTTTATGGCTCTAAGTGCTTCTGACTGAATCCAGTCCACTGATAATGTCAGCCTCTCAGAGTTGTTCGTTCCCTGAAGCTCAGCCTACTTTGTCTCCAGAGCTGACATCCTCTCTCCAGCACGGGAGGCACTGTAAAGGAGCTGCCATGCATGAGGTCAGCAAAAATCCTTTGTCCCTAGTTGTTTTTCCATCCTTTGCCTCTGTATCTCCCCTGCCTGGCTGGTTTCCTTGAAGAGATCAGCTGGTTTCCACTGAAGAAGTATCTGCTTTCCTGGGCAACCATGGGCAAGAGTCTGATTAAGATTCACACCAGAGTCCGAGTTCAGCTCCGGTTGACTAATCATTGCCTTCGGCCACTAAGTGTGCGCATACTGAGGATGGGGCCCCGGCTCCAGGGGAGGCTCCTGACCACTGTGTCCGCTGGCCCACAGGGAGCCACCTCTGGGCAAGGCAAGCAGCTGGAACATATCCAAGGTAAAAAAGAATCCTCTGTTTTGCTGTGCCATTTGCCAGATCCCACCCACCCACGGTACCCACCCCCTCCATCCCACAGTAACAGGTTTGATGAAGGGGATGGGGTGGGTGGTGACTTCTAGTGAACCTGAAGTTTTGTACAAGACTAGTCTGACATACATACAGGTGAGGTCTGTTGAGGGAACAGAAGACTAACATTTACTGAGTAATTTTGTTTGTCTAGCAGTCTACTAGAAATGCATACATTTCCATTATCTTATTTACCGAGAGCACCAACAACTTATTATAATGTGGTTTCTGATGTCCCTCTGATCTGTTCTTTCTAATATAACAGCCTTTGCCTCTCTCCTTCCCCTCCAAGCTTAGGGCTGAATAGTAGGCTAAGCTGAAATGCACTGAAGTGGCTTCAGCAGCTAAGCTGGTCATACTGTGGAAGATCTGACAGTCATAGCTGTCTTTGTGAGGGGACAGCCTCTAGAAAGGGTATGAGGATTATGTGGAATTTAAGAAACAAAACAGATGAACATATGGGAGGGGGGAAAAAAGAGAAAGAGAGGGGAAACAAACCATGAGAGACTCTTTTTTTTTTTTAATTTTTTTTAACGTTTTATTTATTTTTGGGACAGAGAGAGACAGAGCATGAACGGGGGAGGGGCAGAAAGAGAGGGAGACACAGAATCGGAAACAGGCTCCAGGCTCTGAGCCATCAGCCCAGAGCCTGACGTGGGGCTCGAACTCACGGACCGCGAGATCGTGACCTGGCTGAAGTTGGACGCTCAACCGACTGCGCCACCCAGGCGCCCCATGAGAGACTCTTAAAGATAGAGAACAAACTGAGGGTTGATGGGGGGATGGGCTAGATGTGTGATGGGCATTAAGGAGGGTACTTGTGATGAGCACTGGTTGTTGTATGTTAGTGATAAATCACTGAATTCTATTCCTGAAACCAATATTGCACTGTATGTTAACTAACTAGAATTTAAATAAAAATGGAAGGAAGAGAGGGAGGAGCAGAGGAG
Source organism: Prionailurus bengalensis (assembly GCF_016509475.1). Taxonomy (NCBI): domain Eukaryota; kingdom Metazoa; phylum Chordata; class Mammalia; order Carnivora; family Felidae; genus Prionailurus; species Prionailurus bengalensis. The sequence continues at coordinate 59,893,377 of NC_057355.1, forward strand.
CCAACACATGTGTGATCAGGGCCTCAAGATTTGTTTTATCAGGAATTTATTAAACATTCCCAGGTTCATATTCCTCATGCTGCTTGTGCAAATGCAGGAATAAGGGGAAAAAACTGGGGGGAAAGGATCAAAGGAGCATCAAGAGCACTGGAACAAGGGGCTGGCTCTTAACTTCACATTATTTCACAACAGTTTCTTGGGCAATTGGGACCTAAATCTAAAGTAGGTGTAAGATGTTGACTTAATTCATCCAGGCCCAGAATCCAACTACATGATCATTAGCACCAGGAAATAGAAAGAGGCTTGGAGTCCATCCTTACCTTTGCCATCACCAACCAACCACATGACTTCAGGCAAGCTCTGTAACCTCTTGCTTTCATTACTTCGTGGAAAGATAAAATGAAAGCACTTAAAAAAGTTTAAAATAGTATACAAATGTAAGATTTTAGCACAAGGGGGTAAAAAATAAAACCAGGACCATGAGGAGCTTCTGAAAGCAGAAGCTGAAAGCTGTGGCAAATATACTTACTGATGGTGACGTGATGGGGAGACTAGGTGGCTAGCAGGGGGCTGCTGTTCCTGCCCCAACCCACCCCACATTTGTCACCAATCCCAGGATTTGTTCCTCTGGAGAATCCTTAACTGTGTTGATGGGCTCCAGCAGGCTGAGCAGGCAGACTGCCTGGGAGCAAATGGCTACTAAAGAGACCCAAACACAACTCACTACTTCTGAAAGGTTACTGCCACCTTTTAAGAGAGACCTTTGGGCGGGGAGGGGGGGAGGGCAGCGGCGCCTGGGTGGGTCAGTTGGTTAAGCATTTGACTCTTGATTTTGGCTCAGTTCATGATCTCACGGTTTGTGAGACCAAGCGCCACATAGGTCTCTGGGCTGACAGTGCAGAGATTCTCTCTCTACCTCTCTCTCTGCCCCTCCTCTGCTTGTGCTCTCTCTCTAAATCAACATTCAAAAAGTGAGAGAGAGACCCTTGGGCTTATGAAGCTAGCCCTAATCAACCCTTATTTGGTCAAACCTTTACATAGCTGGGAATCTGATCTAGTCTGCAGCAATTCAGGGTCAATTTCAGAGCAACAGAAGGGAACTGGCTTCTCTTACCATAGGCCACAAAGGCAGGGAGAGTCAGAGCCACTCTGGCACCCCAAAGATAGCCAGGAATGAAAATGCAGACACTGAACCTGAAACAAGAAGCCATTTCCTCAAGAGCATTGTGATGTGGGCCATACTCGGTGACTCCAGGCCCACATCTTCTAGCCTCCATGGCTACTATTTAGTTGAGGGAGTAACCACCTCCTGTTTTCTGCTACCAGAGACTGAGCACTGTAAAGAGAGATATGTTCCATCTGAAAAAGTAGAGAGATAATGGGTAGTTTTAGGGGGTCGGAGAACACTTTCTCCTGACCATTGTAAGAGAATTTCCACCCTGACCCAACAAGATGTTCTCAGAGACCACTCTGCAGTTTGGAGTGTGTAAAGATGAGGATGTTTCAGCCTACAGTAGACCCAGCTCATTCTAAAGTAAAAAAAAGGAGCCACTAGCCAAGGGCTATTCCCCTTCTCCATCAGAAAACACTTAGGAAGAGGGGTGCCTGGGTGGCCCAGTTGGCTAAGTATCTGACTATTGACTTCGGCTCAGGTCACATCTCTAGGTCATGAGATCAAGCCCAGAATTGGGCTCTGTGCTGAGTGTGGAGCCTGCTTGGGATTCTCTCTGTCCCTCTCTCTCTGCCCTCCCCTGCTCATGCATGCACATGTGTATGTGCACATGCACACTCTCTCTCAAAAATAAACATTTAAAAAAAAAAACCACTTAGGAAGAGCAGATAGGGTTTTAATGTCCCCTAAGATTAGGACAGCCAGAAGTGGGAGGCTGAAGAGACAGAGCACAACTGCAGAAATCCAAAAGATGACCTCATGAACTCAAGGAGCTGCATGCTGGGTTGTTAGAAGGGCACTCAGCTCCAGAATCAGTATTTCATGAGCCCTAGTGAAGGAAAACAGTCTTTTCCTCCCCATTCCTGCCTCTTAAGACCCTCAGCCCAAGAGGGAGACTTGAGCTCCCTGAAATGTGGCCCCAGCTCTGAATCAGGGATGGTATGCAATTCAGAATGTCTTTCAATTGACGTCAAAAGCAGGAAAGGCAGAATCTTTGACAAATCTTGCCAAAACCCTACGTAAAAAGAAAAAAACCTCCAACCATGGCCCCTCTGATGTCTGCTGCTTCTCTTATCCTCTTCCTGATACATCAGAACAGCATGCAGCAGCCACTGTCACGTGAAGTGTACAGGGGGGCTTCCTTCCAAGATTTTAGTTACCATATAAAACAGAATGGGTGCTGCCTCCACCAGACAGCAAAGTGTGCACAGGGACCCAGAAAGCCTTCTCACGTTCCTTTTGCATTTCCAGGCCTCGAGTCCCTCCGGGACAGTGCCCATTCCACGCCAGTGCGTTCCTCCTCCCATGGGGACACCTTCCTGCCTCATGTGAGAAGCAGCCGGGCAGATAGCAATGAGCGAGTCGCCGTGATTGCAGACGAAGCCTACAGTCCTGCAGACAGTGTGCTGCCCACCCCTGTGGCTGAGCACAGCCTGGAGCTGATGTTGCTTTCCCGGCAGATCAATGGGGCCACCTGCAGCATCGAAGAAGAGAAGGAGTCTGAAGCCAGCACTCCAACAGCTACAGAGGTGGAGGCCCTTGGGGGAGAGCTGAGGGCCCTGTGTCAGGGGCACGGCAGGCCAGAGGAGGAACAGGTGAATAAGTTTGTTTTAAGTGTCCTCCGTTTGCTCCTTGTGACCATGGGACTCCTCTTTGTTTTGCTCCTCCTCCTGATCATCCTTACCGAGTCTGACCTTGACATTGCCTTTTTCCGCGATATCCGCCAGACCCCCGAGTTTGAACAATTCCACTATCAATACTTTTGTCCCCTCAGGCGATGGTTTGCCTGCAAAATCCGCTCAGTGGTGAGCCTGCTCATTGACACCTGAGAAGGCATGACTCCTCCCAATAACTAGCCAGGTGGACCAAGGAGCCCGGCTACCCATTCCCAGCAATGGGACCCATCGCGGAACCATCGGCACATGTACCAAGTCCTCCTCTCATGACTCAAAGTCCACAGCCTAGGAGGGTCATTTCCCAGAAGAAAAAGAGGATAGGCTCATGCCCTATCTAAACAAACTGGGAAAACTCATTTCCTTCAGAGGTTCTTTCAAGAAAGGCTCAGCGACTCTGTTTCTCATCCTCCCGATTTGCAGGATAATTTTTGGTTTTGAATTTTGATTTTTCATAGATGTGTATTATTTTGAAAGTATCAAATAAAAATAATTTATTTTACTATTACGGATTATCGCAGTAGTGTCACCTAGCAGATGGGACACTAGTTGAAGACTAGAGAGCTGTCGTCTTCTGTATTGTGCGGGAGCTTTCCTACTGGGCTCCAGTAGGCTCATCAGTGCAGCCTCAGCAGCACAGGCCAGGGGTCTGGACAATGGGAACTATCTGTAGGTTTTCCTGCCAGACGAGATTTGAAAAAAGTAAACATCCATGTAGAATGATTAAATGGAAAGTTGCTTCTTATGATGGTCTGAGTTGGATTTTCTTTTCCTTTTGTTTTTTTCAAATCTGAGCAGAGTGGGCATCTGAAGGGACCACCGCTACCGCAGCAGCAGCAGCAGGGGTGGGGTAAGTCTGTCCCCTTAGACTAGAGATCCTAGTGGGCATCGCCATGAGTTTTATATAATGAACTTAGACTTCTGTGATTTTTTTTTTTCCTGAAGAACCTCAAGATTTTTATAGTGCTTCAGAGACATTAGTTGAATTCAGTGGTGCCTGAGATAAGACTGTCAGAAATGTCAGACAAAGTGTAGTTAACAGAAACGAGAACTTAGGTACCTAAGAAACTGTTGAGATTCAGAGAGCAGTACCTATTTTGTACCCCCCCCCAAAAAAAAACTATTTCAATTTATATTTTAACAAGATGTTATTTTCTTATCAATTCATATTTTGTTTTTACTTTATGGATTAAGAAAATAGAGCCTGATGAACTAAATGATGCAAGAAAGAAACTAATCTTGAGAATGAAAAGCTTCAGAAAAGAGAATTCCAAGATCAACAAAGAGCCTTGGAAGGGACCAAGAAAAGGATTTCTTTAAATAGGCATACTAAAAGATGCCTACAAAAGAAAGAAAGCGAACGTGGCAGAAACCAACAATTAGATGTAGAAATACTGCCCCCTAGGGTCATCCTCTGCATCAGGAAAATAAGAGTTGTAGGAAAGTATTTGCCATTCTTCCTGAGGGAAGCTGTGGAAGCATGCAAAGCATAGCATGTGAAGGGTGAGTGTGGGGTCCAAGGCCCAAGCTCTGCAACTCTTAACAACCACTCACATACAAGATCTCGTTTTCATCTCAGGGAGAGATTTCTAAGTCATCTGGGGCCTGAGGACTTATTTAAGGATAGTCTGTAGACATATTCCTGGGACCCACACAATAGTGGAGTGGCTGCTAACATCACGTGATGTTGGGCAGCCCCAAATGCAGAACAGGATGAGTCACTTGAAGATTTGCTCTCCCCTAATTTTTCCCCTGAAATAGCAGAATCATATCCATGTAGAGTATAACAGACATGGAATTGACAGGGGGTGCAGGGTGGGGGGAGTGGATTGTACAATTCTAAATGCCCTTTCATCTAGACCAGGGGTTGGCAAACTTCTTCTGTAAAGTGTCAGTACATATTTTTTTTATTTTGGTTTTGTGGGCCATACTCTGTGGCAACTACTCAACTCTGCCATCATAGCACAAAAACAGCCATAGGTAATACATAAACAAGGAAACATGGCTGTGTTCTATAACAGTTTATTTTTAAAAAGACAGCTGAATTTGGACCACAGGCCATAATTTGCCAACCCCAATCTAGACAATAAAACTGCTCCTTACCAGTATGTTAGCAGAAAGGGGGTCGGCTCTGCTCCCATTCCTGACTTGCTAAAGGCCCAGGACCATTTCCCAGTGGAGGCACTGGGGTTGCTTGTTTAAAGGGTGCTTGAACAACCAACCAGCAAAGAGGTAACTGATGCCAAGATGAGCAAGATCAAGTGTTTAAATGCTAAAACTCCACCAGAAGCTAAGAATGGAAGAGGAATGTCTGATCATTTCCATACCAGCGACAATTAGGGCAGAATTACAAACATCTATTTACCAAGTGACAAGACAAACTGAAGGAGATCCTAGTAAAACTTAGGGATCACTTAGAACCAACTATCCACTGCCACTTGTCATCTACACAGGAAGGCTTTATTTAGCACAGGACTGAAGTGAAAAGTAGACTCAGAGATGAAAAGGCTGTCAGGAGATAGGGGGCTGGTTTTAACCTGGATATCTACTGTCTTATGCAACATAGCAGATTACCTTTTAGTGTAGTGTTCCTACCTCAGTCTGTAGAATATGGTGTTTCTATGCAGTGAGTGATAACCTTGACAGTGACCTTTCATATTCACATTAAAGAGAGATACAATATTCCATTTCCTGGTATGTTACTTGTGTCTAGAGTTCTAACAGTACAATAGTCCATACCACTTCCAACAGCTGGATTTTGCTCTCTGAACAGAAACTTTTGGGTTATTTTTTTCCAGGGCTTACCCCAAAAAATACAGATAGTAAAATTTCCTTCAATTTGCTTTTCAAGTAGCGCTTGAATAACAAACCTCCTTTGTTGGTGACTAGTCTTTTTGGTATCTCCCCATCGTTAAACATTGTTCAGATTTTTAACCTGGTTTTACTGTGTTCCACTATGTCTCCCATTTTCTCTCAAAATTAGTTTGATCTCATTGTAGAAAAAAACAATGGATTCCATAGCTTCATCCATCAGAGGAAATAAAACTCTTACTAAAGAATAGTGTACTGCATCTTTAAGCAGTAGAAGGTAAACTACCTGCAAATGTGAATTTCTTAGTTTCATTAAAAAGTATAGTTGTAAACCTTTCGTGTGCCAAAAATTCTAAGTTATACTTTCCTTCAAAGCAATGTACTTTTTTCTACATATGCAGTATGTAGTTAGCATAAAATCATTGGTGCCATGAAAATTATTTTTAAACTTAAATAAATATTTAAATATCATTGAAGAGTGGACTCTTTTTTAACCTACAACTGGTCTCCCTTTTTCCTCCTTAAAGTTACCAACACAGAGATAAAAGGATACCAGGGGGATTTATACAGCTGACTGCTGTTCATGACTAGAATCATTTAAAAAAGTCATTTTATTGGGGCACCTGGTTGCCTCAGTCAAGCATCCAACTCTTAATTTTGGCTCAGGCCATGATCTCATAGTCATGAGGTTGGGCTCCACACTGGGCATGGAGCCTACTTAATATTCTCTCTCTCAAAAAAAAATAGTAATAATAGTCATTTTGCTTATATCCATCTATCATCCTTGACCTTTCCCCCAAAATAAATACTACTAAAAATGTGGAAGCTGTAATAATAGAATGATTTTAGAGATGAATTGGACCTCATTTTTCTGTTGAGGAAAACCAAGGAGTGATTTTCCTAAGGCTACATAGAGCCAAAAGTAGAACCAAGATGGTTCAGGGTGCCTGGCTGGCTCGATAAGTAGAGCATGAGATCTTGAGGTTGTGAGTTTGAGCCCTACACTGAGTGTAGAAATTACTCAAGAAAATAAAATCTTAGGGGCAGCTGGGTGGCTCAATCAGTTAAGCATCAACTCTTGATTTCAACTCAGGTAATGGTCTCACAGTCTGTAGGATGGAGCCCTGCATCTGGCTCCACACTGACGGTGCTGAGCCTGCTTAAGATTCTCTCTCCCTGCCCTTCCCCTCCTCTCTCAAAATAAAAGTTTTCTTATAAACAAGAACCTAGATGGTCCAGCTTCTAAACCAGTGTTCTCACTCAAGCCTGGAACAAGAACAGAAAACATTTCCTATGAAGGGAATAGAATGGTGTCACTGCTACAGTAACCTGATAATTACAACTTACAAAATATATTCCTATAACATTATCTCACCTGATTATATAACCATCACTCTGGCTACAAAACTGGTAATGGTCTTTTAAATTCCATGAGGATGAAAAGTGAAACTTGGGTCCACTGTGCTAGTTTCTTACCTCATCTTCCTGTTTTCAATTCTATCTGCCCTTTAATGCTCCATTCTGCTACCAGATCATCTTCCTAAAGCACCAATCATGTAACCCACCTCGAAATTTTCAGAGGTTCCTATCACCTATAAAATGATTATCTAATATCCTGTCCCTAGTGGAGTTTTGTTTTTGTTTCTAATGACAAAGTCTTTGCTTAAAGTGATCTGCAAAGTAAAAAGCCTAAGAAACAGGGGTGCCTGGGTGGCTCAGTAAGTTGAGTGTCCAGCTCTTGATTTCAGTTCAGGTCATGATGCCAGGGTCGTAGGATTCAGCGCAGAGTGTGGAGCCTACTTAAGATTCTCTCTCCCTCTGCCATTCTCCCCCACCATTTTCTAAAAAAGAAAAAAGAAAGCTCTCTAAAAACAAAAAGAAAAGCCTAAGAACCACTGGATGTGAGTGGTGATTTCCCATGATCCTACAGTTTTTTTAACATTTATTTAACATTTGTTTATTATTTTCCCCCAGTGCAAGATGGGGAGAGGCAGAGAAAGTGGACACAGAATCCAAAGCAGACTCCCGGCTCTGTGCTGTCAGCACACGGCCCAACATGGGGTTCAAACTCATGGACCGTGAGATCATGACCTGAGCCGAAGTTGGACGCTTAAGCCACCCAGGTGCCCCCATGATCCTACAGCTTTAAGGCAGCCACTCTTCTATGGATACTTAATGAGGACCCCCTATGTACAGACCCTTTCAGGGCTCTAGCACCCACTCCCTCTGCTTAGGGTTCCTCAACCATCAGCAGGCCCCTCTACAAGAGAATACACTCCTGGTTTTAGCACATGAACAGGCTTCCTCTACACACCCCTACAACTTGCTGATGGAGTAGAATCAAACAGGCAAAAGATACTTTTAAAACACTTCCTCTTGCACTGCTTTCATTTTAGGAAGAGGTACCTTAAAATGTTTTACTCCTGCCTCTGTGCTAAATGTTATCTTCCTCACAAAATTTCACCTTTTCATTTGAAAATCCAAAAACACTTATAACCAAATGAACCAAAATATGGGTTTATGCTGTCCTGGAACTAAAACTCCTTACTGGCCATCAATACCATACTAAAAAGGAAAAACCAAAAAAAGTACTAAATCAGAAGGGACAGCCTAGCAAAAGGACACCTAAGTTTTTGGAACCTGAAGTTAAAGGGCATATATTGCTTCCTCTTGGGTTGATACAGAAGATACCTGTGTCTGCCCTCCTCCCTCCCCATGTACTATAACTGACTGAAAGGATTTAAATCTTTGTGTACACAGCCCCAAGCTCCCTGCTTTCCTGGAGAACTGCCTTTGCAAAGTCATCTCTGTGGAAAGGAAACTCAAAGGCATGAATACCAAAACAGGACTTAAGGAACTAAGATTTATTAATTCCTAATCATTTTTAAGTCTCTCCGAGTTTGACCAAGTCCCTGTCCGCCTGAGAATCGTCTCCTTCCTCCTTAAGGGCATAAAAGGATGGGCATCTCAAAGAAAATGACTCAAGAGGAATACAGAGCTTATGTGCTTAAGAGATATCATAAAGCCCAACTTAAAAAAAGAGAGAAAGCAATCATAACATACGAATAATTACAGAAGCCATAAAGCTTTAAGCAAGTCTCTGGGAGAAGTACCTTTCACAACAGATTACAGTTTAAGGATGTCCTAAGGGAGACAGTTTTCCTTTATGTGCTTTGTAGATTTAAACAATTACTCCATTATAGAGCTTATCACTGAGAAACAAGTCCCCACTCACTCTCCTTCCTTCCTGCATTGCATCAAGAAGACAGAACTCTATTAACTGGAATTAGATATAAATACTACAGTTTATGAAGCTAAAATGGCAAAAGAAACCACAAAAGTGACAAACATCAAGAATTTGCTAACATTTATTGCAGAAACCGGGCAATTACCACCAAGGATTCAAAGCTTAAATGATGGTACTAATTTCAATGAGAGTATTTTTCAGTATCTTTAAAAAAGAGCACTTTTCACAAAAGTAGCCACATTCTGGGACCTGTGAAATGAAGTGGTGTAGAAAAGGGAAAGGGAAAAAAAGAAAAGAAAAGAAAAGGGAAAGGAGCCTACAGGCTTCATTTATTATCTCCAGGGCAGTTTAATAGAAGTCAACCTCACTTAGCTTTCCCTTCCATTTCATAAATGAATATTTCCATTTCACTTACCAATTTCTATAATCCTCTCATCAAGAAAACAATTCTTATTACTTATAACCTATTTAATAAACTAGGCCTCAATAATTACAGAGAAGGAAATTATACATGTGACTTTATTTCTGTGATACACAATTTGAGAAGACATTTCCTCTTAGAATTCAAACATATTGCCAAAAACTATAATAGTCCTTCAGTAGTAGTTTGTCACTGAAGAGCAACAAGGTAAATATCTAGCAAAAAGGTAATATCTTACAGTAATGTCAGTCACTGATTTTGTAGCTACCCTTCCAACAACAAACACTTTCAAATTGCCCTAACTTCTGGAAAAAAAAATTTATGACAAAAAATGCCAAAAGTTGTTTTTCATAACATTTCCTCCAAATATGAATTAGGAATGAAGGTATTCACTTAAGAAGATAATGAATCTCCTCTGGAGAGTTTAAAGACAGGGATAGGTAAGTGTATCTGAGACATTCTAAGGCAGGAGCTTTCACTTCTTAAACCATGACTTACAGCAGTACCACAATAATAAAGACATATTTTATATCAGAATATACATGTGCATATATACGTACAAATATGCACGCATATATAACTAAGTTTCACAAAACAACCCTTACTCTATGTTTCCTATTCTTTACTATTTCTTTCCTTTTCCTTTTTTTAAACTCTGGTCATGGCTAAACTGATTTCATGTGAATAGCTATAAACCACATTGTGGAAAACACTGGTCTGAAGGCAATCTCACCCTGGCTTACAAGGGTCAGGCAGATCCAAACCTTGTTCCTAGAAGACCTAGAATTCCTCAGCCATGTCTCAAGAGCCATCTAGAGGAGATCAAAGGGTCAGCACACACAGACCCAGGCCCTGCCCAAGTCAACTAAGGCTTCTCAACAATTATCTTGGGATTTCACATAACATTGAATTTAAACGCAGGGGGAAAAAGAGCTCTCTATTTAAAAAAATTAAAAGTTTGAAAATCACTAAGTTGGGATCTCTTCCAGTATATGAGTCTAGAAATAAATATTCACTCCAAACTATAAAATAAACCACAAATCCAAATGTCACTATCAAAACCCGTATCATTAAACCACAAAAACTTTTAATAATAACCAAAGCTTTGTAATTTATAATGCTAGAATTTCTCAATATACTGCCTGATTAAAGTGCTGAAGCAATCATAGCCTCCCCTCAAATTCCCTCCCCAACCTACAGAAACAACTTAAAAGCCTTCTCCCTTACTAAAAGTACATTCTGCTCACAGTTCTTACTAATAAAGCAATTTTATATTTGCTAAGAAGAATATATGAACAAGTAAACAGACCAAGGCACATGAATTACTAGGCTACTTAGACAATGATTTGAACAAATTGGTGTTGCTAAACCAAACACTCAGCAACTTTCTTAATTCATAAAAACATGTATCTTCCCACTGGAATTGCCTCCAGCCAAAATATACCGAGTTGGGTGCATAGCATTGATGGAACACACAGAGACAAGGCATTCTCCACCAAAAAAAGAATGCACCTGCTTTCCTGTCTCATGGAAGATTTCCACCCGTCGTGGATGAGCCATGCTGCCAACTATGACACAGTCTTCTTGTTTAGGGTCCCACACAGCCTGGAACCTGGTCAGCCACCGCCCAGTGATGGTGTTGTGCCTAGTGAAAAAAGCAAGTTTTTTAAAGGTAGTAAGTGTTAAATAACTGAAGGCAGCAATCGGCAGACAGTAAACATGGCAATGCTCCTAAATGCTGGTTTTCTCTGCCAAGCTTCTCATTAAGTTACTGAGTTACCATCAGCCTAATCTCATCCTTCATATAAAACTGAATACTAGGGGTGCCTGGGTGGCTCAGTCAGTTAAGTGTCTGACTCTTGATTTCGGCTCAGGTCATGATCTCACAGTGCAGAGCCCGTTTGGGATTCATTCTCTCTCTCTCTCTCCCCCTCCCCTGCTCACTCTCTCTCTCTCTCTCTCTCAAAATAAACAAACTTAAAAAACCTGAAAATTAGTCCCTTCATGGTTGTTCCTTTCTTGGGATGCCTGGGTGGCTCAGTAAGTTAAGCATCCAACTCTTGATAGCGGCTCAGGTCATGATCTCGCAGTCTTGAGATGGAGCCCGGCTGCACTAGGCATGGAGCCTGCTTAAGATTCCCCCTCCCCCTCTCCCTCTGCCCCTCCCCTGCTCACACATGCATGTACTCTCTCACTCTTTCAAAAAAAAAAAAAAAAATTGGGGCGCCTGGGTGGCGCAGTCGGTTGAGTGTCCGACTTCAGCCAGGTCACGATCTCGCGGTCTGTGAGTTCGAGCCCCGCGTCCGGCTCTGGGCTGGTGGCTCGGAGCCTGGAGCCTGTTTCCGATTCTGTCTCCCTCTCTCTCTGCCCCTCCCCCATTCATGCTCTGTCTCTCTCTGTCCCAAAAAATAAAATAAACTTTGAAAAAAAAAAAATTAAAAAAAAAAAAAATGAAAATCAGGACAGAGATGATGTCTTCTGTACTTCTCAATCTCCAGTGCCAAGTACAGTGGTTTGTACTCAGTGGATGGTTACTGTCTGTTAAAACAGCACCTTTTGGGGGCACCTGGGTGGCTCATTTGGTTGAGCAACCAACTCTTGATTTCAGCTCAAGTCATGATCCCAGGGTTGTAGGATCAAGCCCTGCTCAGCATGAAGCCTGCTTAAGAGTCTCTCTCTCTTTCTCTCTCTCTCTCTCTCTCTCTCTCTCTCCCTCCCTCCCTCCCTCTCTCTCTCCCTCTGCCCCTCTCCCCAACTCGTGCAATCTCCCTCTAAAGTTAAAAAAAAAAAAATAGCACCTTTTTTGTTCACTATTTCCTAGCTCAATAGAATCCTCACCCTTCCTTTTTTTAAACATACAAATAGAAGAAGCCCTAGAAATAAGAAATATACAATCCAGGTTATTGCCATTTTAATAGAATCTATAATCCCGTATTTGTATTCCCCTGATAACCAAACCCTGAGATCATTTTATATTCCATAAACTTTTAAGTAAAAATACATTTGGGGCTCAAAGAAGAAGTCACAAGAGAAATTAGAAAATATCTGACAATGGAGCACCTGGGTGGCTCAGTCAGTTAAGTGTCAGACTTGGGCTCAGATCATGATCTCATAGTTAATGAGTTCAAGCCCCGTGTCAGACTGTGTCCTAACAGCTCAGAGCTTGGAGCCTGCTTCAGATTCTGTGTCTCCCTCTCTGCCCCTCCCGAACTCATGCTTGCTCTCTCTCAAAAATAAATAAATATTGAAAAAATTTTAAAAAGAAAGAAAATATCTGACAAATTAAAAATTAAACACAACATACCAAAATTTATGGGATGCTACAAAAGCAATACTAAGAGGGAAATTTATAGCAGTAAACACTAAAGTCTCAAAATCAACACACTCTAGTTCCTCAAGGATCTAGAAAAAGAAGAACAAACTCAACCAAAAGTTAGAAGAAGGAAGGAAACAATAAAGATTAAAGCAGAGCTAAAAGTCAGGTCATGATCTCACAGTTCATGAGTTCAGGCCCCACAATCAGGCTCTGTGCTGACATCTCAGAGCCTGGAGCCTGCTTTGGATTCTATGTCTCTCTCTGCCCTTTCTCTGCTCGTGCTCTGTCCCTCTGTGTCTCTCAAAAATAAACATTAAAAAAGAAAAATTTAGGGGCGCCTGGGTGGCGCAGTCAGTTAAGCGTCCGACTTCAGCCAGGTCACGATCTCTCGGTCAGGGAGTTCGAGCCCCGCGTCGGGCTCTGGGCTGACGGCTCAGAGCCTGGAGCCTGTTTCCGATTCTGTGTCTCCCTCTCTCTCTGCCCCTCCCCCATTCATGCTCTGTCTCTCTCTGTCCCAAAAATAAATAAACGTTGAAAAAAGAAAAATTTAAAACAGAGCTAAATGAAATGGAGAATAGAAAAACAATAGAAAAAAAACAAACAATAGAAAAAAAAAAACTAAGTTGGTGTTTTGAGCAGATCAACAAAATTGACAAGCCCTCACCTAGATTAGGAAAAAAAAGTGGAAAAAAAAGAATAAAAGATAAAATGCAAGTAACTGAAATCAGATATGAAAGCAAGGACATTAAAACTTATGTCACAAAAATAAAAAGGATTACAAGAGAACAGTATGAACAATTATATGCCAACATATTGGTTAACCCAGAAGAAATGGCATTTCCTCATGGACCGAACCATGAGGAAACAAAATCTAAGCCTATAACTAACTACTAAGGGGATTAAAACAGCAATCGAAAACCTTCCAATAAAGAAAAGCCCAGGACCAGATGGCTTTGCTGGAGAATTCTACCCAACATTTAAAGAATAAACACCAATGTTCATCAAATTCTTCCCAACAATTAAGGGGGAACTTCCAAATTTCTTTGAAACCAGCACTATTCTGATACCAAAACCAGAAAAGGAGTCTGCAAAAGAATAAAATGACAGACTAACATCCCTGATGAATACTGATGCAAAAACCCTCAACAAAATACTAACAAATTGAATTCAGTAGTGCATTAAAAGGATTATACAGTATGATCAAGCTGGATGTGTATCTGGAATGCAAAGATGTTTCAACATACAAAACTCAAATGATTTAATATACCACATTAACAGAATGAAGGACAAAAACCATGAGATCATCTCGATGCAGAAAGATCGTTCGACAAAATCAATACCCTTTCATGATAAAAACATTCAATGAACTAGGAACACAAGGAACTATCTAAATATATTAAAGGCCATATACAAAAAGCCCACAGCTAACATCATACTCAATGGTGAAAGATTGAAAGCTTTTCCTCAAAGATCAGGGAAAAGGCAAGGATGCCCACTCTTGGCATTTCTATCCAACACAGTCCCGAAGTATGTTTCTTACCAACATAAATCTGGTAGGACTAGAAACACTAATCTAAATGCCAGGTGTTCACAACTGTACAGGTAGCTAGATCCTACCTGTGAGACATCACCATTACACCAACAAGCATTTGATAAGGGGGACATTCTGAACACTCACATGATGATCAATTAGACAAGAAAAAGAAATAAAAGGCACCCAAACTGGAAATGAAGAAGTATAATTATCTGTTTGCATGACACAACTCCACACTCACATAAAATTCAATTCTAAGACTCCACACTCACATAAAAAACTGTTAAACTAAAACAATTTCAGCACCGTTGCAGGATACAAAAATAAATGTACAAAAATCAGTTGCATTTCTACACATTAACAATGAACAATCTGGACAGGAAATTAAAACAATCCCATTTACAAAAAAGAATAAAATACATAGGAATAAATTTAACCAAAGAAGTGAAAGATTTGTACACTGAAAACTACATAACATTACAAAAAAAATCAAAGAAGATACAAATAAATAGACATCATGTCCATAAATTGGAAGATTTAATATTGTTGAAATGTTCATAACTATTCAAACTGATCTATAAATTTAATGTAATACCTATCAAAATCCCAATGGCATTTTGTACAGAAATAGAAAAACAATCTTAAAATTGATATGTAAGCTCTAAGAACCACAAATGGCCAAAATAATCTTTAAAAAAAAAGATTTTTTTTTTAAGTTGGGGGCCTCACACTTCCTGATTTCAAAATATACCACAAAGCAACAGTAATTAAGACAGAGTGGTACTGGCATAAAGACATACAGTCCAATGTAACAGAGAGCCCAGAAATAAACTCTCATGTATATGGTCAAATGACCTTCCATAAGGGTGCCAAGACCACACAATAGGGAAAGGGCAGTGTCTTCAACAAATGGTGCCAGAAAAACTGGATATCCACATACAAAAGAACAAAGTTAGACAGTAATCTTACACCATATACAAAAATAACTCAAAATGGATTAAAGACTTAAACATAAGACCTGAAACAAAACTCCTAGAAGAAAACATAGTGAAAAAACTTCAGGACATTGGATTTGGCAATGATTTCTTGGATATGACACCAAAAGCAAAACAGACAAATAGGACTATATTAATCTCAAAAATTCTGTGCACCAAAGGAAACAATCAACAGAATGAAAGGCAACCTACAAAATAGTGTAACTCCTACAACTCAAACTAGGGGTGCCCAGGTGGCTCAGTCAGTTGAGCATCTGACTTCAGCTCAGGTCAGGATCTTAGTTTGTGGGTTTGAGCCCTGTGTTGGGCTCTGTGCTGACAGGTCAGAGCCTGGAGCCTGCTTTGGATTCTGTGTCTCCCCCCTCTCTCTGCCCCTCCCCTGTTTGCGCTCTGTCCCTTTCTCTCTCTCTTTCCCAAAATAATAAATAAAAAACATTTTTTAAAAATTGAAAGCAAAAATGACCCATTTCAAAAATGGGCAAGACTTGAATAGACAGTTCTACAAAGAAAATATATAAATGGCCAAAAGCATATGAAAAGATGTTCAATATCACTAACCATCAGAGGAATGCAAATCAAAACCACAGTGAGATATTACCTCACACCCATTTAGATAATCACTAACAAAAGAGCAGAAAACAAGTGAGGGGCACCTGGGTGGCTCAGTGGGTTAAGTGTCTGACTCTTGACTTCAGCTAAGGTCATGATCTTATGGGTTCTTGAGTTCGAGTCCTGCATCGGGCTCTGTGCTCATGGTGCAGAGCCTGCTTAGGATTCTGTCTCTCCACTCTCTGCCTCTCTGCGTGTGTGTGTCTCTCTCTCTCAAAATAAATAAATAAATAAACTTAAAAAAAAAAAAAGAAGAAGAGAAAAGTGATGAATATACAGAGAAATTAGAACCCTGGTGTACTGCTGGTAGTATCAGAAAGTAAAATGTATAGCCCTTACAGAAAAACAATATGGAAGTTCCTCAAAAATTAAAAAACTCCTCCTTCTGGGCTATATACCCAAAATAATTCAAAGGACCTTGAAGAGATATTTGCACACCCATGTTCACTGTAGCATTTACAATAGCCAAAAGGTAGAAACAACCCAAATGTCCTTCAACAGATAAACGGGATAAAGAAAATGTGGATTACACATACAATGAAATATTATGCAGCCTTAAAAAATGAGACCCTGTCACATGCTAGAACATAAGAGAACACTGAGGACATGATGTCAAGTGAAATATGCTAGTCAAAGAATGACAAGTACCGTGATTCTACTCATATAAAGTATCTAAAGTAGTTATAAGTACTCATCAAGTGTCAAGTAGAAAGGTGGTTGCCAAGGTCTGGAAGGGAGGGAGAAGGAAGAATCAAGGTTTAATGGGCATAAAGTTTGAAAAAGGAAATGAAGAGGGACAATTTATGAGAAAGGAAACAAACACACTTAAATGTAGCTTCCACAGACTATAAAATGCATGAAGCAACAGTCAACATATTGCATACCCTATTCCCAACTCCATAAATACTCACAAAGAGAGACATCTAGGAAGAAGGCATTGACGCAAGTTGGATATAAAATACTGTACATACATTAAAAGTAGCAGATGCAAAAAAAAGAAAGAAAGTAACCAAAGAAAGTAAGTGGGAAGGTGGGGAAACCATGTAAGCTCACAACAAACAGGTATAAACAAAGAGAGCTTCAGCTGGCCTCACAGTAGGTAAGTAGTTACAATCTTCTTTAATAAGATACCATAAATAATTCAAGTTGAATACAGTCATCCACCTTAACCAAACAGAACCACCCAGCTGTAGAGAACAGCTACTGACTAAGAGACTGAACCTCTTTAAAAATACAGAGAACCTGGAAGCAAGAACACTTCTAAACAGGATAGGAACCAGCAACCTAGGACACTTAATGTAATACAAAAATCAGACTTATTACATCTCTTTGATAATCAGATGTCTAATATATGCACTCTAAATAGCTGATAGCAATCCAGGGTCTACATTATTCAGCATATGGAAACCTACCTGATGGTAGTGAGCAGAGGAATCTGAGAGGATATACAGCTGCTGTCAAAGATTCTGCAAAATAAAGATCAAGAATAAAGTAACACCCTTTTTACTGTTTCTTAAAAATTTTCTGAAACATCAGTGTATTTAACAAGCTTTTCATTGGTTCATGATATGAAATATGATTGCTATTTTAAAATATATAGGATCAGGCTTTAACAAAAATTACAAGAAATATTATAAAATTCAGTGCTTTATAGTTTAGTGTAGAAATAATTTATTTAAATGCTATTACCCCAAATGTAAAATGCACATTATAAAGTGATAATCTGGTGAAATCTATCAGAAATCACAATATAGATCATATATAAAGGGATATGGTCTGAAAATGTACAAATAACCTAAAAATGCATGCACATATCAAGAGCAATTCCCCCATGAGACTCATTAGTGAGGGACTAAACAATGTCATTTTCAGATGCTGGCAAGACTATGACTGACCAGCAACCAAGGGGAGAAGTTCTTGTGGGATAACTCAAAGAGTCCAGAAGCCTCTACCAGGTAGAGAAAGAAACTACCCACATCACACCACCTCCCCTTTCTTTATGCACCTAGCTATTCCAGTGCAGTTTCTTGACACTAGAGCTTATTGCCTACTTAGATGACCAGAAAGGTGAATCATTAACAGCTAATGTAAACTCTACAGTGCAAATAAACAGAAATGGGAAAAATAGGTAGCTTCTGAGACAAAGAAAACTGTATGGGTGGAAAAGAGACAATGGGCTGCCACTGCCTGGTGACTAAATCTTTTAATGCACCCACCTGGGTAATGCTCACAGACTTTACTAGAAACTAACTGGGTATTTGTCACAAACCGAAAACCATGCTCTTCCCAACAGAAGAGTCTAACGGAAATTAGGTGCCTTTCTAGAGCTGGGCCCACAATATATATTCAACAGATACATTCAACAGATACTGTCTATCCACCAGTCATATATTTCCATTCAGTGTCCTATTCAACCAATGAATTCCAGAATCACTTAAGGTAAAAACTCTCATAAAATAATAAATGCTTACAATGCTAAGCAAAACCACGAATTACAGAAGAGAACAAAATCATTTCCTTTGTGGTTGTATTAACATTCTTCACATCTTTTTTATTGGCACTATATTTTAATTTTTGTTCAACTGGTTTACATTTCATTTTTAAAGCCATTTTAGGAAGTACCAAAAAGCTAAAACCATAAAACTGTAACCAGTAGTTTGTACAGAAGCCCAATTTTTGCTATCTTTTCTGCCTGCCTACAACTTCCACTAAGCATTTCACATGTAAGGCAGACCCCACTATCCCCAACATAAGAGTTTGTCCCTATGCTAAAATTATCTTTCTTCCAACATATCACCGCCTGGTTTTATTGGGAATTCTGGGATTGCTCAGGGCTCAAAGGAAAGCCTGACATCTACTTCCTGAAGTAGCTATAGACCTTTCCTGCTGATCTCAAGGAAATTTCCAGACCCAAAAACTTTTGAAAAGCCATTAAATATAGGTTATTGATCTGGCTAGGAACAGAGAAATGGCTACAAAACAATAATACTAGCAATTTAATAGGGAGCAGTAGTAAAGCTACCTGTTTACTGACACAGTAGCTACAGACTCTTTAGATTCCTTAACAACACATTTCTATCTCCCCAATTTACCTCAGCTTACAATCAGCACATGTGGTCACTACTCTGTTACCAGTAAGAGGTGAAAAATACGCAGAAGCGATGCTCTTTGTGTGTTCAGTCAAAGAAATCAAAGGCTGGCTTCCCCTGGGATTCAGGTGCCTTGCATCATAAATATGAGTATCCCTGTAAGGGGAGAATAATTCTCAGTTTTAGTGAGCTCTCGAATAGTGCTGAGCATTAATTAGACACTCAAATACTTATTACACTGAAGAACAATTAAGACAGAACATTCTAATCTGTAATAATTTTACAAACATTGTGTAGACAAAAAATGAAATATTAGAAAAATTCCAAAACTGTAGCATATATATGAAACCAGTAGGTATAGAGAGACAAGATTCTACTTGGTTTTCCAATCTGAGAAAAAAAAATGAACACAGACCAACAAGTTCTATGTCACATACAGGTTTTTTTATAAGTTTTCTTCTCAAGAGACTAGAATTAAATGCATGTGATGCCACGGAAAACAAAAATGTGTTCTGGTTTAATATTTTCACTATTTATTAAATCCAAAAGAATCTCTCTTTTAAAAAAAATCACATTCAATAAAACCTCATTGGTGTAGAAATCAAAATTATTTGACCATATGGGGTATCACAAAAGTTGGAGGTCTTTGACATCCAAACTAAAGCAATATTCCTAATTTTAAAAGGCCTGAATCACAAAACTTTATGAAGAACATACCTCAATCCTGCAGTGATAAAATACTGTCTATGCACTGGGTGGACATGAACAGTTCTTATTTTTCTCAGAGAAGAATTGATAAGCTTCTCATAAGAAGTTCCAGGTGTCCGTCTATCCACCAGCGATATATTTCCATTCCAGTGTCCTACTATTAAAGTGGAAGCATCTTCTCCCAAGAAGTCAAAGGAGGAAAAGCTACTTCTTTCATCTCTACATACCTAAGGATATAAGTAACAACTTATACAACACTCTCCTTTTTAAAGAAAACAGATGCATAAATTCTTTGGTAAAAATCTATGAAACACTTTACCTAATAATCTCATTTATTCTTCCATCATCCCACAGAAAGCACCAGGCAGAATGATCATCCCTTTTTACAGAGATGGAAACAAAGGCACTGATCAGCTGTGAGACTCCCCTACAATCAAATGGCCCATCTACCCATGTCAGGGTTACATGCCAAATCTCTTAAATCCAACAAACCTCAGTTGCAGATCTACCCTGTGACACTTACTAGGAAATGAACTAAATATGAATTCTACCCAATTCAAATACCTTAATATATCAAGGAATTTTGCCACCTAAGTCCAAAAAAATATAGCCAAATGTTCATCACCTACTCTTGGTAGAAGTGTAAATAAATACATAGCAAATTTCTGACAACCAATCAGAGTACACCTATCAAACTATTTAATGCTTGTACTCTCTGACCCAAAAATTTATCTAAGATATATATAAAGTTGCCTACTGCAAGACTGCCTATAATAGCAATAAGAAGCAACCTAGGGGCACCTGAGTGGCTCAGTGGGTTAAGTGTCTGACTTCAGCTCAGGTCATGATCTCACAGTTCATGGGTTTGAGCCCCACATTGGGCTCTGTGCTGGCAGCGCAGAGCCTGGAGCCTGCTATGTGCTCTGTGTCTCCCTCTCTCTCTCTGCCACTCATGCTGTCTCTCTCAAAAAAATATAAATATTTTTTAATTAAAAAAAAATTTGTTAAAGAAGCAACCTAAATGTCCACCAAAAGAGGCCTCGTTTAATAAATGATGGTACATCACTACTTTGAAATACCATGAAATGCTAAAGAGAATGAGGTAGATTTGTACTATAATCTCTCCATACCAGTAAGTGAAAAGAGCAAGTTGCAAAAAAAGTATGTATACAGTACGATTCCATTAGTACAAAATTACATGGTTGTAAGTATATGTGTACTTTCTTGAAGCATACCCAAGAACTACAAGGCTTACTTCTGCAGAGTGGAAATGGGGAAAAAGCAGATTTCCTTTGCACACCCTATTTACTGTAAATATGTTATCATAAGCATATATTAATGTTATGATTTTTAATCACTTATAATCCACAGTACTATTACTTTGGGCTCAGATCTCACACACATAAAAAATAAAAAATAACAGTTGTAGAATGTGTCAGACACAAGTAAGAGAATAACCACAATTTGCAACATTGAATCACTAATTGCTGTTATTTAGTTTTAACGTACTATTATAAACTGAGATTAACAAATTAATTAACTGAAATCATCATAACCCCCATACACCCAAAAAGCCCAATATACACAAATGAAACCTGAAGTATTCAGTCAGTATGTTAAAAATGGTTAAGTGCAGGGGCTTAAGTGCAGTGAAGTCAGACAGACCCAAGTGAAAACTCTAGCACTACCATTTATGTTCCTGAGCAAGCTAATAAACCTCTTTACCTCAGTTTTCTCAACTGTTAAGTGAGGATAACATTATTTATTTCATAGAGTGTTATAAGGCTTAATAATATATATAAAGCACTCTCAGATAAATGTCTAACACAAGGTAACTATTCAATCAGAAGTAACAGGAGCACATTACTTATGCATGCAACTTCATGGATGAATCTTCAAAGTATTATACCAGCTGAAAGAAGTCAGACATAAAAAGCTACATACCATATGATTCGATTCCATTTACTTGACATTCTGGAGCAAAGTTATAGGGACAGTAATCACATCAGAGGTTGTCAGGGGCTGTGGGAAGGGGGAGGAGACTGACTACAAAGGGTCATAAGGTAATTTTTTCAGGTGATAGAAATTTTCTCTATATTGATTTTGGTTGCGTTACACGGGTGTACACAATTTGCCAAAGCTCGTAGAACCATACACTTAAAGGGATAAATTCTACTACATATAACTTATCTCAATAAACCAGACTTAAAAAAAATATATATATATATAATATATAATATATATAATATATATATGTATTATAAATATTATATATATATGGGAGGGTCTGGGTGGCTCAGTGGTTAAGAGTCCAACTCTTGATCTTGGCTCAGGTCATGATCTCACAGTTGAGTTCAAGCCCCACATCGGGCTCTGTGCTGATAGTGTGGTGCCTGCTTGGGATTCTGTCTCTCCTCTCTACCCCTCACCTGCCTGTGCGTGCTCTGGCTCTCTCTGAGAATAAATAAACTTAAAAATATATATATACATATATAGGGGTACCTGGGTGGCTCAGTCAGTTAGGAGTCCAACTCTTGATTTCAGCTCAGGTCATGATCTCACTGTTTCATGGATTCAAGCCCTACAAATACTGGGCTCTGACCATGCAGAGCCTGCTTGAGATTCTCTCTCTCTCTCTCTCTCTCTCTCTCTGTCCCTCCCCTGCTCTTGCTCTGTCTCTCTCAAATAAACATATATATATATATAAACTTATATATATAAATAACCTTATATATAGAGAGAGACGGATATATATATATATATATATATATGGAGAAATCATATGTGTGTATAGATAGATAGATAGATAACCCAATTAAAAATTAGGCAAAGAATCCAATATTTAAAGAAATCAACATTTCTGTAAAGAACTACAAATGGCCAATAAGCAAATGAAAAGACACTGAGTATCAATCATTAGGGAAATGAGGATCAAAACCATAATGACACAGGACTTCATACTCACTAGGATGGCTATAGTAACCAACAACAAGTGTTGGCAAAGATGTGGAAAAACTGAAACACTCATATATTGTTGATAAGTATGTAAAATGGTAGAGCCAGTATGGAAAAGCTTGATAGTTTCTCAAAATGTTAAACACGGAGTTACCATATGCCCCAGCAAGTCCACTTCTAGGTATATACTCAAGAGAAATGAAAGCTTATGTTCACACAAAAGCTGTACATGAATGTTCATAATAACATTATTTTCAATAGTAAAAAATGGAAACAACACAAATGATGAAAATGTGGTATATCCATACAGTGAAATATTATTCAGCCACAAAAAGGAGTGAAGAAATGACATTCCACAACATGGATGAACCTTGAAAACATTGTTATGTAAAAGAATAAAGTCACAAAAGACTACAAATTGTATGATTCCATTTATATGAAATATGTAGAATAGGCAAATCTAGAGAGATAGAAAGTAGATTGGTGGTTGTCTAGGGCTGGTGGGGGAGAGAAAATTGGGACTACCTGCTAATGGGCAAGGGGTTTCTTTCTGGGGTGATGAAATATTTTTAAATTAGACTCTGATAATGGTTTCGCAACTCTGTAAATATACTAAAAACCATTGGATTTTAACTTTAAATGGGTGAATTGTATGATACGTAAATTATATGTCAGTAAAGCTGTTTAAAAAATTAAGTAGTTATTATTGACTGATATGATATACACATACCTTTAAATTTCAAATTCCAACTTTCTTATAAGAATAAAGACAAATATAAAACAGAACATGACTTGCATAATTACATGGTTGTACCTTAATAACTAAAGTGTTATCATTAAACAATTTAAAGAAGACTTTTGACAAAAATTATCTCTTATGTAAAGATTAAGGCATAAAATTATACCATCAATTAGTGTTTACAAAGCAACTTCAGTGATGGCCTTGTTCTCTTCGTTGTCTATTACATATAAATTGCTCTTACACTGAGGACTTCTAGAAACTTTAAAAGTCACACTTAAGATAAAGAATAAAATCCTACATCTAAATCATCCTAAGCTTCACAAAGATTAAAATCCATACCATTAAAAAAGTTTGATTTGTAAGAATTATTAAGGAAATTTGATACAGTTAAGCAAATTTGAAAGCTCACTTCAAATAGTATGATTATTGTAAGCATTAAGTAGTAGATATTTAAGTAGTAAACTAAAATGTAATCACTGGGATTACATTAACAGATTCCTCAGCCTTTGGAAGATTCTGGTGCATTGTGTCAGAAATCAAAATGATTACAAACCTCCAAGGTTTCTAGGTCATCTAGGTAGAGTGTCCCTGGGAGAATAGTGGTCCTGAGTATGAGCCCAAGATCTTCAAACTATTTTTTTTGTTTGTTTTTTAATGTTTATTTATTTTCGAGAGAAAATAGAGAGAGTGTGAGCAGGGGAGGGGCAGAGAAAGACGGTGACAGAGGATCCAAAGCAGGCTCCATGCTGACAGCAGAGAGCCCAATGTGGGGCTTGAGCTCACAAACCATGAGAACATGACTTGAGCTAAAGTTGGATCCTTAACCAACTGAGCCCCCAGAGGCCCCAATCTTTCAACTATTCTTAAATAGACTTCAACTTAATTTGACCTTGCAGGTGTTAGACTGGCTCCCCTACAATAATTACTTTAAACGTAAATGGTCTAAATCCTCCAATCAAAAGACACAGGGTAACTGAATGGATTTAAAAAAAAAAAAAAAAAAAAAAAAAACAAGACCCATCTATATGCTGCCTACAAGAGATTCATTTCAGACCTAAGGACACATACAGACTAAAAGTGAAGGGATGGCAAAAGACATTCCATGCAAATGGAAAAGGGGAAAAATAACCAGTGCAGCAATACTTCCAGCAGACAAAATAGACTTTAAAACAAAGACTGTGGGGTGCCTGGGTGGCTCAGTCAGTTGAGCATCCAACTCTAGATTTTGGCTCAGGTTGAGATCCACACTGAGTATGGAGTCTGCTTAGGATTCTCTCTTTCCCTCTCCCTCTGCCTCTCTCCCCCACTCACATGCTCTCTCTCAAAAACAAAAACAAAATATTGTTACAAGAGACAAATAAGGGCATAATGACAAAGGGATCAATCCAACAAAAGAATGTAACAATCATAAATATCTATGTACCCAACACTGGAGCACCTAAACACATAAAGCAAATATCAGCACACATAAAAGGAGAAATGCTCAGCAATATAGTAATAGTAGGAGAATTTTTAACACCCCCACTTTACACCAATGGATAAATCATCCAGGTAGAAAATCAATAAGGAAACTGTGTCTTGGAACTGTACAATAGACCAGACTGACTTCACAGATGTACACAAAACACTTTCTCTAAAACCAACAGAATACAGATTTTTTTCAAGTACACATGCAATATTCTCCAGGATAAATCATGTTGAGACACAAGACTCGATAAATGTAAGAAAACTGAAATATCAAGCATTTTTTCTGACAGTATGAAACTATTAATTATCAGAAAAAAAAAACTAGAAAGAACACAAACACATAAAAGCTAAATAACATGCTACTAAGCAATCAATGGATCAATGAAGAAATCAAATAGGAAGTAAAACACACATGGAAACAAATGAAAATGAAAAAACAATAATCCATTATCTCTGGGATACAGCAAAAGCTGTTCTAGGGAGGAAATTTATAGCACTACAGGCCTACCTTAAACAAGAAAAACCCTGAATAAACAATCTAACCTTATTCCTAAAGGAACTAGAAAAAGACGACACACAAAGCCAAAGCCTAAAGCTAGTAAAAGGAAGAAGATAAAAAAGACCAGAAGGGAAATAAATGAATATACGCTTAAAAAAACAAAAAAACAAAAACAGAAAAGATCAATAAAGCCAAGAGATGGTTCTTTGAAAAGATATATAAATCTGATAAACCTTTAGCCTGACTCATCAAGAGAAAAAGGGAGGACTCAAATAAATAAAACCAGAAATAAAAAAAAAGTAACAACAGACACCACAGAAATACAAATAATTGTAAGAGACTACAAAAAATTGTACGCCAAAATATCAGACGACTTAGAAGAAATAACTAAATTCCTAGAAACATAATTTTCCTAAACTGAATCAGGAAGAAACAGAAAACCTGAACAAACCAATTACTAGTAACAAAATTGAATTAGTAATCAAAAAACTCAACAAACAAAAGTTCAGGACCAGATGGATTTACAGATGAATTCTACCAAATATTTATTTTTTTTAATGTTTATTTATTTCTTTTGAGAGAGAGCATGCATGCACATGCACAAGTTGGGGAAGGGCAGAGAGAGAGAACCCCAAGCAGGCTATGTGCTATCAGTGCAAAGCCTGATGCAGGGCTCAATCTCACCAACCATGAGGTCATGACTTGAGCCAAAATCAAGAGACAGATATTTAACTGACTGAGCCACCAGGCACCCCTGAATTCCACCAAACATTTAAAGAAAAGTTAATACCTAGTCTCCTCAAACTGTGCTAAAACAGAAGAGGAAGGAAAGCTTCCAAATACATTCTACAAGGCCAGCAAAACCAAAGCACTACAGAAAGAAAACCGCAGGCCAATATTCCTGATGAACACAGATACAAAGAGCCCTCAACACAACAGTAGTATACCATATTAAGCAGTACATTAAAAGGATTATTTACCACAATCAAATGGGATTTATTCTGGGGATGCAAGGATGGTTCACTGTCTGCAAACCAATCAATATGATACACATTAATAAAATAAAGGATAAAAAAATCATATCATCTCAATAGATGCAGAAAAAGCATTTTATAAAATTTAACATCCATTCATGATAAAAATTCTCAACTAAGTGGGTTTAGAGGGAACATACCTCACCACAATAAAGCCTATATATAGCAAACACACACCTAATATCACCCTCAATGGTGAAAAATTGAGTTTTTTCTCTAAGATTAGAAACAAGACAAAGATGTCCACTCTCATCAGTTTTATTCAACATAGTACTTGGAAGTCCTAGCCACAACAAGCAGACAAAAAGAAATAAAAGGCATCCAAATGGTAAGGAAACCATAAAACTGTCACTGTTTGCAGATGACATGATACTATACATAGAAAACCCTAAATACTCCACCAAAAACTACTAGAAGTACTAAATGAACTCAGGAAAGTTACAGGATGCAAAATTAATATACAGAAATCTGTTGCATTATATTACAACTAATAATAACAAAGTAGCAGAAGGAGAAATTAAGAAAATAATTCTATTTGATGCACCTGGGTGGCTTAGTCAGTTAAGTGTCCAACCCTTGATTTTGGCTCAAGGCATGATCTCACAGTTCATAAGTTCGAGCCCTGTGTCGGGCTCTGCACTGACAGTGTGGAGCCTGCATGGGATTCTCTCTCTCTCCTTGTCTCTCTGCCCCTCCCCCACCCCCAATGTCTCTCTCTCTCTCTCCCTCTCTCTCTCTCTCAAATAAATAAAACTGAAAAAAAAATGTTTAAAAAGAAAACAAATCCATTTATAGTTACACCAAAAAGAATACTTGGGAATAAATTTAAGCAAGGAGGTAAAAGACCTGTACTCTGAAAATTATAAAACAATGATCAAAGATATTGAAGATGACACAAACAAATGGAAAGATACACCATACTCACGGACTGAAAGAACCAATAATGTTAAAATGTACATACTAGGGGCGCCTGGGTGGCGCAGTCGGTTAAGCGTCCGACTTCAGCCAGGTCAAGATCTCGCGGTCCGTGAGTTCGAGCCCCACGTCAGGTTCTGGGCTGATGGCTCAGAGCCTGGAGCCTGTTTCTGATTCTGTGTCTCCCTCTCTCTCTGCCCCTCCCCCGTTCATGCTCTGTCTCTCTGTGTCCCAAAAATAAATAAACGTTGAAAAAAAATTTAAAAAAATAAAATAAAATGTACATACTAACCAAAGCAATTTACAGATTCAATGCAATCCCTATCAACATACCAACAGCATTTTTCACACAACTAGAACAAATAATCCTAAAATTTGTATGAAACCATAAAAGAACCTAAATAGGCAAAGCAATCTTGAGAAAGAACAGAGATGGGGGTATCACAATCCCAGATTTCAAAACATATTACAAAGCTATAATAATCAAAACAGTACGGGACTGAGACAAAAATAGATCCATGGAGCAGAATAGAGCCCAGAAACAAACCCATGCTTATATGGTCAATTAGTCTATGACAAAGGAGGCAAAAACACACAATGGGGGAAGACAGCCTCTTCAATAAACGGTGCTGGGAAAACTGGACAGCTACATGAAAAATAAGAAACTGGATCACTTTCTGACACCATACACAAAAATAAACCCTAAGTGGGGTGCCTGGCTGGCTCAATTGGTAGAGCATACTATGCTTGATCTTGGGGTTATGAGTTCAAGCCCCATATTGGCTGTAGAGCTTACTTTAAAAATTAATTAATTAAAAAGTAATAAACTCAAAATGGATTAATGACTTAAATGGGAGATCTGAAACCATACAACTAAAAGAAAACACAAGGAAGTAATCTCTTTGACATCAGACTCAGAAACATTTTTCTACATATGTCTCTTACAATGAGGAAAACAAAATAAAAAATATTAGGACTACATCAAAATAAAAAGCTTTTGTACAGCAAAGGAAATCATCAAAAAAATGAAAAGGCAACCTAACAATTGGAAAAGATATTTGCAAACAGTATACCTGATAAAGTGTTAGTATCCAAATTATATAACAACCCCAAAACTTCCCCAAGTAATCCAATTAAAAATGGGCAGAGGACATGAACAGATACTTTTCCAATGACATGGAGATAGCCAACAGACCCATGAAAAGATGCTCAACATCACTAATTATCGGGGAAATGCAAATCAAAACCACAATGAGATATCACCTTATACCTGTTAGAATGACTACTATCAAAAATACAAGAAATAACAAGTATTGGCAAGGATATGGAGAAAAAGGAACCCTTGTGCACTGTTGGTCAGAATAAATTATATAGCCATTGTAGTAAACAGTATGCAGTTTCCTCAAAAAACTACAAATAGAAAAACCCTATGATCCAGTAATCCTACTAGTATTTACCCAAAGAAAATGAAAACCCTAATTCAATGGGGTGCCTGAGTGGCTCAGCTGGTTAAGTCAGACTCTTGATTTCAGCTCAGGTCATGATCTTATGGTTCATGAAATCAAGCCCTGCAGCAGGCTCTGTGCTGCCAGCACAGAGCCTGCTTGGGATTCTCTCTCCTTCTCTCTCTGCCCTTCCCCAGCTCACACACAGGATGCTCTGTCTCTAAATAAATAAATAAACATTAAAAAAAATTACCACTAATTTGAAAAGATTTACATACCCTTATGTTCACTGCAGCATTATTTATAAAAGTGAAGATATGTAAGCAACCTAAATGTCCATTGATAAATGAACAAAGATGCGGTGTGTATATCCATACACACACACACACACACACAAATGGAATATTACTTAGCCATAAAAAAAGAATGAGATCTTGCCATTTGTGACAACATAGATGGACCTAGAGGATATTATGCTAAGTGAAATAAGTCAGACAAAGAAAGTGTATGATTTAAGTTACACAGCATCTAAAAAACAAATGAACAACAACAAAAAAAACCCAGAAGCAGACCCAGAGAACAAACTGGTGGTTGTCAGAGGGGTGGGGTGGGGATGAGAGAAAGGCAAAATAAATGAAGAGGAATGGCAGATACAGGCTTCTAGTAATGTAATGAATATGGGAATAAAAGATAAAATGTACAGCATAGAGAATATAGTCAATGGTATTGTAATAGCTGTGCAGGCTGACAGATGGTATCTATACTTGTGGTGAGCATAGCATAATATATACAGTTGTTGAATCACTGTTATACACCTAAAACTAATGTAATATTGTGTGTCAACTATACTTTAATCAAAAAACAATAATACAAAATAAAATATTTTTGCAAAG
This sequence comes from Prionailurus bengalensis, assembly GCF_016509475.1. Lineage (NCBI taxonomy): Eukaryota > Metazoa > Chordata > Mammalia > Carnivora > Felidae > Prionailurus > Prionailurus bengalensis. Next base: position 59,922,901 of record NC_057355.1, read on the forward strand.
ATTAAAAAATAATTAAGAGCAAATACTTACGTGCCTGGCTGGATCATCTAACCACTTTATCTAAATTAAATCATTTAACCCTCATGACAATCTTATTAGGTAGGTACTATTACTATCCCATTTCACAACTAAGGAAATTGAGGCACAAAGAAGTTAAAAAAACTTCCAAGGTCATACAAGTAGTAACAGATGGTCTGGGATTCAAACTTAAGCAGTGCAGTTCTAAAATTCCTACTCTGTACCACTTCACCCATTCTGATTGTTATAATAATCATTCATGTGTCATTTCATAAAGAATCCAGAATATTATCTCAAGCCAACATGTAAACACATTAACATTTACCTCTTCAAAAATAGCCCTTGAAAAATCCCCACAGCGTAATGTGCCATCATAGCTCAGTGAGAGTATGTGAGCCGGATTGGCAGGTGAGAAGTAAAGACAGCTAACTGGCTGACTGTGGGGTTGAAAAACATAAATTCCATCTTCTTCAGATTGGTGAGTCTGGAAGAGAGTTGAGGGCAGGGAGATAGACAAAAACTAGTGAAAAGTAGCAACACTTTCTGTCATTAAACTATTTATGTTTGTATTACATTCAGTCTTTTCTTAGTCTATAATTATACCCACCCTCCCATTCAAGAAGTCAGAACTAACAATGTCATATTATCACTAAATTACTTTTTTCTAATTTTTAATCCAAGGATATTGTCACATTTATTTTAACCGTTTCCAGCTTTTGCAAACTACTTTTTCATAATGCAGAAGGGAAAAGAATTATAGTTTATTATGACTTTAGTTCATGAAATCTCAAGAAATGAGAAATCTACTCTTTATTTCACATTCAGCATAATTCCCTTCTACTAAAAACAGTATAACTACCATTACTACTTTGTCTCCTCGGTACGCTTCTATATATCATTCTCAGCACAATTTTCATAAGGTTATTTGGTCCTGGCACAAAGTGATCATTTTAAAAATACGTTATCCCCTAAATACACCATGAAAATGCATGTATTTCAATTCCACATTAATATTATTACTACTGGGGCTCCTGGGTAGCTCCATCAGTTGAACATCTGACTCTTGATTTCGGCTCAGGTCATGATCCCAGGGTCATGGGATCAAGCGCCACGTGGAACCCTGTGCTAAGTGTGGAGCCTGCTTAAGATTCTCTCTCTGTCTCTGTCTCTCTCTCTCCCTCTGCCCCTCTCCCTGCTTGTACTCTCTCTCTCTCTCTCTCTCTCTCTCTCTCTCTCAAAAAAAAAAAAAAGTAATATTATTACTTCTTCTAGGGATTATCCTTTTCACAGGTGGATTACCAACTACTAAATCATCACTTCTCAGATCTGGATAAATTATGTTACTATGCCACATGTCATAGTATGAACCAGAGCAACTATCCTCTCCAAATTTGGCTTAATCTGCTCTGAAATATTCAGGCATTTTTGTTTTCTTCTTTTTTTATTTTAAACTTAGACAAAGAATTTTTTAAAAGGAAAGGGAGGGAAAAAATTATAATCACATACACTCCTCCTCCTATCTAGAGTTAACCACTGTTAATATCCTCACGTATTTGTTTATAGTGTTTATTTTTAGAACAAAACTCTCCATTGTTATAAATAACAATACAGAAATGTAGAAAGACAATAACTATTAAAAATTACTGCAAACCGCTCTGGAAAGCAGTGTGGAGGTTCCTCAGAAAATTAAAAATAGACCTACCCTATGACCCAGCAATAGCACTGCTAGGAATTTATCCAAGGGATACAGGAGTACTGATGCATAGGGGCACTTGTACCCCGATGTTCATAGCAGCACTCTCAACAATAGCCAAATTATGGAAAGAGCCTAAATGTCCATCAACTGATGAATGGATAAAGAAATTGTGGTTTATATACACAATGGAGTACTACGTGGCAATGAGAAAAAATGAAATATGGCCTTTTGTAGCAACGTGGATGGAACTGGAGAGTGTGATGCTAAGTGAAATAAGCCATACAGAGAAAGACAGATACCATATGGTTTCACTCTTATGTGGATCCTGAGAAACTCAACAGAAACCCATGGAGGAGGGGAAGGAAAAAAAAAAAAAAAAAGAGGTTAGAGTGGGAGACAGCCAAAGCATAAGAGACTGTTAAAAACTGAGAACAAACTGAGGGTTGATGGGGGGTGGGAGGGAGGGGAGGGTGGGTGATGGGTATTGAGGAGGGCACCTTTTGGGATGAGCACTGGGTGTTGTATGGAAACCAATTTGTCAATAAATTTCATATAAAAAAAAAATTACTGCAAATCCGGGGCACCTGGGTGGCTTAGTCGGTTAAGCGTCCGACTTCAGCTCAGGTCATGATCTCACGGTTCGTGAGTTCGAGCCCCGCATCGGGCTCTGTGCTGACAGCTCAGAGCCTGGAGCCTGCTTCGGATTCTGTGTCTCCCTCTCTCTCTGCCCCTCCCCTGTTCATGCTCTGTCTCTCTCTGTCTCAAAAATAAATAAAAAACATTAAAAAATTTTTTAAAAAATTACTGCAAATCCAAAGTTAGCTAAAATGATCATTAAAATACTAAGCTATCATTACAGATATCTCTGTATGTACTTAGACAAATAGAATGACAGAGAAGAAATTTAGAAAAAAATAAGACTATGCTATATATGCCATTTTTCATAGTATTAAATTAAACTATACTTCAAAGTAATAAAAGAAAATCAGGCTGAAGTAGTTTTTGAACTTCAATCACAGCTGATCCTTGAACAAGGGGTTAAGAGCACCAACCCACCATGCAGTTGAAAATCCCATGTATAACATGTGACTACCCAAAAACTTAACTACTAATAGCCTACTGTTGACCAAGATCCTCAATAATAACACAGTGAACTAACATATTTTATAGGTTATGCATATTATATGCTGTACTTTTACAATACAGTAAGCTAGAGAAAAGAAATGTTAATAAAATCATAAGGAAAAGAAAATACATTCATAGTACTACACTTTTTTTCAATCCCACAAGTTTATGTCATCTGTTTATAAAATAAATCATGTCAGTACCTGTCAATATTATCTTATATGATACAAAACACTATAGATATTATATACATATTACTAACATGACATCAAAAATAAAAACATAATATGAAAATGAAATTCATATTTACGTACAGGTACAACATTTCATGCATTGATAATGAAGTGGCAATATGGTTGCTTTATGGTAGCCTAGTGTAATCAATACAGTTGCTTCACAGTAGCCTAGCCTATACACTAATGGATTAATCCCTATAAAATTTTTATGAGATCCAGTATTACAGTTATATTCACAATGCAATATTGGAAATAGTTAAATTTTTTAAAAAATATCACTTACCTGTTTTAATAAGCTGATATGCAGTTGCTCCAATTACAAGAGAAAAAGGTATACTGTATGGTAATGTAACTCTTTGAAAGCAAAATTATAAAGAAGCTAACAAATTATTAATTTTATATTAAATAGTACTCACCTTATGCCTATGTAAGGATAGGCTATCAACTTCCATACAAGTCTTGCACATGATGTTCTACACAATGACTACTTAGGCAATGATGATGATAATGACACAAAAATGCTCATATATTTCTTGCTGTACAGTTCAAAGATTTTCAAAGAGACATGTTTGTATACAACAGATAAGTTTATTAATTGTACAGTAGGATAATTATTTACTAAGTGGAAGTGGACCATCATAAAGGTCTTCATCTCATCATCTTCACGTTAAATACGCTAAGGAGGAAGAGGAGGGGCTCAGGGGTGATAGCAACAGAAGAGGTGGACGAGGTAGTAGAGGTAGAAGGGGAGACAGGAGAGGCAACACACTGAGTGTAACTTTATGGAATATATCATAACTTCTGTCTGGCTTGTTTTTTCATTTCTCTAAAAAGGTTTCTATATTGTACCAATATTTCTTCCAACATTTGCTTTAGTTACAGTGCCCGTACCATAGAAGGGTCCACATCATAAAAGAAGTCAAAAGCAGTCTTGAACAATTAGAATGCTTCTGCCAGATTGTCTAATGTCAATTTATTTTCTAGCACTGCTTCAATATCTGGCACTGGTTCAGAAGAATTCCTCTCCATCAAGCACTCTTCTATTAATTCCTCTCATGGGGCATCTATTAGCTGTTGAATTCCTCCAAGATCCACATCCTGAAACCTTTCACACTAACCATTTTTGCCATAACCACAATCTCTGTCATCATTTCCTTGACTGTCTCTGTCATAAATCCTGTGAAGTCATGTACAACATCTGGACACAGTTTTCTCCAGCAGAAATTTATTCTTTCAGGCTTGACTGTTTTCATGGCTTTTTCTGTCACAATAGTGGCATCTTCAATGGTGTTATCATTCTTGATTTTCAGACGTTTTTTCTGCTGGGGTTCTCTTGGTGGTGTGGACAATCTTTTCTATAGAGTACCATGTGTAATGAGCCTTCAAAGTCCTTAATGACCCCATGATCTAGAGGCTGAATTAGAGACAGTGTTTGGGGGCAACATTTTGATGCCTTGGGTTCTGGGTAGCCAGGGACATTGCCCAACATTGAAAGAACTTTAAAAGGCAGTACCTTACTGGCAAGGTACTTCCTGACCTCAGGGACAAAGCATCGGTGATCCAGAAATGGGCTCTTGTTTCCAGGACCTCCTGTTGTACAGCCAAAAAACTGGCTGCTGGTATTTATCTTTTCCCCTTGAGGGTGGGGATTAGCAGCTTTATAGAGAACAGCAGTCCTGATCACAATGTATTTGCACAGTAGAGTTAGCCTATTCCTTTGTGCCTTAAATCTGGTGCTCATTTCTCTTTCTTACTAATAAATGTCCTTTGTGGCTTTTTTTTTTTCCAGACTGCACTTTCCTCTGCATTAGAAACCAGTTCAGGCAGATATTCTTTCTCAGTATTTTTCTTAATGGTGTCTGGGAACTTGTCTTCAGTCTTGGATCAGCGGAAGCTACTTCTCCTGTTATTCTAACATTTTTAAAGCCAAACTTCTTTCTAAAATTATCAAACCATCCTTTGCTGGCATTAAATTCTCCAGATTTCTATCTTTCACCTTCCATTTACTTTGCTATATGATGACTTCAATTTTCCTCGAGTCATATCAGTCTACAGGTATGCATTTCTTAGAGCAATCCTACACCCACATAAAAGCTGCATCTTCAGATAAAAAGGTATTTTGCAAAAAGTACAAGGTTTTCACACTTGCTGGAATAGCTGCAGTAACACCTTTACAATTTTTTTCTTTTTCTTTCTTTTTTTTTTTTTTTTACAACAGTCCTTATGCTAGATTCATTTATCTTGAAATGCTGGGCAACTGCAGCTGCAGACCTCAATCTATAGTATTTATCAAGCAATTCAACTTTTTCCTGTACTCTCCTGAATATTCCCCAATTCTTGGGAGCACTTTCCAGAATCACTAGTGGTGCTTTGTAGGAGTCCTATAATGTTTTTCAAGGTGTACAGTATTGCACTAAACACAGTGAAAAATATGCAAGAACCCCAAGAGATCACTTTTTACTATGATACACAATTTACTAGAAAGATAAAATGTTCACATGGAGATGATTAGCATTTTAACTAGATACTTGCTATAATTAAACTCACAATAGCAATAGGATAGCTAGGAAATCATTATTAGAGTAGTACAGTAGTACAGCAGTTAATTTTCCGCAGTTACTATTTAATACCACATCTTTATGTTTGTTTACATTTCTCTCGACTGTGAATGGCACCACATATGGTCTGTAAGTGTTGAAGCTTTAATAAATTTTAACTTCTTATACTACATTTGTGTATATTTTATAGTAGTAAGTGATAAAATAGACTAGTATCTACATATATGTTATACATTCATGACATACCTTTTTCTTTATCTTTTCAATATTTCTAAGCTATGTGGTTCATCTGAAAGTTTTTTCAAGTTATTGCAAATCTCCAAAAAAATTTCAATATATTTGCTGAAAAAAAATCCATGTGTAAGTGGACCCACACAGTTCAAATTGTGTTAAGAGTCAAATGTATTTCTTTACAGGTGCTATTTCCTAAAAAGGACAAAGTAGAGGTGTTTGGGTGGCTCAGTCAGTTAAGCGTCTTTTTTAATTTTTTAAATATTTATTTAGAGAGATCACAAGTGGGGGAGGGGCAGAGAGAAGGAGAGACAGAATCCCAAGCAGCCTCCACAGCATCAGCGCAGAGCCCAATGCAGGGCTTTAACTCACCAACAGTGAGATCATGACCTGGGCTGAGATTAAGAGTCAGACATTTAACCAACTGTGCCACCTAGGCACCCCAGGCATCCAGCTCTTTGATTTTGACTCAAGTCATGAGATTAAGTCCCATGTGGGTCTCCATGCTGGGTGTGGAGCCCACTTGAGATTCTCTCTTTCCCACTCTCTAGCCCTCACTTTCTTTCTTTTTTTTTTTTTTTTTTTAAGAGGTGGGGGAGTATAAAACATGAAGCAGGAGTAGTCATTATGCTTTCTTATTTTTTCAACTATGTCTCAATTTTAGATATTTTCTATTGATTGAGAGCATTATTTTCATCCCTTCTCCAATCTCCCCTGTCTCCACGTCTATATTATATACTATTATTTTTATTTTGTCCAGGTTGATAACATTTATATCCAGTTCTATAAACATAATTTGTATAGCTGTTTAAGATTAGTTCTGCATTTAAATGGATTCAATGCTCATCACCAATTCTTTTGTGAAACTTCTCTGTTCCTGAATTTTTAATCCTGATTTACTCTTAATTGGCTAAGACTTACTGTGAAGTGGTTTTTTTTCCAGATGAACTCCCAGGTCTTGAATTTCTTGAGTTTTTTCACATGTGAGAATACCTACCAGCTGCCTTTAATTAGAACAATTATCTTGGGCTGCTAAGTATTCCAGGCCACACTTCCTTCCCTCAGAACCTTGTAGACATTACATGAAATGTTGCTGTAGAAAACAGAAAAGCTAGACTTCTCCCCTTGAATATAATTTTTCTGCCTAAAGAATTCTTTACCCTCTATGTTCCAAGTTTTCCTAAAACATGGTATAACATTCAATCTGCCAACTCAATTCTCTTTTCAGAAGAATTCTCTTTGGGGCCGCCTGGGTGGCTCAGTTGGTTCAGCATCCAACTTCCGCTCGGGTCACGATCTCACAGCTTGTGAGTTCGAGCCCTGCATGGGGCTCTGTGGTGACAGCTCAGAGCCTGGAGCCTGCTTCAGATTCTGTGCCTCCCTCTCTCTCTGCCCCAACCCACTCACTTTCTATCTCTGTCTCTCTCAAAAACAATAAACATTTAAAAAAATTTAAAAAAGAAGAATTCTCTTTGAATATATTTGCTGTTTCACTGTTGGGTCATCTTTGATGGTCTTCCCTTACCACTGGCTTGTCTGTGATTACCTCAAGTCTTTAATGTCTACAATTTTCAATGATGTCTATTCTGTTCCTTGCTTTTGTCTAATTTATTAGTTTCACTGATCTTCAGTTTGTTTCCTTAGTTCTGCAATATCCTTTTCCATCTCATTCTGCTGTTTTATCATCTTATCTTTAAGTATTATTTTACCAAATAATATTGTTATTAACTTGCTCCATAGCAGCACTGTCCAAAAAGAGCTTTCTAATAAGATAACAAAAATGTTATATGTATGCACTATCAACATAGTATCCACTAGCCATGTATGGCTATTAGGCACTTGAAACAAGCCTAGTGTAACTGAAGAACTGAATTTTCTATTTTAATGGATTTAAATGTAAATAGTCTCTTAGGACCTGTAGCTACTATACAAAACAGTACAGTTCCACAATTTAGAGAAACTGAAGAGAATTTTCTTTCTTGCATTGAGTTATGTTTTTCTTCTAGACCTGTCTTTGCATGCTAGGTTCTTTTGTTGTTTTTGCAGTAGTGTTTGTCTAGTTGTCATATCATTTCTTTTCATTTTCATCATGCTTGAATTGCTCTCTCCATGTTAGATGCTCTGATATAACATATTGACTCTTCCTCCCAGTATCTGATCAGTTCATTTTTTCCTCAGAAAAAGACAGGCTTTTCTGTAGCCAAGAGGAAGACAGAGGTGGATAGTTGGTTTCAGCTGAAAGAATATGCAATATTTGTTGGAATTTCTAGACTGTAATAGACTTTTGTCCATTATTCTATATATGATTTAGGGGCTCCTGGGTGGCTCAGTCAGTTAAGCATCCAACTCTTGGTTTCAGCTCACCTCATCATCTCCCAGTTCATGGGTTTGAAGCCCCATGTCAGGCTCTGCGTGGACAGCTGCAGAGCCTGCTTGGGATTCTCTGCCTCCTTCTCTCTGCCCCTCCCCTACTGTCTATCTCTCCCTCTAAAAAATGAATAAATAAGTATTAATAAGGGGGTGCCTGGGTGGCTCAGTCAGTTAAGTATCTGACTGTTAGTTTTAGCTCAGGTCATGATCTCATGGTTCATGAGTTTGAGCCCTGCATCAGGCTCTATGCCGGCAGTGCAGAGCCTGCTTTGGATTCTTTCTCTCTCCCTCTCTGTCTGCCCCTCTCTCTCTCCCTCTCTCTCTCTCTCTCAAATAAATACTTAAAAACAATTTTTTTAACATTTATAAGGATTTATACCACCTACCTGGCAGATTTAGTAGTAGCTTATACTACTCCCACAGACCAAGAAAATTTCCTTCATAGAGAATTAGTCCTACTATTAACAAACTTGCCCTGTTTTCTCCCCTTTCCCCTCAGCAGCCATGTCCCTATTTCTCACTCAAAGGAGGAAAACTCTAAATACCCACTTAATGTGTTCTCTCTAGTTTTGACAACATAGGTGAAAATCATCAGGGTTTGGTCAGTTACCAATATGGATTTTGGCTGTTAAGGCAAGGTAGAAACTAAATCATGCTGTGCCCCACCCCCAGCTGAGCTACAGAATTTCTGTCCTTGGTGGCTAGTTTTTGAAGTGCACAGCATAAGTTATACTTCTTCCTTATTGCTGTAAGATTTTTTAAAAACTGATTTGACTGCTTTTTGCTCATTCTTTGGGAAATTCCAATTGCCCATTTTAATCTGAATATACCAGGTTAAAAGTGCTTTTAGGGGTGCCTGACTGGATCAGTCAACGGAGCACACAATTCTTAGTTTCAGGGTTGTGACTTCGAGCCCCATGCTGAGTATGGAGATTACTTAAAAATAAAATATTAAAAAAAAAGAGTGCTTCGGGGTGCCTGAGTGGCTCAGTCGGTTAAGCGTCCGACTTCGGCTCAGGTCACGATCTCGCGGTCCATGAGTTCGAGCCCCGCGTCAGGCTCTGGGCTGATGGCTCAGAGCCTGGAGCCTGCTTCCGATTCTGTGTCTTCCTCTCTCTCTGCCCCTCCCCCGTTCATGCTCTGTCTCTCTCTGTCCCAAAAATAAATAAACGTTAAAAAAAATTAAAAAAAAAAAAAAAAAGAGTGCTTCTAACTACTTTAAACCTAATTGAATACAGGACCAGCTTGTTTTGAGCCTAGAAATGACTATCTGTGTACACTGAATTGGAATAGGAAAATTGGAAGTACAAATACCAATTCAGACCAGTATGGTAATTCTAAAACAGGACATGGGGCCCTGCCCCAACATAATGGCAGTAAGGATGGAAAGGGGCAAAAGCATTAAAGGACTTTATTAGACACAAGGAACGAGTGAGAACCCAGCTTAAAACTCTTCAATGGCTTCCTATTGCTTTTAGGGTAAAAACCAAAATTCTTGGGGTGCCTGGGTGGATCAGTCAGTTAAGCATCCGACTCTTAAATTTCGCTCAGGTCATGATCTCATGGTTCATGAGTTCATAGGATCAAGTCCTGTCTGAGGCTCTGTGCTGACAGTGTAGAGCCTGACTGGGATTCTCTCTCTCTCAAAACAAGTAAATAAACTTAAAAAAAATCTTATTCAGAGATAGAGATAGAGATAGAGATAGAGATAGAGATAGAGATAGAGATATCTGGTCTCCACCCACCTCCACAGCTTCATTCTATTCCACTCATCCCTTGTGTCTATTCCTTTGCTGTCTATGCTCCAGCTACACAAGCAATTTTTCAGGTCTTTAAAAGTATCAGATAGGCCTCCTCCTGCTGCAGGTCCTTGACATGCTGTTCCCTTGTCTGAAATATTCTTTCCCTTTTCTTTACTTGGTCTATTGCTACTTAGCTTTCAAATCTCATCTCAATTCTCAGTTCCTCAGGGAAGGTTTCTTTCCCTGATCCTCCACATTAGGCCAGCCCCCTGTCATTAACACTACTTTCCTTCAGTCCATTAAACACACTATATAATTCATTCCACTTATCAAATATGTAATTACATACTTGGCCATTATTCATTAATGCTGCATTTGCCACTAAATTCTAAACTGTAAGAGGGCAGAGACAATTTTTGCTCACAAATATCTAATATCTGGGGAATCATTAGAATATTACTCAGCACAAAATAATAAATGTGGAAACAATGAATAAATGGGTGAATGGGTAACTGAATAAACGGTAACAACTTTTGATTCTAGATGCAACTAGGAATCTGAAAGAAAGTTAAGAGGAAAAACAGGGGGTGTCAAGGCAATTCAATGGGGAAAGGATAGTCTTTTCAATAAATGACAACTGGATATTCATATCCAAAAAAGTAAACTTGGGCCCTTACCTCACACCATATATAAAAAATAACTCAAATATTATCTCACGCCAGTCAGAGTGGCTAAAATGAGCAAATCAGGAGACTAGAGATGCTAGAGAGAATGTGGAGAAACGGGAACCCTTTTGCACTGTTGGGAATGCAAACTGGTAGAACCACTCTGGAAAACAGTGTGGAGGTTCCTCAAAAAATCAAAAATAGATCTACCCTATGACCCAGCAATAGCACTGCTAGGAATTTACCCAAGGGATATAGGAGTGCTGATGCACAGGGGCACTTGTACCCCAATGTTTACAGCAGCACTTTCAACAATAGCCAAATTACAGAAAGAGCCTAAATGTCCATCAACTGATGAATGGATAAAGAAGTTGTGGTTTATATATACAATGGAATACTACTTGGCAATGAGAAAGAATGAAATATGGCCTTTTGTAGCAACGTGGATGGAACTGGAGAGTGTTATGCTAAGTGAAATAAGTCATACAGACAAAGACAGATACCATATGTTTTCACTCTTATGTGGATCCTGAGAAACTTAACAGAAGACCATGGGGGAAGGGAAGGGGAAAAAAAGAGTTACAGAGAGGGAAGGAGGAAAACCATGAGAGACTCTTAAAAAGTGAGAATAAACTGAGGGTTGATGGGGGGTGGGAGGGAGGGGACAGTGGGTGATGGGCATTGAGGAGGGCACCTGTTGGGATGAGCTGGGTGTTGTATGGAAACCAATTTGACAATAAATTTCATATTTTAAAAAAAAGAACTCAAGACGAATCACCAAACTAAATGTGAAAGCACATACTATAAAATTTTTAGAAAAAAACAGGAAAAACTCTTTAAGGCTTGAAGCTAGAGAAAGATTTCTTAAATATGACACCAAAAGCACAATCCATTTAAAATTTTTCGTAAACTGGATATCATCTTTTGCACTTCAAAAGACAGCATAAAGGAAATGAAGAAAAGCCAAAAACTACCAGAAATATTTGCAAAACACATCTGATAAAGAATTTGTATCTAGAATTTACAAACTCATAATTCAATAAGACAAACAACCTAATAAAACATTAATAAAAGGGACACCTGGGTGGCTCAGTCGGTTAAGTGTCCACTTCAGCTCAGGTCATGATCTCATGGTTCGTGGATTCAAGCCCCAAGTCAGGCTTTGTGCTGACAGCTCAGAGCCTAGAGCTTGCTTTGGATTCTCTCTCTCTCTCTCTCTCTCTCTCTCTCTCTCTCTCTGCACCTCTCCCCCGCTCACACTCTGTCTCTGTCTCTCTCTCAAAAATAAACATTAAAAAAAATTTTTTAATTGATAAAAGATTTGAATAGCCATTTTATCAAAGATATCCAAACGGCATGAAAAGAGGCTCAACATTAGTCATTAGTCATATGCATCAAAACCACAATGAGATACCACTTCACACCCACCAGAAAGGCTATAATCAAAATGACATAAAATAATAAACATTGCTGAGCATGGGGGGAAATTGGAACCCTCATATTGCTGGTGGGAATATAAAATGATACAATCGTTTGGAAAGAAGTTTGGTAGTTCCTCAAAATGTTAACTAGTTGCCATATGACCCAGAACTCTGTCCCTGGATATCTACCCAAGAGAAATTAAAACACATTTCCAAACAAAAATGTGTACACAAATGTTTATACTAGCATTATTCAGAATAGCCAAAAAGTAGAAACAACCCAAATGTCTATCAAGTGATAAAATGAATCAACAAAATGTGGTATAGTCAAACAATGGAGTATTGTTCAACAATTAAAAAAGAATGAAATACTGATACATACCAAAACATAAATGAACCTTGAAAACATTACGCTAAGAGAAAGAAATCAACATAAAAGACCACATATTGTATGATTCTATTTATATGATATGTCCAAAAAGGTCAAATTTAAGAAGATGTCCCTGGGTATAAGGGTAATTAACTGGGGGATTAAATATAATTAGCCAATAGGAATCTTCTAGGAATGACAAAAATGTTTTAAGGCTGGAGGGTGAAGTTACACAACTCACTAAACCTATTAAAAATCACTGGGTTGGGGCACCTGGGTGGCTCCATTGGTTAAGCATGACTTTGGCTCTGGTCATGATCTCACAGTTCGTGGGTTCAAACCCTACAGCAGGCTCTGTGCTGACAGCTCAGAGCCTGGAGCCTGCTTCGGATTCTGTATCTCCCTCTCTCTCTGCTCTTCCCCTGCTTGTGCCCTGTCTCCCACTCTCTAAAAAATATCTATTAAAACATTTTTTTTTAAATCATTAAGTTGTACTTTGAAATATGTGAATTTTGTAATATCTAAATTACACTTTGATAAAGTTAATTTTTTAAAAAAATTAGAGAGTTGGGGCATGAGCACAGGGCAGCAAAAGTACTAGGTTTTAGACTTGCTCAAGCTGTTAATGTGACACAGCCAAAGATGTGGGAAATTTAGAAAGCTGTTAAGGATACCAGACTATACGGGGCACCTGTGTGGCTCAGTCGGTTAAGTGTCTGACTTCAGCTCAGGTCATGATCTCACGGCTTGTAGGTTCAAGCCCCACTCTGTGCTGATAGACCAGAGTCTGGAGCCTGCTTCAGATTCTGTGTCTCCCTCTCTCTCTGCCCCTCCCTCGCTCTCTCTCTCTCTCTCTCTCAAAAATAAACATTAAAAAAAAAAAAAAAAAAGGATACCGGACTATAGAGACATAGTAATACAGATTTTGAAGTCACCAGGAAAGACATGACAAAGGGACTTTTCTACATATCTTCAACTCTGTACAGATTGATCTACCCTGAAAAGATCTTCACTTGACTATACTAATTCTCTATTTTTCCTTTTCAAAGTTCTTCTACCAATGGTATTTATCCACTGTTTTCATTTCTTCCACTACCCCATTATTTTCTATTCTCTCAAAGTCTGTGTTCCTTACCTCTTTTTTGAAGCTACTCTCTCAACTCACTAATGGTACCCCATTTTCAAAACCAATGGCCTTTTCTCTGCTTTCATTCTTTTTAACTTCTCTACAAGAAGCCCTGTCAAACTCCAATCCTTAAAACTCATCTCTTAGCTTGTACAACCTTATACTATTCTTAGTCCTCTTCCCACTTCTCTTCTATTTCATTTACCAGATACTTTTACCTCCTACCCTCACTCACACCTTATCAAAATAAGGAAGAACCTTTTCTCCCAAAACAAGAGAGAACTTGGTTTTTATTTCTCTCTTCTTCTCACAAAATCTGTTAAGAAACAGGTCTTTGTTCTACTTTCCCAATTAAAAAATAAATTCAGAGAACGTTAACTTGGCTTTTCTCAATTTTGTAACTATCAAAAGCAATTCATGCAGAATTATACGTACAATGAGTGGAATTCAGTATCTGTTTGTGACTCATAAAAAAATGAATGGGATCATCCTAAGCATATCCCTGAAAAGATACTTTTTCCCACTTGGAAACTGTATTTTAAACATAAGTATAAAACTAAGAACTTTGTATGATTTTTTCATATATACATTTAAAGTTGTAACAGAGTTTCCTGGCAGTTAATTTATGTCCCAGTTACTAATGATATTCAAACTAAAAATTTTAAAGTTCTAGAAAGCCAACTAAAATTTCCCCAGATTTCTAATGTCTGGAATCACAAAGCACAAAACTATAAATCTCAAGTAACATCTACAAACACATGGCTCTAGGCTATTCTCCTGTAGACTATTTGTTTCAGTCAAACTTTATTGTCTTCAAAAAATTAATAATAACTTACCAAATCCCAAAGTCCAACTTGCCCAGATTTGGCCCCAGCTGCCACCAAAGTTCTAATTTCTGATGGGTGGAGAGCCACAGAGAGTATTGGGCCTTTGGTAACTTTATGAACAGTATCTTCATTAATGACCATGCCATTTAAATTGGCTTTATAGCTGAGAAAACAAATAAATTTTAGAAGTACAGCCAATCAATAGTGAAAATAACTAAAACATAACTCAAAAAAAAAGAAAAGAAAAAAGACACAGTAAATAAATAGTTAACCTCCTAGTAACCAAGGAAATCAAATTAAAAAATGGGATACTATTCTTCACTTATAAAAGGTAGCAGGCTGCAGTCAAACATATACATTCATTAATAGTGCTAGTGGCAGAGTAAATCCACATAAAATTTTCAGAAGAAAAAAAAAGATTTCAGAAAACAATTCAGCAATGTATGTCCATAATATTTGACTCAGTAATCTCACTTCTGGAATCTACCCTAAAGAACTAACACACTATCACATTTAAACACAAACACATATATAACTAAATACACAACTAAACACACAAAACTAAATTGAAAATAATTCCAGGGGCACCTGGGTGGCTCAGTCGATTAAGCATCCAATTATTGCTTTCGGCTCAGGTCATGATCTCACTATTTATGAGACTGAGCCCTACATCAGGCTCTGCACTGACAGTGCAGAGCCTGCTTGGGATTGTCTCTCTCCGTCTATCTCTATATTTATTAAATAAATTTTAAATAAAAAGAAAAAAAAAGAATTCTAAATATCAGGAGAGGAAGAAGAGGTTAAGTAAATGCCACCTACTAAAAAATATGCAATTAGTCAATAAATTTAAAGACTTTAATAAATGTAACTATGTTAAAGAAAAAGCAGAATATAAATGTGTATATACATTAGAACATAATAAACTAAAAATGTATGTGTATTCATTCATTTATTAAACAATGAGTGAATACATATTAAGTGCCAGGCACCATTTTGGTTACTGAAACAAAATCCCTGCACTCATGAAGCTTATATCATAATGGTATTACATATGGCAATACCTGAAAGGAAACATACAAAAACAACAGTTGTTAGGTGGAAATATTATGGGTATTTTTTCCACCTCATTTTCAAAACCTCCTGTAATGGTATATAGTCTGTATAACTTAAAGATTTCAGAAACTATAAAACAAAGACAAGGCATTTCAACTCACTTTTTAATGCTAGATAACTCCTTCTCAGTGTTCTTAATACTTGTCTGCAACAATGAAAGAGACCAAAGTACTAAGTTAATATGTAAACTGAAATTTCCTTAACAGATAATTCTCAAAGCTATAAGCCCTCCCAAGTGATACCTTGCTCACTTCTGCCCAAGTCTGTAGGAATCCTTTAAACAGGTCGTTGTCATCATCTCGATTTTCAGGAGTCATTTCTAAAGGCCCAGGAGGTAATAAAGGCTGTTTGAAAAAATAAGAAAATCAAGAATAAAATGAGAAATAAAAAGGTTGATTGACTCTTTCTCTGCCCTGGAATGTTTTTCACTACTTTACTTTTGATACCAACAACATAGGTGACACATCAACAGTATTCAAAAATAATGTTCAATGAATGATTGCCAGGTATCCTGTAAGCTAATAATATATATTATCCCATTTAATACTCACAATAATCTAGTGAATGAGATACCACATTTTAAAGAAATTATAATGAAACTTAGAGAAGTTACCTTGTCCAAAGTTACACTGCCAAAAGAGGAGTTGACAGGAATTGGTTCAGAACAGTTCAATTTGTTACTCAGTTATTATTCTATGCCAGTGGGGTTTTTTAAGTTTATTTATTTATTTTTGAAAGAGAGAGAGAACGTGCACACTCAAGCGTGCCCGTGAGGGGAGGTCCAGAGAGAGAGAGAGAATCCCAAGCAGGCACTGCGCTGTCAGTGCAGAGCCCAATTCAGGGCTCAATCCTACAAACCATGAGATCATGACCTGAACTGAAACCAAGAGTTGGACCCTCAACCAACAGAGCCACCCAGGCACCCTGCCAGTGTTTTTTTATTTTTTTATTTTTATTTATTTATTTTTTTTAATTTTTTTTTTTAACATTTATTTATTTTTGAGACAGAGAGAGAGCATGAACAGGGGAGGGTCAGAGAAAGAGGGAGACACAGAATCTGAAACAGGCTCCAGGCTCTGAGCTGCCAGCACAGAGCCCGACACGGGGCTCGAACCCACGGACCGTGAGATCATGACCTGAGCCGAAGTCGGATGCTTAACCAACTGAGCCACCCAAGCACCCCTGCCAGTGTTTTTTTAAATCCTAGGTTGTAACCCATGGATGGTGAAATCATTTCAATACGTTAAAACAAACAATGTTTTCACGAACGACAAAAGAATAGAGTCAAAAAGACAAAATACACATCACATGCAGTAAGTTTAAGTATCATTTCACAAAAGTTCTGCTTTAAGCTGTGTGGAATGAGTTCAATGTAAATACATTTATCATGAGTGAAACTTCAGGAAAATTGGAAAGCTACTCTTCCCAAGTATCTTAATTTGCAATTAGCTCCCAAAGCACCAGTCTAATTAGTGCTATCTTCCAATTTAGAATTAAGCACTTAGATATAAAGTATTAAAAACCATAGGTGTTCTTGAATAAAAAACATAATTATAATCTGATTTAGACAATAAACTTCGTAAATAAAACTCTACTCACTAAAAGTACAAAGTTATACCACAGCAAAGGGCTATCACTATTATAACATATTATTTATTATTAATAACATTAATACTACCATTTATTGATTACTTACTAAGCCCTTAACACAACAGAAGAAACTTTACAGATACTATTTCACTTAACCCCCTCAACACCCCTTTGAAGTTTCTATACTATTACCACTTTAAATATGGGGAAATGGGCTCAGAAAGGTTAAGTAATTTATCCACAATTCCACTGCAGGTAAGCTTGCAGAAATATAGAATCCAAACTAGTTTGTATGACTTTGAAATCTTAATCATTAAACTATAAACAGCAGTAGTAAATTAATGAAGTACGGGGGCACCTGGTTGGTTAAGTATCTGACTCTTGATTTAGGCTCAGGTCATGATCTCACGGTTCATGAGATCCAGCCCCACATCAGGCTCTGCACAGACAGCTCTGACAGTGAAAGTAGGCTTGGGTTGTTTCCGATTCTGTGTCTCCCTCTCTCTCTGCCCCTCCCCCGTTCATGCTCTGTCTCTCTCTGTCCCCCCCCCCAAAAAAAAAAAAAAAAAGTTGAAAAAAAAAAAAGAAAGTAGGCTTGGGATTCTCTCTCTCTGCCTCCCTCTCACTCACACTCTCTCTCTCCCTCTCAAAATAAATAAACATTTTTTAAATTAAGTAAAAATTGAACCTAAGTTAATGACTTTTTAATCTAGTTTCAAACACTTCAAATTTTTCACTATTTTATTGAGTAACATATTGTTTTTGCACTTTCTTACATTTTCATCTGCTATTAATGTCGGCTGGGTTGGGGTTGCTGGTAATGACACTCCTGAAGGATCTACTTTTAGTAATCTCATTGACCTTCTACATCCAGTCCCATTTTCTCTCTTCTTAGGCATTTTTCTAAGGGAATGGGGAAAAAACTCAAGTTATAAAACAGTTACATGTACTCACTAATATTAAGGAGGTAACTTTTAGGAATGTATGTCACAGATACACTCACACATTACAAGGATGTATGCCATGACTACAATGACTTTAACTGGGCACTTATGACTTTTCATGCTTTTAAATAAAATCATAGATGTTCATCATGAGGAGGTGAGAGGTGTTAAAATAAATTATAACATACATCTCTAACAGAATAATATGCAACCATAAGAAAACTGAAATAGTTCTTTGCATGATGATATGACATGAACTCTTAAGATGTAAGAAACAAAAACAAGGTCCACTACATGTTGAATATGCTTCAACATATTTGTTTTTTTAGAAAAAGGTTGGGGCGCCTGGGTGGCGCAGTCGGTTAAGCGTCCGACTTCAGCCAGGTCACGATCTCGCGGTCCGTGAGTTCGAGCCCCGCATCAGGCTCTGGGCTGATGGCTCAGAGCCTGGAGCCTGTTTCCGATTCTGTGTCTCCCTCTCTCTCTGCCCCTCCCCCGTTCATGCTCTGTCTCTCTCTGTCCCAAAAATAAATAAACGTTGAAAAAAAAAATTAAAAAAAAAAAAGAAAAAGGTTATGTACACACATACATTTTTACATGCTAAGATTATCTATGGAAGAATATACATGAAACTATTAATAGTGGTTTCTTCTAGGGAGAAGGCCAGAAGAACTAAGGTCTAAAATGGAAAAGAGATTTAAATGTTTCATTGCATTTCCATCCAAACAGTTTACTTTTTAAAATCATATAAATACACTGCTTTTTTATGCACTATTTTTTCATTTTAAAAAAGTAGTTCAGAACTTCCAGTTTCAAGTTCCACATATAAGGAGCTTGAAAGTCATCATTCTGTCTTTTCAAGTAAAAATCTGAACAGATTAAAAAATCAACAACTCTTCTAGGTTCCTTACAAGGCAAGGACACAGTACAAACTGCTGACCTCAATACTGGAGAGAGAGAGAAATACAAGGAGTCATGGCTTACTGGAATAGAAAGTCAAGAACAGAAACCACAATGGGAACCAGTACAAAGGTAGGAAAACCTGAACTGTAATTACCCAATTGATGGGGGTTCAGTGTGGACAAAAACCTGCACATGAGTCTTTATAGAAGCTTTATTCAGAACAGTCAAAACTGGGAAGCAGCCAAGATGTTCTCCACTAATTGAACAAATAAACTACAACACATCCAGACAATGGAATATTATTCAGCACAAAAAAAGAAATGAACTATCAAGCCATGCAAAGACATGGAGGAAAACTAATTGCATAATACTAAGAGAAAGAAGTCAATTTGAAAGGCTACATACTGTATGATCCCAAACACACCACATTCTGTTAAAGGCAAAACTACAGAGACAAAAAGATTTGTAACTGCCACATTTGAGGGTGGTAAGGTAATGAAGAAAGAGAACACAGGTAGTAAAAATACTCTATATATTGGGGCACCTGTGTGACTCAGTCAGTTAAGCATCTGACTTTGGCTCAGGTCATGATCTTGCAGTTCGTGAGTTTGAACTTGCATATCTTGCATATCATGATCTTGCTTGGGATTCTCTCTCTCTGTCCCTTCCCCACTTGCATGACTCTCTCCTTCTCTCAGAATGAATGGATAAACTTTAAAAGATATGTATGTGGGGCGCCTGGGTGGCGCAGTCGGTTAAGCGTCCGGCTTCAGCTAGGTCACGATCTCGCGGTCCGTGAGTTCGAGCCCCGCATCAGGCTCTGGGCTGATGGCTCAGAGCCTGGAGCCTGTTTCCGATTCTGTGTCTCCCTCTCTCTCTGCCCCTCCCCCGTTCATGCTCTGTCTCTCTCTGTCCCAAAAATAAATAAAAAACGTTTAAAAAAATTTTTTTTAATTAAAAAAATAAAAGATGTATGTGTGTGTGTGTATGTGTATTATAAAGATGGATATGTCGTTATACATTTGTACAAACCTATACAATGTACAAAACCATGAGTGAATTGTAAGACAAACAATGGACTTTAGGTAATTATAATGTATCAGTGTAGATTCATCCTTGGTAACAAATGTACCACTCTGCTGAATGATGTTGATAATGGGAGAGTTTATGCATGTGTGGGAGCAGAAGAATATATGGGCAATCTTTGTACCTTTCTCTCAATTTTACTGTGAAGCAATTCTTTAAAAATTCAGTCTTAAAAAATACCTTCAAGGGAGACCACCCCCACTATTTTGAGAGATTTACATCCAGGAGCTTGACTAGGTCTTCAGTAAATATGAGAAAAATCTCTTCATGCTTCCCAGAGGGGGAAGGGAAAAAGAACTACTCTGAAATACTCCTGCCCTTAGGAGAACAAGTTAACCAGAGCCTAACCTGCTAGAGTATTATCAGAGTCTACCCTGAGAGAAAGGAAATACCCAACTCCTGCCCACTTTTAGCATCCTCTCCCAACCAAAGTGGGGTGGGGGGAGGAAACAAACTAAAACACTTGTGAAGTTCACTGTTAAGAGATACAGGTGTGCTAAATGACTGAGACCTAATCACAGGACTATAGAATGCTTTCTCTCCCCTCTCACACATTACTAATGACCAATTTACAAACTTCCTTTTTCCTCATACATCATATCATGTCCAGCTATCAAGAAAAAATCACAAGGCACAATGAAAAACAACATAATTTAAAGAGATAGAGCAAGCTTCAGAACCATATATGGCAGGAATGTTGGAATTATCTGAACAGGAATTTAAAACAACTATGATTGATACACTAAGGGCTCTAACACATTTAAAAAAAAAAAAATACCATGCAAGATAGGCAATGTAAGAAGAGAGATGGAAATCCTAAGAAAGAACCAAAAGAAATGCTAGACATCAAAAACGCTAAAAGAAATGAAGTGTGCCTTTGATGAGCTCATTAGTAGACAAGACATGGCTGAGGAAAGAATCTCTGAGCGTGAGGTATTTCAACAGGAACCTCCAAAACTAAAAAGCAGGGAGAAAAAATAATGAAAAAAAAAAAAACTGAACAGAATATCCAAGGACTATGGGATAATTACAAAAGGTGCAACATACACATAATGGGAATACCAGAAGGATAAGAAATAGAGAAAAACAGATGATATTTGAAAAAATAGTAACCGAGAATTCCCCAAATTAATGTCAGACATCAAGTAACAGATCCAGGAAGCTCAGAGTACATCAAGCAAGATAAATGCCCCCCAAAAACTACACCTAAGGAATTCATTTCCAAACTATGGAAAATCAAAGAGAAAGAAAAAATCCTGAAAGAAGCCAGAAGGAAAAAAACATCTTACCTATAGCCAAAGATAAGAACTACACCCATACTCCAGTAAACTATGCAATCAAGAGAGTAGAGTAAAATATCTTAAGTGTTGAGAGGAGCACCTGGCTATCTCAGTGGGTAGAGCATACAACTCTTGATCTTGGAGTCATGAGTTCAAGCTTCACATTGAGGGTATAAATACATTGAGCTCAAGCCCCACATTGGGTATAGAGCTTACTTTTAAAAAACTGGGGCACCTGGGTGGCTCACTCGGTTAAGTGTCTGACTCTTGATTTCAGCTCAGGTCATGATCTCATGGTTTGTGAGATTGAGCCCTGCATTGGGCTCTGCACTGACAGCACAGAGCCTACTTTGGGATTGTCTCTCCCTCTCCCTCCCTCCCCCCACCCCTCCTCCCTCTCTCTCTTTCTCAAAATAAATAAATAAATAAATAAACTTTAAAAAAAAATTAAGAGAATTTGTTGCCAGTACACATGCCTTACAAAAAAGGTTAAAAAAAGTTCTTTATAGGCACCTGGGTGGCTCAGTCAGTTAAGCATCTGACTTCGGCTCAGGTCATGATCTCACTGGTCATGAGTTGAAACCCCACGTGAGGCTCTGTGCTGACAGCTAGGACCCTAGAACCTGTTCAGGTTCCGTCTCCTTCCCTCTCTGCCCCTCCCTCATTTGCACTCTGTCTCTCTCTCTCAAATATAAAACATAAACATTAAAAAAAAATTTCTTTAGAGAGAAGAAAAACAGATCCAAAAATCAGATCCACCAAAAGGAGCATCAAAGAATGAATAAGGTAAAAAAAAAATTTTATTTTTCTCATTCTTAATTAGTAACAGCTAGCTCAAAATAACAACAGCAACAATGTATTTAGTTATGTACCCTTATGTATATATCTTGTGTGTTGGTATACCAACATGTATATATACTTATGTATGCTTATACATGTGAAATGAATGACAGCAATGATACAAGGGACAAGAGGGAAGAATTAGGATTATTTTGTTATTATAAGGTGCTCATACTATACCTCACTCACACCCTGAAGTGATATACTGGGTTTTTTTTTAATTTTTTTTTAACATTTATTTATTTTTGAGACAGAGAGAGACAGAGCATGAACAGGGGAGGGTCAGAGAGAGAGGGAGACACAGAATCCGAAACAGGCTCCAGGCTCTGAGCAGTCAGCACAGAGCTGGATGTGGGGCTCGAACCCACGGACAGTGAGATCGTGACCTGAGCCAAAGTCGGACGCCCAACCGACTGAGCCACCCAGGCGCCCCAAGAAGTGATATACTGTTAATTGAAAACGGGTGGCTGGGGCAACTGGGTGGCTCACTCAGTTAAGGGTCCAACTCTTGATTTTGGCTCAGGTCATGATCTCACGGTTCACGAGTTCAAGCCCCAAGTCGGGCTATGCACTGTCAGTGTGGATCCTGCTTTTCATTCTCCTCTCCCTCACTCTGTCCCTCCCTCTCCCTCTCTCAGAATAAATAAACTAAAAAAAAATTTTTTTTTAATGGACTTGGGGGGTTTCGGGGTGGCTTAGTCAGTTGAGTGTCTGACTCTTGATTTCAGCTCAGGTCATGATCCCAGGGTTGTGCGATCAAGCACCCCTGTGTTAGGCTCTGTGATAAATGTGGAGCCTGCTTGGGATTTTCTTTCTCTCTCTTCCCCCCCCCCCACTTTTGCCCCACTCTCTCTATATATAAAGTAAAATAAAAATTTCTAATGGAAGTGAATTAGTTGTAGATTATACTGTAAACTCCAGGGCAATCACTAACAAAAAAAAAACAGTAAAAAAAATTGTAACTGATACACTAAGAAACAAGAGAAGATGGCATCATGCAAAACATTCAATTAAAACCATAAAAGGCAGAAAAATAGTGGAGACAAAAATAGGGGGAAAAAAACAAGGGCAATAAGTAGTAAACATTAACAAATATGATAGATATTAATCCAAATATATCAATACTCACTTTGAACATCAAGGTCTAAATGCACCAATTAAAAGAGACTGTCAGAGTGGATCAAACACAATACTCAAACTTATGTTGTCTATAAGAAACCCACTTTAAATATAAAGACACATAGGGGCGCCTGGGTGGCGCAGTCGGTTAAGCGTCCGACTTCAGCCAGGTCACGATCTCGCGGTCTGGGAGTTCGAGCCCCGCATCGGGCTCTGGGCGGATGGCTCGGAGCCTGGAGCCTGTTTCTGATTCTGTGTCTCCCTCTCTCTCTGCCCCTCCCCCGTTCATGCTCTGTCTCTTTCTGTCCCAAAAATAAATAAACGTTGAAAAAAAAAAATTTTTTTTTAAAAATATAAAGACACATAAATATTAAAAGTAAAGGAATGGAGCAATCCCTATCAAAATAACACCAGCATTCTTCACAGTTAGAACAAACAATTCTAAAATTTGTATAGAACCAGAAAAGAACCCCAGGAGCACCTGGGTGGCTCAGTCTGTTGAGAGTCCGGCTTTGGCTCAGGTCATGATCTTGCGGTTTGTGAGTTCAAGGCCCACGTCAGGGTCTGTGCTGACAGCTAGGCCTGGAGCTGCTTCGGATTCTGTGTTTCCCTCTCTCTGACGCTCCCCCACTCATACCTCTGCCTCTCTCTCTCAAAAATAAATAATAAAACATTTAAAATTTTTTTAATAAAAAAAGAAAAAGAAAACCAAAGCTGGAGGCATCACAATTCCAGACTTCAAGCTGTATTACAAAGCTGTAATCATCAAGACAGTATGGTACGGGCACAAAAACAGACATAGATCAATGGAACAGAACAGAAAACTCAGGGGTGCAGGGGTGGCTCAGTTCGTTGGGTGTCCAACTTCGGCTCAGGTCATGATCTCACGGTTTGTGAGTTCGAGTCCCGCACCAGGTTCTGTGCTGACAGCTCAGAGCCTGAAGCCTGCTTCGGATTCTGTGTCTCCCTGTCTCTCTGCCCCTCCCCTAATTGCACTCTGTCTGTCTCTCTATCTCTCTCATAGAAAATGAATAAAACATCAGGAAAAAAAAAAAAAGGAATAAAAAACCCAGAAATGGACAAACGTATGGCCAACTAATCTTTGACAAATCAGGAAAGAATATCCAATGGAAAAAGACAGTCTCTTCAGCCAATCGTGTTGGGGAAACTGGACAGCGACAGGCAGAAGAATGAACCTGGACCACTTTCTTACACCATACACAAAAATAAACTCAAAATGGATAAAAGACCTAAACGTAAGACAGGAAGCCATCAAAATCCTGGAGGAGAAAACAAACAACAACCTCTTTGGCCTAGGCTGCAACAACTTCTTACTTGACATGTCTCCAGAGGCAAGGGAAACAAAAGCAAAAATTAACTATTGGGACCTCATCAAGATAAAAAGCTTCCAGGGGCGCCTGGGTGGCGCAGTCGGTTAAGCGTCCGACTTCAGCCAGGTCACGATCTCGCGGTCTGTGAGTTCGAGCCCCGCGTCGGGCTCTGGGCTGATGGCTCAGAGCCTGGAGCCTGTTTCCGATTCTATGTCTCCCTCTCTCTCTGCCCCTCGCCCGTTCGTGCTCTGTCTCTCTCTGTCCCCAAAATAAATAAACGTTGAAAAAAAAAATTAAAAAAAAAAAAAAAGATAAAAAGCTTCTGCATAGCAAAGGAAAAAGTCAGCAAAACTAAAAGGCAACTGACAGAATGGGAGAATGATATATCAGATAAAGGGTTAGTATCCAAAATCTATAAAGAACCTATCAAACTCAACACCCAAAAAACAAATAATCCAGTGAAGAAATGGGCAAAAGACATGAACAGACATGTTTCCAAAGAAGACATCCAGAGGGCTAACAGATACATGAAAAGATGCTCAACATCACTCATCATCAGGGAAATACAAATCAACACCACAATGAGATACCACCTCACACCTGTCAGAATGGCTGAAATTAACAACTCAGGAACAACAGATGTTGACAAGGATGGGGAGAAAAGGGAACCCTTATGCACTGCTGGTGGGAATGCAAACTGGCACAGCCACTCTGGTAAAAAATATGGAGGTTCCTCAAAAAATTAAAAATAGAACTACCCTATGACCCAGCAATTGCACTACTAGGTATTTGTCCAAAGAATACAAAAACGCTGATTCGAAAGGGCACATGCACTCCAATGTTTACACACACAAAATACATACATAGATATGATGGGATATTACTCAGCGATCAAAAAGAATGAAATCTTACCGTCTGCAACAATGTTGGAGAACTGATGGAACTAGAGTATATTATGCTAAGCGAAATAAATCAGTCAAAGATAGGTATCATATGATTTCACTCATAAGTGGAATCTGAGAAACACAACAGATGAACATAGGGGAAGGGAAGCAAAAATAAGATAAAAACAGATATGGAGACAAACCATAATGGACTCTTAAACACAGAGAACAAACTGAGGGTTACTGGTGGGGTGTTGGTGGGGGGATAGGCTAAAAGGGCAATGGGCATTAAGGAGGGCACTTGATGTGAACACTGGGTGTTATATATATGTAAGTGATGAATTACTAAATTATATTCCTGAAATTATTACACTATATGTTAACTAACTTAGATTTAAATTTAAGAAATAAAATAAAATAAAAGTTAATGAATGGAGAAAAATATACCATGCTAACACAAATCAAAAGCAGGAGTGGCTACATTAATTTCAGAGAGAGCAGACTCCAATTTTTTTTGTTTTATGTTTATTTTTGAGAGAGAGAGTGTGCACAGAGGTCAGAGGGAGAGGGAGAAAGAGGATCTGAAGGAGGCTCTGAGCTGTTAGCGCAGAGCCTGATGGAGGGCTCGAACACATGAACCACAAGATCATGACCTAAGCCCAAGTCAGATGCTTACCCATCTGAGCCACCCGGGTACCCCCAGACAGAGAAGACTTCAAAGCAAAGAAAGTTATAAAGGGATAAAGCAAAGAAAGTTATAAAGGGATAAAGAAGGGCATTACATAATGATAAAAGGGTCAAATCTCCAAGCTAACAAACATAATGTACCTAATAACAGAGTATCAAACTATGTAACAGAACTGCAAAAAGAAATAGGTAACTTGGGGCACCTGGGTGGCTCAGTCAGTTAATCTTCTGACTCTTGGTTTTGGCTCAGATCATGATCTCACAATTTGTGAGATCAAGCTCTGCTCAGCCTCCATGCTCACAGCATGGAGTCTGCTTGGGATTCTCTCTCACCCTCTCTCTCTGCCCCTCCTTCACTTGCATGTGTGCATGCACACACTCTCTCTCTCTCTCTTTTTCAAAATAAATAAACTTAAAAAAAAAAAAAAAACCAAATAGATAATTCTACTATGTTAGCTGTTGGCAACTTCAACACTCCCCTATCAGAAATGGAGAGATCTAGCAGGCAGCCAATCAGCAAGGGCATAGTTGAACTCAACACACCATCCATCACCTAGACATAATCAACATCTATAGACTAGTTCATTCAAAAACAGAATACACAGGGGCGCCTGGGTGGCGCAGTCGGTTAGGCGTCCGACTTCAGCCAGGTCACGATCTCGCGGTCCGTGAGTTCGAGCCCCGCGTCGGGCTCTGGGCTGATGGCTCAGAGCCTGGAGCCTGTTTCCGATTCTGTGTCTCCCTCTCTCTCTGCCCCTCCCCCGTTCATGCTCTGTCTCTCTCTGTCCCAAAAATAAATAAACGTTGAAAAAAAAAAAATTTAAAAAAAAAAAAAAAAAAAAAAAAACAGAATACACATTTTTCTCAAGCTCAGATGGAACATTCACCAAGGTAGACTACATTCTAGACCATAAGACACAGCTTAACAAATTTAATAGAAATCATTTTTTAAAAAAGAAGAAAAAAATCATACATTTGCTCTCAGAATATAATGTAATTAAACTAGAAATCAGTAAGAGAAGGATACTTGGAAAATCCCAAAATACATAGAGTAAACACACTTCTAAACACATAGGTCAAAAAAGAAATCTCAAGAGAGCATAAAAAACACTTTTTACTAAATGAAAATGAAAACACCATCTAACAAAATTTGTGGGATGCAGGGAAAGCAGTGCTTAGAGGGAAATTTATAACACTGAATGTACATATTAGGAAAGAAGGCCAAAAATTCAATACTCTAAGTTTCCAACTCAAGAAACTAGAAAAAGAGTAAATTAATCTAAAGTAAGCAAAAGAAAATAATAAAAGTTGAGCATATCAATAAAATTAAAAACAGGAAATCATCGGGGGGGGGGGGGGGAAGTATCAACAAAACCAAAGCCAGTTCTTTCAAAAGACCAATAAAATCAATAAGCCTCTAGCAAAGTTAACTAAGAAAAAAAGTTACCAATACCAGAAATGAAAGATGTATCTCACTACAGATCCTATGGACATTAAAAAGATAATGAAGAAATAATGTGAAAAATTCTATGCCCACATATTTGATAACCTAGATGAAATGGACAATTCCTTGAAAGACACAATTGCTAAACTCACAATCTGAATTAGAAATAGATAATCGAAATTATTAAAGAATTTAAATCAATAATAACCTTCCAAAGCAGAAAGCACAATGCGGACATGGGTTCACTAATGTATTCTACCAAACATTTAAGAAAGAAATTGTACCAATTCTCTACAATTTCTTTTAGAGGATAGATGGAGAGGGACACCTGGGTGGCACAGTCAGTTAAGTGTCTGACTCACAATCTAGGTTCAGGTCATGATCTCACAGTTCATGAGTTCGAGACCCACACTGGGCTCTGTGCTGATGGAGTGGAGCCTGCTTGGTATTCTGTCTCTCCTTCTCTCTGCCCCTCCTCCCTTGTGTGCACTCTCTTGCTCAAAATAAATAAATAAAACTTAAAAAAAATAGAGGACAGAAGCAGAGAGAATTCTACCTATTTCATTCTGTGAGGCCAGCATTATCCTAATACCAAAACCAAGACAATATTATAAAACAAAAAATACAGACCAATATCCCTCATGAGCAGATGCAAAACCCACAAAAAAATTAGTAAATTGAAACCAACAATGTATAAAAAGTA
Organism: Prionailurus bengalensis; assembly: GCF_016509475.1. Lineage (NCBI taxonomy): Eukaryota > Metazoa > Chordata > Mammalia > Carnivora > Felidae > Prionailurus > Prionailurus bengalensis. Next base: position 59,951,210 of record NC_057355.1, read on the forward strand.
TTCTGCACCACAACCAAATGGGATATATCCCAAGTATGCAAGACTAATTCAACACTCAAAAATCAATTAACATAATCTAATTAAAATCATTCAATGCAATCCATCACATCAACAGGCTTTTTAAAAAAGCAAAATCACATGATCCTATCAACAAATGCAGAATATGCATCTGACTAAATATAACACTAAATACAACACATTTTTTAATTAATGATAAAAAAAGCTCTCAGTAGAAGGGAACTTTCTTGATAGAGTATCTACAAAAAACCTACAGCTAATGTCATACTTAAATAGTGAGAAATGACAAGCTTTCCCACCAAGGTCAGGTACTGGCACAGATGTCCTCTTTTACCATTCCTTTTCAACACTATTTTATCCTTCCTTTTCAAAACTATGCTGGAAGTTCTAGCTAATGCAGTAAGACAAGAAAAGGAAATAAATGGAATGCAGATTTGGAAGAGAAAAATAAAACCCTATTTGTTCAAGAGTTTCAAAGTTGGGGGCACCTGGATGGCTCAGTCAGTTAAGCCATTTCGGCTCAGGTCACCATCTCACCATTCATGGGTTTGAGCCCTGTGTCAGGCTGTGTGCTAATGGTGTGGAGCCTGCTTGGGATCCTCTCTTCCTCTCTCTCTCTCTCTGCCCCTCCCCTGCTCATGAATGCATGCACACTCCCTCTCTCTCTCTCTCAGAATAAATAAACTTTGAAGGTAAAATTCTATAGAAAAAAGGAGTTTCCAGGTTGGTGAACACATGGATGTGCTGGGAGAGTACCACACTCTGAGAGGACATGGAAGCTTCCTGCCATTTCCCCATGCCTTGCCCTATGCAGCATTTCCTTTACCTGTCCTAAGTTATATCCTTTTATAATAAACTAATAATCTATTAAGTAAAAAAAAAAAAAAATACTATTTGCTACATGATAGTCTATGTGGAAAATTCTAAAAAATGAACAAAAAAACTCCTGGAACTTCATAAGTGATTATAGCAAGGTGGTAGGACACAAGGTTAATATGTAAAAGTTAATTTCTTTCCTATATACCAGCAATAAACAAATGAAATTTGAAGTTAAAAATAGACTATCATTTACATAAGTACCCATACAATGAAATACTTAGGTTTAAATCTAATAAAATAAATCAAACAAAAATATTTCCAAGACCTATATGAAGTATACTACAAAACTCTCATGAACAAAATCAAAGAACTAAATAATTTTTGTATGTTAAGTAGGCTCCACACCCAATATAGGGCTCAAACTCACAACCCTGAGATCAACAGTCATATGCTCTATCAACTGAGCCAGCCAGACACCTCTCAAAGAACTAAATAAATGGAGAGATATCCCATGAAAGACTCAATATTGTCAAAATGCCAGTTCTTTCCAACTTAATCTATAAATTCATTGCAATCTCAATCAAAATCCCAGCAAGTTAGGGGTGCCTGAGCGGTTCACCCAGTTAAGTGTCTGACTCTTGATTTCGGTTCAGGTTGTGATCTCACGGTTCGAGGGTTAGAGCCCTAGTCAGGCTCTGTGCTGACAGCACGAAGCCTGCTTGGATTCTTTCTCTCTCCTCTCTCTGCCCCTACCCTCACCCCCCCTGCAAAATAAATTTAAAAAAATTTTTTTAATCCCGGAATGCCGGGGCGCCTGGGTAGGTCAGTCGGTTAAGCATCCGACTTCAGCTCAAGGTCATGATCTCACGATTGGTGGGTTCATGCCCCACGTTGGGCTCTGTGCTGACAGCTCAGAGCTTGGAGCCTGCTTCTGATTCTGTGTTTCCCTCTCTCTATGCCCCTCCCCCACTCATGCTCTGTCTCTCTCTGTCTCAAAAATAAAAATAAACATTAAAAAAAATTTTTAAAGGCAGTATGGTACTGACGAAGAATATACGAAAAAATGGAACAGAATAGGGAGTCAACTGATCTTACACAAAGGAGCAAAGGCAAGATAATGGAGCAAAAATAGTCTTTTCAACAAATGGTGCTAGAACGAATGGACAACCAAATGTAAAACAATGAATCTAGACACAACCTTTACACCCTTCACACAATTAACTCAAAATGGATTACAAATCTAATGTAAAACACAGAACTATAAAACTTGTAAAAGACAACAGGAGAAAACCTAGGTGACCCTGGGAATGGGAATGGTTTTTTAGATATAACACCAAAGACACAATCCATGAAAGAAAAAATTATAAAGTAAACTTCATTAAAATTAAAAACTTCCACTCTGCAAAAGACATCATCAAGAGAATGAGAAGACAAGCCAGAGAAAATATCTGCAAAAGACACTTCTGATAAAGGACTGTTATCCAAAATATGCAAAGAACTCTCAAATTCATCAATAAAAACAAACAACTCTATTAAAAATGGGCCAAAGAGGGGCACCTGGGTGGCTCAGTCAGTTGGGCGTCTGACTTCGGCTCAGGTCATGATCTCACAGTCTGTGAGTTCAAGCCCCACAGGGGGGCCCTGTGCTGACAGCTCAGAGCCTGGAGCCTGCTTCGGATTCTGTGTCTCCCTCTCTCTCTGCCCCTCCCCCGCTCATGCTCTGTCTCTCTCACTCTCAAAAATGAATAAATGTTAAAAAAAAAAAAAAGGGGGGGGGTGCCAAAGATCATAAAATACAGCTCACCAAAGTAATATATAGATAGCAAGAAGCATATGAAAAGATGCTCTACAACATGTCATCAGGGAAAAACAAATTAAAACAACAAGATACCAATACACACCTATTAGAATAGCCAAAATCCAGAACACTGACACTACCAAATGCTTGTGAAGATGTGGAACAACAGTTTTAAGATTATAGTTTCTGATCTATTACTTATTTTACTATGGTAACTGTTTTTTCAAATTATAAATAACTCAACAATACATCAGGGTGTAGGCATTATAAACCAAATCTTTTACCTTTTGGATTCAGGAGGCTGTCTCTTTTTTATCATTTCACGGAGCCTTGCAGCTGACTGCAAAATACACAAAACACACATATAAAGATACTACCTTATAAATTATTAAGTATGCTGCTTTATTGACACTAAAGTAAAATCTATACAGGAAATAAAGTTTCTTAAGATAGGATACCTGCTCTTGGTAAGACAGGAGACAAATATACTATTAATAATAAAGGCAAGTAAATAATACTGTCTAAAGTACTGACATTCTGATACCTTAGACCAAGTTGCTAATGAATTTACATGATTAAACATTAAACATTTCACCAAATATACTACTGTAAATTAAAAAGTTTAACTTCTACTATAGGCAATCCTACTTTGATATTTTCCAGAAAAGTGATGTTATGCTTCTATAAATTAAAACATAATTTCTGTTAACTAAAGTCAAAATCAGAGATACTGTGTCTAAGTTTCTGATTAATTTTCAACTTTTAATGACTAAACAATTTAGTCCCTTATTTTAAGTCACCTTCCCTTCCCTCAATTTACAAACACATACCAAATGTTTGGGAATGTGCAGTCAGAGAATTCAAATAATAATTTAATAAAGCTAACAGCTTGCTATCTTTTGGAGGAAAATGTCATAGGCCCTCCTAAAGACCCTTCTAAAGAGCTACTCTCAGGGCACCTGGGTGGCTCAGTGGGTTAAGCATCCATTTTGGCTCAGATCATGATCTCCTGGTTCAGATCATGATCTCATGGTTTGTGGGTTTGAGCTCCACATTGGGCTCTGCACTGACAGCTCAGAGCCTATAGCCTGCTTCAGATTCTGTGTCTCCCTGTCTCTCTGCCCGTCCCCACTCACACTCTGTCTCTGTGTCTCAATAAATAAATAATTGTTAAAAAAATTTTTTTTACTAAAAAATAATAATAATAAAGAGCTATTCTCTCATACACCAAAGTTTTACCCCCAGTGTGAAGACATAATGTAAATTATACCTTTAGTCATGATGATTATAAAACATTAGCATATTATCTTGACCATTTATCCTTAAAGCTCACAGTATACTGGGGCACCTGGGAGGCTCAGTTGGTCAAGCACCTGGCTCTTGATTTCAGCTCAGGTCATGATGGCACCATTCATGGGATCAAGCCCCGTGTTGGGCTCTGTGGGATTCTCTCTCTCACCTCTCTCTCTGCCCCTCGCCTACTTGCGCCTCTTTCTCAAAATAAATAAATAAATAAATAAATAAATAAATAAATAAATAAATAAAACTTAAAAAAAAAACTCACTATACAAAGCATATTTCCACCTATTCTTAAAGCTAAAGATTTAAAAAAATAAAAATAAAAAGCTTGTCCTTTCACTCCCATACCACACATCCCTCAATTCATTCCTCCTACATCTCCCTTATCCTTTAGGTAAAGCAATCACTCAGAACATACCCTGTTCCTCTGAATCCAAGACAACCACTCATAAGACACCATTATTTTATGTACCAACAACAGTGGGGCAGGGGAGAGAGCTGCCAGTAATAGTTTCCAGATGCCAATTTCAAAAACATTAAAATTTTTTTAAAAAGTCTTAAAATCAATAAAATATGGTAACCACTTCCTATTAAGTGCAAAACTTGCTCCTAATTTTACCCTCCCTTATCTGACACTATGAAACCTGATACTACCAGTATTTTATTGACCTACTGGCAAGAATGGCATCTTGCTTTTAATTAGAAATTCCAAGAGGGCCTGGGTGGCTCAGTCGGTTAAGCATCGGACTTAGGTAGGCATGAGTTTGAGCCTTGCATCAGGCTCTGTGTTGACAGCTTGGAGCCTGGAGCCTGCTTGAGATTCTGTGTCTCCCTCTTTCTCTGCCCCTCCCCTCCTCACACTCTGTCTCTCTCTTTCAAAAATAAAATAAAACATTAAAAAATTTTTGAATAAAAAAAAAAGAAATTCCACACAAACCGCAGACAACTGAAGAGAAGCAAAAAAGTTTGCATTTTCTGATATGTTCTTCAGTCTCTTCCTTTCATACGGTGACAATCCTGAAAATTCATCCTATGAAATTACACCAAAAAAATTCTGTTACTTTGCATGATCCATAGCAAAAGCACCTCACAAAACAAGGTGTTGAATTCTCAAATGTATACTTTCCTTCAAATTGTACCTGTTCTATTCATTTCATGCTATCGTAGCAAATGGCACATAATCTTTGCTGCATTGGACACTGAGTGTAAGAGTTTGAATTTGGGATAATCACAAGATATCTGTATGGCTTCTCGATTAGATAACAAGTGATATATCAGAAGTCAAGTAGTGTAACTTAATAGCAAATTATTTCCTACTGGGCATTAATTGTACTATTACTCAAAGTTAACTTTTTATTAAACAAAACAAGAAAACACTCAGTAACAGAACATTTTAAATTCACTGAAAGGATTAAGAAAATTTAGAAAAAAAGAACAATAACAAATGAGATAAACACATGGGAAGAAAAGACAATAAAAAAATCAAGCTTGCAGGTCTGATATCCAACTAATAGTTATAGAGGTAAAAAAAGACGAGCAGAAAAAATGAAAGAGAAAATTATTAGAGATATAAGAAAGTTTCTCAAAACTAAAGACATGTGTTTCCAGATTAAAAGGGCCCAATGAGTATGCAGCACAACAAATGAAAAAAGATCAAAGTCTATACACATTATCACAAAATTTCTTAACACTTGAGATAAGTGAGATTTTAAAAAGTTTGAAAAAAAATCACACAAGAATCAGAATGACACTAACTTCCCAATATCGAGGGGAACTGGAAGACAATAGAAAAGTGTGTTTAAAATTTTAAGGAAAAATTATTTCCAACTTACAATTCTAAATCCAATTAATCCATCAATCAAATGTACAGCATAAAGATTTTTTCAGACATGTAAACTACCTCTCATACACCTTTTCTCAGGAAGCTACTATAAGCAGCATTTCACCAAAATGGAAGAATACTCTAAAAAAAGAAAGACCCAAGACAGAATCCAGAATGCAGAAGTTCCAGTAGAGGAGAGATAAAAGAAATTCAAAGGAAAATGGTAAAAAGAAAGGCTAAAAAAGGGTTAAACTGTCCAGAATGAAGTAGAAAGATGAAGGGCCCCAGGAAATGTTTCATGAAAAAAATATATATACATATGAAGCCATTAGAATTCCTTCCTACAACTCTGATAGAGCTTGGGCTGTACCTAATAAGGAGATGAGAAGAGAAAGGAGTGGGTAGGCACATGTGCATAAGGCATAGTGTGAATGAAACAAGTCTTCATCTTCCATGTTAAGTCAACGGATAACATGGAGGGAATAAAAACTAAAACGGCTGAAAGTGCAATTTGGCTATTGGGCAGCAACAATCACAGAGAAGTATGTGGCAGAAAACTGCTGGGTGTTTTGGTTTGTTTCTGAGTATCTGTGTGTGTACATATGGAATTATCTTTGTGTGTGTGTGTATATATATATATATACATGTATATGTATACATGTGTGGAATTATAGGACTTAAATGTGGATGTACATTTATTACTTGGACCAAAATAAAAAATTTTCCTCATACACACAAAATAACAATGACAGCAAAGGTAAAAGGTTATGTTGTCATTGCCTTTACAACTGCTTTCAGAGTAAAACATCACCATCATCATCATCAAAGGCTTTCTAAGATTCTATTTCAAAATGCTACACACTGAAATCAAAGGAGCGCATTTAAATGATTCTACTTACCACAGAAGAAAATTTACTAAGACAAATGATCAGTTTTCTTAAGTGGTATGTGTAATTCAAACTATTCTTACCTATTACCCACCTCTCAAAAACTTACAACATGTAAGAGGAAGACCAATCAAAAAACATCAGGAAAGGGGGCACTCGAAGTAAACATATTATAGGAAAAAGAAGTTAAAAAAAACTCCACTATCTTCAGACACTTAAGATGTTACTGCATCCTGGGGCACTGGGGTGCCTCAATTGGTTAAACATCCAACTCTTGGTTTAAGCTCAAGTCATGATCTCACAGTTCGTGGGCTCGGGCCCCAGACTGGGCTCTGCAATGACAGTGCCAGAGTCTGCTTGAGATTTTCTCTCTCTCTGCCCCTCCCTGCTCACTCGCTCTCTCTCAAAATAAACATTAAAAAAAAAAGTTATTGCATCCACAAAACAAGGGATGCCATGTTTAAAAAATAAAAGAAGTGGGGTGCCTAGGTGGCTTAGTCAGTTAAGTGTCCAACTTTGGCTCAGGTCATGATTTCATGGTTCATGAGTTAGAGCCCCACATCGGGCTCCATGTTGGCAGTACTGGGCCTGCTTGGGATTCTCACTCTCTCCTCTCACTCTGCCCCTCCCCCACTCACGTGCACTCCCTCTCTCTTTCAAAATAAACTTAAAAAAAAATCAGGGGTGCCTGAGTGGCTCAGTCAATCAAGTGACCAACTCTTTGTTTCAGTTCAGGTCACAACCTCACGGTTTGTGAGTTCAAGCCCCACTTTGGGCTCCAAGCTGGCAGTGCAGGGCCCACTTTGGATTCTCTCTCTCTCCTTCTCTCTCTGCCCCTCCCCTACTCATATTCTCTCTTTCTCATATTAAATAAACTTTAAAAAATTATTTAAAAAAATAATCAAAGAAATAACTTGGATTAAAAGCTTGTGGCACCTAGTTGACTCACTTAGTTAAGCGTCTGACTTCAGTTCAGATCATGGTCTCTCAGTTCCTGAGTTCAAACCCCACATTGGGCTCCACACTAGCAGTGCAGAGCCTGCTTGTGATTCTCTCTCCCCTCTTTCTGCCCCTCCTCTGCTCATGCTTTCTCTCACTCTCAAAATAAATAAACTTAAAAAAAAATGCTTGATGCCAAAAATTCAAACAATGTATGAACCTATTCATGTACTGTTCTCAAAATGACAAAACTGTAGATATGAAGAACAAATTAGCAGTTGTCAGGGGCAAAGGAGGATGAGAGGGAGAGCTATAGGCATAACTACAAAGAAATAGCCTGGTGGGGTGCCTGGGTGGCTCAGTCAGTTGAGTGCCCGACTTTAGCTCAGGTCATGATCTCACGGTTTGTGAATTCGAGCCCCGCATCAGGCTCTGTGCTGACAGCTCAGAGCCTGGAGCCTGCTTCGGATTCTGTGCGTCCTCTCTCTGCCCCTCGCCCACATGTGCTCTATCTCTGTCTCTTAAAAATAAATAAATGTAAAAAAATTAAAAAAAAAAAAAGCCTGGAAACAAAAAAATAGCCTGGGGCAGCTGGCTTGCTCAGTTGGCAGAACAAGCAACTCTTGATCTCAGGGTCATGAGTTCAGGCCCTACATTGGGCCTGGACCCTACTTAAAATAAATAAATAATTTTAAAAATTAGCCTAACGGAGATTTTTGTGGAGATGGAATAGTTCTATATCTTGATTATGGTGATAGTTGTATTAACAATATGTGATAAAATGATACAGAACTATACACACACCTTGTACCAATGTGAATTTCCTAGTTTTGATATTGTGATATAGTTATATAAGATGTACAAATTGGGAAAAACTGGGTGAAGTGTACATGATACCTCTCCATACTATTTCTGCAAATTGCTATGAATCTATAATCACTTGGAGATAAAAGTTTCTTGAAAATAGATGTTTCTCCTTCACAGGAACCCATGGGGGAGGGGAAGGAAAAAAAAAAAAGAGGTTAGAATGGGAGAGAGCCAAAGCATAAGAGACTTAAAAACTGAGAACAAACTGAGGGTTGATGGGGGGTGGGAGGGAGGAGAGGGTGGGTGATGGGTATTGAGGAGGGCACCTTTTGGGATGAGCACTGGGTGTTGTATGGAAACCAATTTGTCAATAAATTTCATAAAAAAAAATAAATAAATAAAAACAATTACAATTTTAGAGTAAAACAGAAAAAAAAAAAAAAAAAGAAAATAGATGTTTCTCACAACTAACATCACACTTAATGGTGAAAGACTGAAAGCTTTTCCCCTAAAGCTCAGGATTAAGAAAATATGTCTGCTCTTGCTACTTCTATTCAACACTGTACTGGAAATTCTAGGACAAATAGGACAGGACAATTGGGAAAAAATAATAATAAAAGACATCCAGATTGAAAAGGAAAAAATAAAGCCATCTTTATTGCCAAAATATGACCTTATATATAGAAAATACTTTAAGAATTCATACAAGGGGTGCCTGGGTGGCTCAGTTGGTTAATCATCAGACTTCAGCTCAGATCATGATCTCACAGCTCGTGAGTTCAAGCCCTGTGTCAAGCTCTCTGCTCTCATCACAGAGCCCGCTTTGGATCCTCTATCTCCCTGTCTCGCTGCCCCTCCCTCCCTCTCTCTCTTTTTCTCTCTCAAAATAAACAAATATTTAAAAAATTAATTTTTAGGGGTGCCTGGGTGGTTCAGTCAGTTAAGCATCCAACTTCAGCTCAGGTCATTGTCTCATGGTTCATGAATTCGAGCCCCACATCAGGTTCTGTGCTGACAGCTCAGAGCCTGGAGCCTGCTTTAGATTCTGTCTCTCTCTCTGACCCTGACCCGCTCCTGCTCTGTCTCTTTCTCTTAAAAATAGTAAGTGTTAAAAAAAATTAATTTTTAGGAAAGACTGAACCCTAAAAACATTATGCTCAAAGAATCCAGACACAAGAAGCCATGTACCAGATGATTCCATTTACATGAAATGTCCAGAATAAGCAAATATATAGACAAAGAAAGTAGATTAGCTGTTTCCAGGGCTGGGTTAGGGAGGTGGGGAAGTTGGTAGTCACTGTTAATTGGCAGGGGTTTCTTTTCATAGTGAAAAAATATTCTGAAACTAGACAGTGGTAATGATTGTACAGTACTGTATATATACTAAAAACCACTGAACTGTATACTTTTAAATAGTTAATTTTATGTTATGTAAAATTTATTTCAATAAAAATATATGCTTGATGATAGAAACCAGATACGTGCATAGTCTCAAACCATCTCCCTCCAAATATTTAATAATTACGAAGGGAAAAATATTGTTTCCATTAGAGAATCCTGACAGATACCACCTTAGCCAAATGATCAAGTTCAACATCACCAGTAAAATATATCAACATCACAGACACCCTAATATGATGCACTGAGGAGGGCACATTCACTTCTGTGGTATCCTTCCCCAAAAATGCAAAGCCTTGATATAATCTTGAGAAAATAGACAAACTCAAATTGAGGAACATTACATAAAATGACTATTCAGTACTCTTTAAAGGTGCCAAAGGTTATGGGGCGCCTGGGTGGCTCAGTCAGTTAAGTATCTGACTTCAGCTCAGGTCATGATCTCAAGGTTCACGAGTCAGAGCCCTGCATCAGGCTCTGTGATGACAGCTCAGCACCTAGAGCCCACCTCAGATTCTGTGTCTCCCTCTCTCGCTGCCTCTCCCCCCCCCACCCCACTCATACTCATTCTCTCTCAAAAATAAATAAAAATCATTTAAAAAAAAGTGCCAAGGTTATGAAAGACTAAGGAACTGTCACAGACTGGAGGAGACTACAGAAACACGGCTATTAAATGCATTGTGCAATCCTAAACTGGATACTGGAACAGAAGAAGGATATTAGGGGAAAAAAACAGTGAAATCCTAATCAAGTCTGTACTTTAGTTAATATTATTCTACCAAGGTTAATTTCTTTGTTTGAGAAGTGTTCTATGGTTACGTATGGTATTAACACAATAGGAAGCTATGTGAAAGACACGTATATCAGAATTCTCTGTATTATTTTTGCAACTCTTCCGTAAGCCCAAAATGTTTTCAAAACGTAAAATAAAGCTAACTGTTAAGAAATTCTCTATCAAGTTAAAACATTTAATAAAAGTGCTGAGAGATAAAATTTTCCAAGTTTCCCAGAAAACAGAATAAAATTCTAGACTTATAGGCTAATACACTTGTCTGTGCTGTGAAAAAAGCCTCCCCTCATTTGAAGAAGAAATAAGCTTGTAAATAAAATATTGTTTCTCAAGCATGGTACCACAAAACCTAGTCATTTTAACTCCAAAAAGATAACTAATGAAAAGGAAGAGAAAAGAATGAAATGTCCTATAAAAGATGTTAGATCTTTCAGTTTGTCCGAAGAAAATGTATGCTGGGCATTTATAACTCTACTTGACTAGCTTCAGTACTTACTTAGAAATGTTCTAATTTCTGACTCTATATCCTTAAATCAAATTAAAATCTCGATAGATGAATGGATAAAGATCGGGGGGCGGGGGCGTACCTGGCTGGCTTAGCCAGCAGAACATGGCACTCTTGATCTCGGGGTTATAAATTCGAGCTCTACAATGGGTGAGATTACTTAAAAAATCTTTAAATCCACGGGGCGCCTGGGTGGCGCAGTCGGTTAAGCGTCCGACTTCAGCCAGGTCACGATCTCGCGGTCCGTGAGTTCGAGCCCCACGTCGGGCTCTGGGCTGATGGCTCGGAGCCTGGAGCCTGTTTCCGATTCTGTGTCTCCCTCTCTCTCTGCCCCTCCCCCGTTCATGCTCTGTCTCTCTCTGTCCCTAAAAAAATAAATAAACGTTGAAAAAAAAATTAAAAAAAAAAATCTTTAAATCTTAATTTAAAAAAAAAGGAAAAGAAGATGTGGTATATACATGAAATGGAGTATTATTCAGTCATAAAAAAGAATGAAATCATGGGGCACCTGGGTGGCTCAGTCAGTTAAGTGTCCGACCTCAGCTCAGGTCATGATCTCACAGTCTGTGAGTTCGAGCCCCATGTTGGGCTCTGTGCTGACAGCTCACAGCCTGGAGCCTGCTTCAGATTATGGGACTCCTTCTCTCTCTGCCCTTCCGCCTCTCACGCTCTCTCTCTCTCTCTCTCTCTCTCAAAAATAAACATTAAAAAAAAATTTTTTTTAAAAGAATGAAATCTTGCCATTTGCAGTAACATGGATGGAGCTAGTGAGTATAATGCTAAGTGAAGTCAGTCAGAGAAACACACATACCATATGATTTCACTCACATGCAGAATTTAAAAAATAAAACAAATAAGCACAGAAAAAAAAAGAGACAGATAAACCAAACAACAGATTCTTAACTATAAAGAACAAACAGATGGTTGCCAGAGGAGAGGTGGGTAGTGGGATAGGTAAAATAAGTGAAGGGGATTAAGAGTACACTTATGATGAGCACTGAGTAGTATACAGAATTGTTGAATCACTATATTGTACACCTGAAACTAATATAACATTGTATGGTAACTATATTGGAATTAAAATTAAAAACAAACAAAAAAAAACTTTAAAATAAATTAAAAAATAAAAATCTACTTTAGCCTCATACACTGAGAATCTTATAGTCAAAGAGGCCAAAGAAATAATCTAATCCATTGGTTCTCAAAATGCCAGTCTGAACCAATAGCATCTCTAGGAAACCGTGTTAGACATGCCAATTCCTTACCCCACTCCAAAACTTCTGAATCAGAAACTCTAGTGATGGAGCCCTGCAATGGAGTTTTAACAACTCTCCAGGCAATTCTGATATAGGCTAAAGGTTGAGAATCTCGGGCCTTATTGAATTCCCTCACTTAGAGGCAATTTGCTTACAATCACAAGGTGTCTTAGAAGCAGCCACGTCTAAAATTTAAGCTTTCAATCCCCAATCCAATGCACTAATGACTTAACCCATGAGTTCCCATCAAGGTCCTAGTTCTTATCTCTGAGACAACAAAGCATAAATTGAATTCCTATTTCAAAAGAACACCACCACAGTTATCCTATCTTTCTCTACCATCACTTTCTGTTCCATCAACTTTTTGACATGTGGTATGGTTTCATCTTGTCTTGCACAAAATATGTCACTTTAAATGAAGTACAACACTCCTGATAGGTAATAGAAGCCCCAAAATTAGATGCCTAATTTCTTAAACTGATTCAAACTATTATTTTAAATAGAACTAATAAGTTTTTTTTCCATGTGTCTTCTCTACTCCATCATTTTTCCCCTTGTTGTATTTAGAGGAAATATTCAGCTATATTAATCAATTAATGATAATTTTCCTGCCCTGATATCAAGGGTCACTCAAACACCATACGTCCCACAGGCCAAGTTCTTCTGGCACATTGTGCGTAAATATGTAAAAATGAGCAAGACACCATAAAGCATGAGTAAACCCAAAAATATTTACAATAAACTGAGAGGAAGAAAAAGGGAAACAGAATGAAAATTAAGTCAATCCTCTCCTGGACAAATCAAAACCAAGAGCAAAATTAACCAAGGAAGTTATCTGTTAAGCATTTAAAAATAAAATTTCAATTAAATATACATAGACCCTGGACTGTGTAAGCTTATCAGAACTTCAAACTGTAAAATAAGAAAAACCTGAATAAGCTAGTAATTAAATTCTTACCAGGCCTAGTGTGGTATCTTCATCACTGTCTAGATTCTGAATGCTTTCCATATCAACACTGGGAATCACTGTATCTGAAGTGCTCTTGTGTTGTCGCTTGTTACTTTCAGTACAAACATCTAAGGATGATTTTTGCAAGGTGGATTCTGTCTTGGAGGATGTGGCTTCCATCTTTGGAGTTAAAATCCTCCTGCAAGTTTTCCTTATTTCAGTCTTCTTACATTTCTTACATACAAATTCATTGTTAGAATTCTTATTCAATAGGGATTTGGGGTGCTTAAATTGGTCTGACTTATAATTACTGAGTGAAAACGGGACAAGATACACCTTAGGTGTTTTTCCTAAAACTGTAGTCTGTACTGGTCTCAGAGATACACAAGTGATGTTTTGGTTTTCTTTATATTCATTCACCTATTTGGGTCAATAAAAGAAAGCAGAGCATTAAAACCCCAGATCCTATGCCTCCTCTTACAGATCTGTGTAAAATAAATCTAATTCTTAATTCCTGATGAAAATATAAATCCAAACTGTTAGCTTGTAAGTAAACTTTTTTCCCCACCATAATCTAAATACCCAATTCATAGCCTGAATTTAATTATTATACTGGGCACATTTCTTACCCATGAGTCTGCAGACATATAACAATATAATGACTACATTTATAACTGAGGAGACTATGGCAACTGTCAGTTTCTGAGTAACTGGAATTTCCAGAGTGAGAAGCCGGCATTAACTGCTTCAAAAGCAAGTGCAGGGTCCCTGATCCCACTCTGCCCCTATTTTGGGGGTTATTGGTAAAAACCTTCCTCAACACTGAAGGTCTAGTTTCCATAGAGGAAAATCAGGGCAGGTATCCTCAATTATCTTTTGAAGCAACACCCCCGAAAAACCCGTTAGTTGAGAGATGCCCCAAGGAGCAATTTTGAAAATAGTTCTGGAGTGCGAAGGTGGAAGGTGCCAAATCCTCGTGTCCTCCCAGGCCTGTGCCCGGCAATCCCTCGCGAACACTGAGGCAGGAGTACAGCCGAGAACAACAGACGTTTCTCACCTTCACCTGGAGTCGCTGTCTGGAGCCCGCCTTTTCTTCGCTGGCTGAGCGCGACCCCATCTTTTCGCGGCTTAGCAGCGGGCGTCTTCCCGCCAAGATCTCGGCGGGAGGTGCTGGGAGGGGGTAGAGGAGGAGCAGCGGGGCGGGGACGGGAGCGGGGGCGGGCCCTGGCGGGCTGCGCAGACCGGCTCTGACGCCAGCTGGCCGATGGAGGGGCCTCGGCACACGGGCATTACGGTGGTCTCTATACATGTCAAGCTCACCAGCCTCAATCAAAACTCAAATTCTTTAGGGAAGCGATTGGACCGAATCCACATTTTTACCTTTGATCCCGGGATTTTTGATGCTGCTGATGCCAGTATCTCGCTTTGAAAAACATTGGCGCTTCTGCGCCACCTTGGAAAAACCACCTTGCCTGGCAATGGGAGCCTGGAAAAGATTCAGACGCACTTAAGGATAGAGAGCGGGGAAAATCGAAATCAACATGCACCCTTTTCCTGGGCTCCCTGGTTCTTTATAACCCCAACACGAGAAAATTATGCCATATGGCTACAATACTACCTTCTTCCTAGGAAGGGAAGTATTTTGATTTTTTTTCAAGAGTTGATAAACTGATTTAAATTTTACTTGATCATATGCCCACCAATTAACTAAGATCCTAATAATGACCGTATAAAGCCCAAAGGCTTGGGAAAGGTTGCAAAATCATTTTTGTATCACAAAGTAACATAAATAAGATTTTAGTGCCCTGTAATTTTTAGTTACAGCCATATTAACCCCCCCCCGTCCCGGGGTTGCCATGAGTCAAAACAATTGGTTTCCCATCAGATTTACTCTGGACAGCACGATTTTGGAGCTGTTAAATTCAAAATATAAATTTCAATGTACTCTATTTTTAAGACCCTTATCTAGCCCAAAATTATTTCCCTGGTTGGTTACCTGGGCCCTCCATTGTTCCTGGCTCCAGATTTGCCCAATTTTATTTACTCTCCCAGCCTAGACCCAATAACACAGGTGAAATAATTTGAGAACTAATCCTATTAACATTAACGTTAGGGCCTTCCATGATGTAGTTCCTGCCAAACTTTCACCACTGCTTGACTCAAAACTTACTAATAAACTTTTCATAGTTTATACTTTCATAGTTTCCTTAGTAATAAAAATTATTCATACTTTTCATAGTGTTTGATATGTACCAAAATATCTCTGAATTTCAAGACTGTACATGCTGTGCCATCTCTCCCTACCACAGCATTTATAAAATCCTTTCTATGGTGAAATGTATTCTGACTTACAATCACCCAATATTTTTTACAAACCCAGCTAGTAAATTACTATTTGTTACGATTCTGTATGCACTGTAAGAATTCCCTAACAAAACTTAAACCTTTAGACAATGCTCCATACTCCTTAGGGAGCTAAGCACGGTAAACACATCAAGTACTTTATAAATACTTACGGACTTAAATACACTGTCTAGCCAGGAATGTTTTAATGGGCGGTCTTGAGAAATTGAAAAAACTGTTAAGCCTGAAAGTACACTGTTCTGACCTCAGACATCGCTCCAGGCCCCTTGGGGGATTTTTTTTAATGGCAATGGCCTAAATCACCACCACCTGCCCTCGCGCGACCAAAAAATATACCACCACAACTCACTGGGCTTCATCGACTGAGCTAATCAGGTGCTATTAGCAGGGCTTCTAGTCTCCTTAAACTCCAATTCTGAATTGTCAACAATATGGACAAACTGCCCTTCACTATCTGCTCAACTTCTTATTGATCACTATCCCATTTTCCTCAGCTTCAAACCAACTTAAGAGGGACCCCTTAATTCGGACCTTCCTCGCCACAGGAGCTTAACAGCAAATCCCAACGGGAAGCAATTTCCCGCCAGAAGTTCCGTCCAAACACTGCGAGACTGAGGAAGCTAGAGAAACCTGTGAACATGCGCAATAACAGACTCGGCCTTCTAGTGGGAGACGCCCACAATCCCACAATCCTCTAGTCGCGTATTTCCGGTTTTTCTAACTCCGCCGTAAGTTGCGTTTTTATCTGTCGCACAGCCGTGTCCAGCGCCTCTAGGAGAAGTGGGCTTTTCTGTTCGTTGACGTTGTCGCCGTTCACTGTTTGGAATCACTGAAGTCTCGGGAGTCACCGCCGCTGCCATCAACATGTCGGTCCCAAGCGCCCTCATGAAACAACCGCCCATTCAGTCTACGGCTGGGGCCGTCCCAGTTCGCAATGAGAAAGGTACTGTGCTGAGCCGTTTTCCAGTCGGATCTTACCTCTTTCCTCAGCATACTTCAAACCTACCTAGACAGACCACCCCAACCCCACCAACCCTTAATATTACCCTGCCCCGTGTTTCTTCGACTTTTCTCATCAAACTCGCCCCTAATCGCTTTGCTTAAAGGAAAAACCTACTTTCATCTCATCTTGTTCTTACTGCCTGTCTTCTGCCCTCACAGCAAGCATCCCTCCCTTCTTTCCTTGGACTCCACGTATAAATTATACTAATATACATAGTGAATGCCTGCTTTTGCAGAGCGTCGTGCGGGATACAGCCCCTTTTTTGTTAAATATAGCCGTCTGTTTATGCTGCTTTTATAATTAACATTATTTTATGTGTCTGTCTCCCTCTACTGCATCACAAGCTCATAACGTCCTTGAGACAGGAACCAGGTCTTATTACACTTTTTATTCCTTTCAACCTACGCAGTGACTGTATTAAATTGAATACAAAGTTGTGTAAGGCAGTATTAAGAAATTCATATTGTAGATGCGAGACATGTAAAAAGAGGCACATTCTAAGCAGTGTGCAGTTTTTCACAATTGTGATTCCTGTCACATAGGTGATATAAACCAAACGATGTGGAAGGGCAGAGAAGGAATAATCTCTTCAAATTGGTGTAATCAAGGAAAGCTTCTTGAAGGAGGTAGCATATAAGTTGATCCTTAAAGGATGAATAGGATTCCAGGGCAGATAGAAGAAGGAACACTATTATCTGTTTGGGGAGTTAAACTAAAGAGTATTTTTTCAAGGAGGATTTTGGAAAATAGTATCAGCTCTTTCTTTTTTTTTTTTAATTTTTTTTAATGTTTATTTTTTTGAGAGAGAGAGACTTAGTGCAAGGAGGGGAGGAGCAGAGAGTGGGAGACACAGAATCAGAAGCAGGCTCCAGGCTCTGAGCTGTCAGTACAGAGTCCGACGTGGCCTTAACCCACGGACCGTGAGATCATGACCTGAGCCGAAGTCAGGAGCTCAAGTGACTGAGCCATCCAGGCACCCCTCTTTTTTGTATTTTAAATAAACTGTACCTACCCTTGTGCAGCTTGTCTTTATTTTTTAATTCAACGTGGCTTTTGACAAGTATGCTTTGCTAAATACAGATCTAATTCATTTTAACTACTTAAGAATTCCATTGTGTAATTAGGCCAGTTTATTCCCTACTGAGGGGCAGTTAGTTGTTTTTTCTCCTGTTACAAACAGCGCTGTAGTTGTATTTTTTTTTTAATTTTAATTTTTTAAATAATCTCTCACCCAACGTTGCCCTCAAACTCACGACTCCAAGATGAAGTCTCATGCTCCACTGACTGAGCCAGCTAGGCACCCCCTGTAGTTGTCATTCTTAAACGTGTCTCTTTAGTGCACTGTGTAAGAATTTCTCTAGGGTAGACTCTGAGAAGTTCATCATCAGTATAACTAGCTATTTTCTTCCTAAGTTGATTAATTTATTTTGAGAGAGGGGGAAGGGCAAAGAGATGGGGAGAAAGAAAATCTCAAACAAGCTCCGCACTGTCCGTGCAGAGCGAAACGTGGGGCTCGAACTCAGAAACCGTGAGATCACGACGTGAGTCGACGTCAAGAGTTGGACACAACCAACTGAGCCACCCAGGTGCCCCGTAACTGGCCATTTCCAGTTGCTCTCCACGTGGGTTGTAAGAGCATTAAGAGTTTGTATTTCCCCATATATTCATCAATACACTTGATTGTATCAGGTTTTTTTTTTAATTTTGCCCATTCCAATGGGTATGAAATGATATCTCATTATTTTAATTTGCATTTCCCTAATTACTCACAAGGCAAGGCATCTTCATATATTTATCAGTTCTCTAGGTTTTCTCTTCTCTGAATTACTTGTTTCTGTCATTTACCTATTTTCTACTTGGTTTGTTTTTCTATATCCCAAGTTTGTCATATCTGTTTCCCATTTTGTTTTGGTTTTTTGGCTTGTCTTTTCACTTTAATTTTGGACTTTTCTGTTTCATAGGCATTTTTAATTTTAGTGTTATCATATTTACCAACTTTATCTTTTATAGCTTGTGATGTTTGTATATTGTGTAAGAAATCCTTCCCTGTACTGAAATTATAGATATTCAAGTTATATATATATTTTAATGTTTTTATTATTTATTTTGAGAGAGAGAGACAGTGCAAGCAGAGGAGGGGGAGAGAGAGAATCCCGTGATGTCACTGCAGAGCCTGACATGGGGCTTGATCCCACAAACCGAACATGAGATCATGGCCTGAGCTGAAATCAAAAGTTGGACACCCAGACGCCCCTAAAAATATTTTCTATCATCTAAGTGTTTGTATATACTAAATAGGATTGAATACACAATTGTGCAAGACAGACTGTAATTTAAAGAGCTTATTCAATAGGGATGTAAATGTTTAAGATAGGTTTTTCACACTTGGGTCTTAATCCATCTGGAATTTTGTGTGTGTGGTGTCAGAGATATAATTTTACTGTTTATCTTATGGTTAACCAGTTGTCCCTACTGCTCCATTGTTTGACGAGCCCATCCATTCTCCACTGCATTTTAATGTCGCTTCTGTAATATACCAAGCTCTTGTATGTAGGCTTGTCTGCTTTCTAATCTGCTCCATTGGTCTCTATGTATCCTCTGAGTCAATGACATATTGTTTCAATTACTGTAAGTTTTTTTTTTTTATTACTGTAAGTTTAAATAAGCCCTGCAATCTGATACAAAAACCCTCCCCCACTTCACCATTTTTTCATTAAAACTTTATTTTTTAGATCAGTTTTAGGTTCACGTTTCCCATATACCCTCTGCCCCCACACAGGCACAGCCTTCTCCATTATCAACATCCCCTACCAAAGTGATATATTTTTGCAATTGCTGAATCTACATTGACACAGCATAATCACCAAAACCCATAGTTTACATTAAGGTTTACTCTTGGCATTGTATCTTCTATGGGTTTAGACAAACATTTAGTGACCTACATCCATTATTATGGTATTGTACACAGTATTTTCACTGCCCTAAGCATTCTCTGTGCCCTGCCTGTTCATCCCTCCCCCAGCCCAACCCTTGGCAACCACTGATCTTTTTACTGTCTCCATACTTTTGCCTTTTCCAGAATGTCATGTATTTGGAATCATAGAGTATGTAGCTTTTTCAGATGGGCTTCTTTCATATAGTAATATGTGTGTAAGTTTTCCCATGTCTTATGGCTTGATAGCTCATTTCCTTTTAGTACTGAATAATATTCCATTGTGTAGACATACCATAGTTTATTCATTCACCTAGAGAGGGACATCTTGGTTCCTTCCAAGTTTTGACAATTATGAAAAAGCTTAAATAAATATCAGTGTGCAAGTTTTTGTGTGAACATTAGTTTTCAACACCTTTAGGTAAATACCAAGGAGTGCAGTTGCTGCGGCATATGGTAAGAGTATGCTTAGTTTTATAAGAAACCACCAAAGTGGCTGTGCCATTTTGCATTCCCACCAAGAATGAATGAGCATTCTTGTTCTACAGCCTCACCAGCCTTTGGTGTTATCAGAGCTCTGTAGTTTGGTTATTCTAATACATGTGCAGTGGTATCTCATTGTTTTATTTGCATTCCCCTGATGACATATGATTTGAAGCAAATATGCTTATTTGCCATCTGTGTATCTTCTTTGGTGAGGTATGTTAAGGTGTTTGGCCTCACCTTGTTCTTCAGGATTCCCTTGGTTCTTTTTGACCTCCTATTTTTCCATGCAATTTTAGAATCAACCTGAGGACAACTGAATGGAATTGCCTTAAAATTACAGGTCATGCAGGGGCGCCTGGGTGGCTCAATCAGTTGAGCGTCCGACTTGGGCTCAGGTCATGATCTCATGGTTTGTGAGTTCGAGCCCCATGTCGGGCTCCGTGCTGACAGCTCAGGGCCTGGAGCCTGATTCGGATTCTGTGTCTCCCTCTCTCTCTGCTCCTCCCCTGCTCACACTCTGTCTCTCTCTCTCTCTCTCTCTCTCTCTCTCTCTCTCTCAAAAATAAAGATAAAAAAAATTAAAATTACAGTTCATGCATTTATTGATTAACTTGGGCACAGTTGTCATCTTCTCTCTTCCTTGAATAGGATATATTTCTCACTTATTTAGATCTTTTGGATCTTCCAATGTAATGATATATATTTCCTCTAAAAAACTTTGTAGATCATTTGTTGAATTTATTCCTTGGTATCTTATAGATTAGTTACTATTGTAAATAGTATTTATTTTAAGTTTATTTATTTACTTTGAGAGAGAGCGAGCACGTGAGTGTGCACACAAGTGGGAGAGAGGCAGAAGGAGAGAGAGAATCCCAAGCAGACTCCATGCTGTCAACACAGAGCCTGACTTGAGGCTCAATTTCACAAACTGAGATATGACCTGAGCCAAAATTAAGAGTCAGACGCTTAAATGACTAAGCCACACAGGCGCCCCTGTAAATAATATGTTTAAACTTTATTTTCTACTTTATGTAGCTAATGTACAGGTACCCTTATTTTTATCCAACATTTATTAAGCATTCTCCCTGAATTCATTTTTAGCTTGCCTGTTTGTTAATCTTTTATTTTCTACATAATTTATTATAGTCTGCAAATTGTGAGTTTTTTTCCTTTTCAATCCTTACCTTTTGTCTCTTTTTCTTATTGCCCTAATTAGAACCATAATAAAATGTTGACTAGAAGGTGTGATAGGGACAATGTAGGGATGCCCACTGTTTTTTAAAGGAATGCTTCTAATTTATCATTAAGCATAATATCTGTTGTTAAGATTATGTAACTTAAAATACATAAACTTTAAATAATATGTTACAGGGCACCTGGGTGGCTCAGTCTGATTTTGGCTCAGGTCATGATCTCACAGTTCCTGAGTTTGAGCCCCACATCAGGCTCTCTGATATCAGCACAGAGCCCACTTTGAATCCTCTGTCCCCTCTCATTCTGCCCCTCCCCCACTTGCACATAGTCTCTCTCCCTCTCAAAAATAAATAGAAAATATTAAAAAAAAAAAAAAAAAAAAAAAGAATGGGGCACCTGGGTGGCTCAGTTGGTTAAGCGTCCGACTTCAGCTCAGGTCATGATTTCACAGCTCGTGAGTTCAAGCCTCAGGCTCTGGGCTGACAGCTCGGAGCCTGGAGTCTGCTTCGGATTCTGGGTCTTCCTCTCTCTCTGCCCCCTCCTCCACTCATGCTCTGTCCCTCTCTGAAAAATAAAACAAATATTACAAAAAATAAAAAAGAAGAAAACACCATTAGATGAATAGATGGTTGGATAATGGCTCTCTTCTCCTGCTTCAACTCTTGTTTACCAGGAATACAGGGCTCTACCTGCAAAGGCAGAGGTTCAAGGACATTGGGAAAGAGGCTGCTGAAACATAATACATTATCTTTATCACCCAGGTGAGATTTCGATGGAGAAAGTGAAGGTAAAACGTTATGTGTCGGGTAAGAGGCCAGACTATGCCCCTATGGAGTCCTCAGATGAGGAGGATGAAGAATTTCAGTTCATCAAGAAAGCCAAAGAACAAGAAGCAGAGCCTGAGGAACAGGAGGAGGATTCATCCAGCGACCCTCGACTGCGGCGTTTGCAGAACCGTATTAGTGAAGATGTGGAAGAGAGGTAATGATTAGGGTTATGTTTCCCTGGACCTAAACCCCTACAGGTTACTTAACAAGAACAACAACAATAAGAGCTAGTACTTGAACAGTACTTACTATGTGCCAGACACTATTCAAGTAAATTTCCTAATGTAATCTACCCAATAACCTTGTAAGGTATGTACTATTATCCTAGTTTACAAATGAGGAAACTGAGGCACAAAGGGGTTAGGAAAATAACATGACCAAAGGTATATAACCAGCAAGTGGCAACCAGTAAACATGAGGTTACCTCTGGTCCAGAGGCCCAAATTAACTCACTAAGGAAATAGAAAGCACAAACCACTGGTTGGTTTGTTAAGAGGAGTCTTAAAATTTGAGAAATTGAATTAATCCACTCACTTGTTTTAAAGGCTAATGAGGGGTAATGACACTGATGAAGTAGGAAAAAAGGCCATATGAATAAATGGTCTCATATAGGAAAGGGAGCCTCCCATTGAAGAATTTTGTATGTTGTGAGTTAATTGAGACATTACCTTACAAAGTAAACCAGATGTCTCAAACTTTCATAGTTCATATTGTCTTAGGAATTTTCTCAGAGAGCCCCCAGGCCTAAACAGTTTTGTTTATTAAGTAGTTAGATCCAAATAATTTCTAAAAATTCATATTTTAACATTTAAAGCCATTTGCAAAATACAATACACACAAAAGAAGGAACATTTTTATTTCTTTTTTTTTTTTTTTTTTTTTTTTTTTTTTTTTTTTTTTTTTTTACTGTTTCAATTTTCTTTATTTTTTTATTGTTGAGAGAGATAGAGCATGAGCGGGAGAGGGGCAGAGTGGGAGACAGAGAATCCAAAGCAGGCTCCAGGCTCCAAGCTGTCAGCACAGAGCCCGACGTGGGGCTCAAACTCACAAACCGTGAGAACATGACATGAGCTGAAATCGGATGCTTAACTGAGCCACACGCATGCCCCAAGTTTTTTTTTTTTATTTCATTCTTACATAACCATAATCACTTATTAGTGGGGTTTGTGTGCCTTTTGGACACTGACAACTTCTCCAACTTTGGAATCAGAATGGCAGTGTCACTCTCATATCCTATACCATATTGATCTTCTTGGAGTACTTGCTTTTTAATACAGGAGTCCCCAGAAATCCAGTTTCACAAAGATGCAGTGTCACTGAAAAGAACCCTAGTGTGATCTAATGTTGAAACCGAACCACCTGGAGCTATAAATCAATCCCAGCACATATGTTTGTTACAGTGCCTCATGATGCCTCAGCTTACATTTAATGTTTTAATCCAACTTGACTATTTACTCTGACCCTTTGTTGTTTTGTTTTGGTTTTTTGTGGGGGTTTTTTTGAGCACTTTGAATTGCAAATGCTGTATCTGTATTGGTTTAATTATGGTTGGTTGGTTGGTTTTTATTTAAATTCAAGTTAGTTAACATATAGTGTAGTATTGGTTTCAGGAGTAGAATTCACTGATTTATCACTTACGTACCACACTCAGTGCTCATCCCAACAAGTGCCCTCCTTAATGCTCATCACCCATTTAGCCCATCCCCCCACCCAACACCCCTCCAGCAACCCTCAGTTTGTTCTCTGTATTTATTTATTTATTTTTTTTTTTTTTTAATTTTTTTTTTTCAACGTTTTTTATTTATTTTTGGGACAGAGAGAGAGCATGAACGGGGGAGGGGCAGAGAGAGAGGGAGACACAGAATCGGAAACAGGCTCCAGGCTCTGAGCCATCAGCCCAGAGCCCGACGCGGGGCTTGAACTCACGGACCGCGAGATCGTGACCTGGCTGAAGTCGGACGCTTAACCGACTGCGCCACCCAGGCGCCCCTGTTCTCTGTATTTAAAAGTCTCTTATGGTTTGCCTCCCTCTCTTATTTTTCCTTCTCTTCCATTATGTTCATCTGTTGTATTTCTTAAGTTAAATTACACATATGAATGAAATGATACGATATTTGTCTTTCTCTGACTGACTTATTTTACTTGACATAGTATACTCTAGTTCCTGACACTTAAAATTAGTTTCTTTTATTTGTACCTCAGTTTCCCCCTCTCAAGACTTAAGTTGTTTTTTGTTTGTTTTTTTTAATTCT
The DNA here is from genome assembly GCF_016509475.1 of Prionailurus bengalensis. Lineage (NCBI taxonomy): Eukaryota > Metazoa > Chordata > Mammalia > Carnivora > Felidae > Prionailurus > Prionailurus bengalensis. The sequence goes on from NC_057355.1 coordinate 59,975,555, forward strand.
TATTTTAATTCCAGTTAGTTAACACACAGTGTTACATTAGTTTCAGGTATACAATATAGTGATTCAGCACTTCCATACATCACTCCATGTTCATCATGACAAGTGCACTCTTTAATCCCCATCACCTATTTAACCCCATACCTCCAAACTCCTCCCCTTTGGTAACCATCAGATTGTTCTCTATAATTAAGAGTCTGTTTCTTGCTTTGTATATTATTTTTTCCCTTTGCTTATTTGTGTTGTTTCTTAAATTCTGCATGAGTGAAACCATATGATATTTAAGACTTCAGTACCAATAAAAGCAAACATATCCAGGTGCTCTACGAGTAAGGAATGTGGTTGGTGCTCTTTCGTTTTTGTGATATTGGTGTTACACCTGAAGATGCTGTTTTTCAGATTGGCTCGCCATCGGAAAATAGTGGAACCTGAAGTGGTAGGAGAAAGTGACTCAGAAGTAGAAGGAGATGCGTGGCGCATGGAACGAGAAGATAGCAGTGAAGAAGAAGAGGAAGAAATTGATGATGAGGTATAAAAAAGGAAAATGGAAAATTCTTTCTAGTTCCAAGAAAAAGTTGGGGCCTCTATTCTTTGTTGAGGTCCCAAAGGCACAAGCTTACTGCTTTTGGCAGGATTCTGATCCAGTGTTCCCTATTGGTTGGAAATAGAGTTGAAAATAAAATAGTCCTGGGTGCCTGGGTGGCTCAGTCTTTTAAGCATCTGATTTTGGCTCTGGTCATGATCTCACAGCTTGTGAAGTCACACACCGGGTGAGCTCAAGTCCTGCTTTGAGTGAACCCTGCTTCTCTCTCTCTCTCTCTCTCTCTCTCTCTCTCTCTCTCTCTCTCTCTTTCTCTGCTTCTCGTGGGATTCTCTCTCTTTCCCTCTCTCTCTCTGCCCCTCACTCACTTGTACCCTCTCTCTCACACACACGCACACACAAAGAAAATGGTGCTATGTTGTATTTACTAGTATCAGAATTTGTTGGGGCACCTGGGTGGCGCAGTCGGTTAAGCGTCCGACTTCAGCCAGGTCACGATCTTGCGGTCCGTGAGTTCGAGCCCCGCGTCGGGCTCTGGGCTGATGGCTCAGAGCCTGGAGCCTGTTTCCGATTCTGTGTCTCCCTCTCTCTCTGCCCCTCCCCCGTTCATGCTCTGTCTCTCTCTGTCCCAAAAATAAATAAACGTTGAAAAAAAAGAAAAATTAAAAAAAAAAAAAAAGAATTTGTTAAGGTTGATGAGGGGAAAAATAAAAAGCTGCCTTAGAGCACAGGTCATTGGGCTGACTGACTCGGACATACAACTTGATAGGAAATAGAGCGGCGCCGTGGCATGATGCGTCAGCGAGCACAGGAGAGAAAAAATGAAGAGATGGAAGTCATGGAGGTGGAAGATGAGGGACGTTCTGGGGAGGAGTCAGAATCAGAATCTGAGTATGAAGAGTACACAGACAGTGAAGATGAGATGGAGCCTCGCCTTAAGCCTGTCTTCATTCGAAAGTAAGTATCTCACAAACCAGGCCTGAGCTACTACTTTCCAGGTCTAAGGATAGAAGCCTCTTTTCTACCTCATGCTTTTCTGAAATGTAAGCACCAAGCAAAAGTCTTCTACCCAATTCCCTACCTGTGCAGAATGTTTGCTGAGGAATATCTTGGAGGTAGCAGAGAGCCCGAGTTGATTTTCACATCTCTCTTTCCAGTTAAAGAGCACAAAATTAAACTTGAAGAGTAAATTCCTGTTCCTTTCCTAATGGCGAGAAATCCTACTACTTACAGTCTGGCAGGTTCCTTACTATTCAGGCAGTTCTCAAAAATGAATGGAATTGTGATGCTGTAAATACCTGAGGAGACTACCTGTTTTGGCTCGTTGCAAATAATAGAGCCAGTGATTGTTGGGCTTTTTCTGATTTGGATGGGACTTGAGTTTGAGGACAAAGAGCTCCACGCTAAGGGCTTTGGGCAATTAACAGGACCTCTGTGCTGCAGGAAGGACAGAGTAACAGTTCAAGAACGTGAGGCTGAAGCATTGAAACAAAAGGAGCTGGAGCAGGAAGCAAAACGCATGGCTGAGGAGAGGCGCAAGTACACACTCAAGGTACTGGGAGTGGCTGTGAGGATTGCACACAAGGAGTATGCTTAGGTTTGTCTGAGGAAAACAAGGAAGTCCAGCAGTTAAATCGTTCTCCTTACCCAGATTGTAGAAGAGGAGACCAAGAAAGAACTGGAGGAGAACAAGCGGTCCCTGGCTGCCCTAGATGCTCTCAATACTGATGATGAAAATGATGAGGAAGAATATGAGGCATGGAAAGTTCGGGAGCTAAAGAGAATCAAGAGGGACAGAGAAGATCGAGAAGCGTGAGTAATAAGATGGGCATAGAGTTTGATACCGCTAATGGGACAGATTCCTAGTAGGGTAGCTGTAAGACTCAACACCTGTGAGTTCCATTCTAAATAACTAAATAACTTTCTTTAGGGTTCCTGCAACTGGATGAGTTTCCCATAATTAGAAAGTGGCTTATTACAATAAAATCAGGGAAAAGAAACACTTTTCTTGGTGTTTCTCTATGATAGAGTGCCAGCCAATACTACCTGTAGTTTCATAGTAGACACACACAAGTTTATCATTTATAAAAACCCAACCCAAAATTTGGTGACTTGAAACAATTGATTATTCCTCACAGTTTTGGAGGTTGGCTAAAGAGTTCCTCTGCTGGTTTCACCTGGTCTCTCTTACACAGCTGTATCCAGCTAGAGGACTTACTGGGCTAGAAAGTCCAAAATGGCTTCATTCACATGTCCATTAGTTAATCCTGACTACCAGCTAGAATGCCTTACTTCTTCAGTGGGCTAGATTGGCTTCCTTATGTAACAGTCTCATGGCAGTATTCCAAGAGAGTAAAGGGGGAAACTGACCTCTTTGGGGCACGCATGTCATTTCTGCAAAGGGGCATGCATAACGGTGAGGGGAAGAATTTGTGGCATTTAAGTAATCTACCACAGTCCATGTTGTTAGAGTAGAATCATTTCTGAGCTGGATCACCCATTCTTAAACATTACTAGGAATGAGAGTAATCCCAGATTGCAAAGGGAAACCATCACTAGAAAACTCTGTCCTCAGCCTGCAGTTTGTAAGATTTTTATCCTGGATTTCAAGGGATCCATGTACCCTTTAAAATTGTATACAACATTATGCGTACATTTGTATTTTTCTGGAGGGAGGGGATCTTTGACCCCTTCTCCCAAAAAGGTTTATTTCATAGCAATCTACTTAATGATGGTTAACCCTTGGTTTGTGACATGTAAGTATATATAGGACTACTAAAGAAATACCAGTAAAATCTTAACACAAGTTAAATTTGGGTTTTTTTTAAGCCAAGTAGGCTTTTTAGGGAGGGGAAATTAATAACTTTGCAAAATCAAGCAGTAATAGTATGCCTGAACCTTTAAAGGTTAGAATCAACTTTTGGAAGTTTGCAGTAATGAAGACTACATCAACTTTTTATATCTTGGTCTCCTGATCTGAATTCCTAACAGGCAATGACTAGAATTGAAGAAAGTAAATAGTGCTTGAAAGGAGATGAGACTGCGTTATGTTCAGATAATTGAGTCTTTCTGAAACTGGAATGGTACTGACAGTTTTGTTTTCTTCACAGTCTTGAGAAGGAGAAAGCAGAAATTGAACGAATGCGAAACCTGACTGAGGAAGAGAGGCGAGCTGAGCTTCGGGCAAATGGCAAAGTTATTACCAACAAAGCTGTGAAGGGCAAATATAAGTTCTTACAGAAGTATTATCACCGGGGTGCCTTCTTCATGGTAAGAAATGAAAAGGGAATGGGAAGGTTGGTCTGTAGAAATAACTCCAAACCTGTGAGTTCTTTTTTCCCCTCCAAGAATAAACTGTCTTGGGATGTTACTTTCACTTGCCAATGGTCAATTTTCTCAGTTACTTTTTGCGTCTGAAGAATATAAACCCGATAGAAAAAACGATTTGGCAGCAGGATTTTAGAAGTAGCAGCAACTATTCTCTTTTGGCTCCCGCTCTCAGGAGGAAATGATGTAATAGAAGAATTGAGGAACTGAAATACCAAGATAGTGATCTAAATAGATATATCCTAGACTGTTTAGATTCCCACAACCAATTAGATATCACTGTTCATAGCCAAGTGAGAAATTTTGCTTATGCAAAAATCAGGCCCTGCAAATAGCTTTACATTAACTCATATTTGGATGCAAAAATTTAATTCACTTCATTCTGAGCTGACAGGAAATGACTTAAACCTAACTAACCAAAAAATGGTTAACCAACCATTATGTATATCAACAAGATTTTGTTCTTCATATAAAGACTAAGGCCAATAATAGAGTCTCTTAATCCTATGAAGTGATGAAGACTTCTTCCAAATTATTTAGATTATACCAGTGATAATTCCTTAATGGAGACATGTCAGAAAAAGAGAATGGGAGAACTGATTGCATTTATTAACATAATACCATGTGGTTTGTTAAATTATTTCCTGACGCTAAAGGAGTTTGTATCAAAAAGCTTTTTCAGGGGTGCCTGGGTGGTTCAGTTGGTTAAGCATCTAACTTAGGCTCAGGTCATGATCTCACAGTTCGTGCGTTCGAGCCCTGCATCAGGCTCTGTGCTGACAGCTCAGAGCCTGGAGCCTGCTTCGAATTCTGTATCTGCCTTTCTCTCTCTCTCTGCTCCCCCCCCCTGCCTGCCTCTCTCTCTCTCTCCCTCTCTCTCTCTCTCTCTCTCTCTTTCTCAAAAATAAACATTAAAAAAAATTTTTTTTAAAGTAGTTTTTTCAAATGCTGTATATCAAACCCTAAATATCCTCCATTATAGCTAAATCCCTGCCTTTCACTGTAGACAACCAATAAAATTTTCAAACTTCAGTGGAGGGTTCCTTATTCCCCTCCAAAATCAGTTTCAGTCTATTCAGCAGGAAATGTTTGCTTATTGTATAGTTTTCCAGCCCATGTAGTTGTTTTTGTGGGTTTTTTTTAAGTTTTATTTTTTTATTTATTTTTTGGGAGAGAGAGGACAAGCAAGCATGGGAGGGGCAGAGAGAATCCCAAGCAGGCTCCACAGTCAGTGCAGAGCCCAATGCAGGGCCTGAACTCATGACCGTGAAATCATGACCTGAGCTGAAATCAAGAGTCAGACACTTAACCAACTGAGCCTTCCAGGGTGCCCCGCCCATGTAAATTTCTAGATTGGAGTCTGTGGAAATTATGAATTTCTCTAAGGCTGTTTTGGAAGAGCCTGTTCTCCTGGTATTTGGTGTGAAGTGGAGCCTCATCTCAGCTCTGGCACGGGAGCGGGGGCCCCGTGAACAGAGTGCTGGCAGGCCCCAGGAACAGAGTGCTCTGGCTGACACAATATAATTTGGAGCCATTACAATATATTGTATGTAGGACACTACTGTGGAGCTCTTAATATGCAGAATTTTACATAGTATGAATGCTAACCATTTTTACGATGATGCTATTCATATAATATGTTAATACTTGCTAAATAAAATTATGAAGCATTGCTGACTAAGATACGTAAGGAAAGGGTTACATGAAAGTCTTTTGGTTCACATATTCAATAAACTCTTCTTATCTGGATAAGGAGAGTGAGGAGAGTGAAGTTAAAATATCTTCTGAGAGGGGCGCCTGGGTGGCCCAGTCGGTTAAGCGTCCGACTTCAGCCAGGTCACGATCTCGCAGTCCGTGAGTTCGAGCCCCGCGTCAGGCTCTGGGCTGATGGCTCAGAGCCTGGAGCCTGTTTCCGATTCTGTGTCTCCCTCTCTCTCTGCCCCTCCCCTGTTCATGCTCTGTCTCTCTCTGTCCCAAAAATAAATAAACGTTGGGAAAAAAAAAAAAATTAAAAAAAAAAAATCTTCTGAGATTGAGAGACTCTCCACCCTAACAAGGAGAAAAGTAGAGCTCACAAAAACTGTCTGTCTTATCTTTAAAGCCTTATAGCTGAAGAGAAAAGAATACTCCAAAAGTGTGTATGGTTAAAGGACTCCACTCTTACACAAAGTTGTCCTTAACCAAGATGGTGCTGTTTTAATTCCTTCAGCACGTTTGTAATTTGTATCATAACATAATGGTTTTAACTAACAGATTGATGTGAAACTATTCTCTATAGTTATTTTATAGTTAATTAAATTACCTTTTGAGCATTTACTATGTAAAGGGCACTACTGGTTTTTTTTGTTTTGTTTTGAGGTAGACTTCATGCCCAACATAGGGCTTGAACTCACGACCCTGAGATAAGAACTGAGCCAGCCAGGCACCTTAAGAGCACTACTGTTTAACACTGCTAGAGGATATGTAATTCGTGCCCCTCAGATGGCTTACAACCTAAAAATGGGGCTAAGGCAAATATATACTGTACTATAACAAAAGGACAAGCGAAAATACTGTGGGACTTCTGAAGAGGGAGAGGTTTTATTTTGTAGATGGAAAAGAGTAAAGGAGGTGACATTTAAGATGTGTAAATTTTCTGACTTGTATAGTAGGAAGACATTCCAGGTGAATGGACTAGGAGGGGAGGCAAAAAGTATCATCTATAAAGGGAAGTTGCAAGGAGAGGTAGATTAAAGCTATATAGTATTTGGCCTTGACTATTATAGAGTTGTGCATATTTAACAAAACAGAGAACCACTGAAAGTTTGTGACTGTGGCAAATGTATGAGAGTGTTTTAGGAAAAAATCTAGTCGCAGTGTGTAAGATTGATTCCAAGAAAACACTATACCCCAGATAATGGGAACTTATAGGAAGTGGTGGGGCACCTGAGTGGCTCAGTCAGGTGAGTGTCTGACTGATTTCAGGGTCATGAGATGGGAGTCCCACATTGGGTTCCGTGCTGAGCGTGGAGCCCACTTGAGATTCTCTCTCCCTCTCTCTGTCCCTGCCTCCCCCCACTCTCTTGCTCACTCTCTAAAAAATGGGTGATGGGCATTAAGGAGGGCATTTGCTGGGATGAGTGCTGGATGTTATATGTAAGTAATGAATCACTAAAATCTACTCCTGAAATCATTATTACATTATATGTTAACTAACTTGGATTCAAATTTAAAAAAAAAAAAATTGGCAACTCATTGTGCACAAAGATTACTCAAATTTTTAATTTGGGTAATTAAGAAAATGTTGTTCCTACTAATGGAAGAAGCTAGAAAGAGATTGGTTTGGAAAGGTTAGGGAAATGATTTTCACTTTAGATGTGAGTCTGAAGTCCCATCTGAATATCCAAGGTAAGATATATAATGGGCAGCAGAAAATTCAGGAGCAGACATTAGGAGCCTGTAGAGGCTTCTACAGAGTCGGAGTTATGACTGAATGAACATATTGAGTTCAGAGAATATAGCCAACCTTCAGGAAATGTTTACATTTAGGAAAGAAAAAGACAACACAAAGGGAAAAAGAAGTATCATCTCAACTAGATGTAAGCTCTTGAAGAATAGGTTCAGTACCTTCTTTGTATCCCTTGTGGCTTAATAAATTTGTGATTTGAATATATGGGAAATAACCACAAGATTAATAAGATTCTTTTCTACAGGATGAGGATGAAGAAGTATACAAGAGAGATTTCAGTGCACCTACTCTGGAGGATCATTTCAACAAAACCATTCTTCCCAAAGTCATGCAGGTAATGGGGTACCTTAAGAACAAGCAAGAGAGAAGTAATGTATTGAGGGCTGGGACATGATATTTGGTGGTATAAGTCATCATCTATCCTTCTTTCAGGTCAAGAACTTCGGGCGCTCTGGTCGCACCAAATACACCCACCTTGTGGATCAGGACACCACCTCTTTTGACTCAGCATGGGGCCAAGAGAGTGCCCAGAACACAAAGTTCTTTAAACAAAAGGCAGCTGGGGTACGAGATGTATTTGAACGGCCATCTGCCAAGAAGCGGAAAACTACTTAGAGTTCAACTATTTATTCTTCCGGCTGTGGAACACAAGGGGACATCTTAGCATCTGGTCCTTGATTTGATGTTATTGTTATTTACATGGCCCCTATATCCAGCCTATTGGACATACTGCCATACTTGTGACACTAGGTAACCCAGTCTTTGAAGGTGCTTTGTGAGGTTTGGACTCATGCTGAGAAACCCACAGAAAAGCACTATCCAGGTAGGATTAGAGGCTCCCCACTTAAAACCATTTCTGAGAAATCTTAGGTTTCATCACATCTCTGCCTTCCTTCCCAAATTCACTTGGGACTATTCCAGGTTTCTTTTTCCAGCCTCTTAGCTTGGGTTAGAAACATGGGCATGTAAGTTGACAATGCTACCTTATAGGAAATCTAATCTCACAGATAGCTGTTTTGAGTTTTTGGTTGGAGTCAGTTTTTCTAAGTGAACATATTTTTTGATCCATTTATGTGTGTGTGTCAAGAAATAAAAGAATCATACACGAAGGTTTTTTATGATACTGGAAATAAAATGTGCAGGCTAACAAGAATCTACCTATTAAGTAAAATAAAAGCAGAGAATTGTTGGGCTGAGTGTTTTACGTTTTGATCATCACCTTTGCTCTCAGAAACAAACTCAGATGCTAGATAGGCTATATTCTAAGTGGCACCCAGATTTACTCCATGAGCAGAAATATGTATGGTTCTCCTTGCTCTCTAAACTACAGCTGTATTTAGAACAAAAGTTGACGCATGAAATGAGGAAGCTAAGTACTTACCAGTATCTTCTCCATGCCCAGCTTCTATATCAAGGATGGCACAGTGCTCTCCCAGTTGCAATGTAATGACATCATGCTACACTTAATTTCAGTGATTTTCCACTTAATATTTACTACATAACCACCCTGCACATGGCAGAGCACTAGGAGTCAGGAGTTGTAAGGAATGACATTTAATCAGTGGGAAGGCTATTTCTCAATTACATAAAAAAATGAGAAGGCCAACGTCTTTTTACAATCTTTTAAAATGCCCCACTGGGAGAAACACTCAAATTTCTAAATGTCCTAAAATAAAAATAAAGAGTATAAATTACTATGAGGTAATAAACCCATAAAGATGAGTATAGGTCACTTGTGTGGGTGCCAGAGAGGGATACAACCTAAGAGTTACCCTAGACCCAAAATGAGAATAGCCATTGAAAGTTTATTTTGAGAGAGTGCGCCCCCGTGCACACACGAGCAGAGGAGAGGGAGAAGAGGAGAGAAAGAATCCCAAGCAGGCTCTTTGCTGTGTGCGTGAAGCCGATGGGGCTCAATCTCACAAACCATGAGATCATGACCTGAAGCAAAATCAAGAATCAGCAACCAGGTACCCCAAGGCACCACAAGACATTGACATTCTTTTAAGAACATGTTTATAGCTATTTGAGTGTCTACTCTGAGGCAGACACTAAGCTTTTTATATTCACCAACTCATAGGTTCTAAATCTATTCAGGGGCGCCTGGGTGGCTCGGTCGGTAAAGTGGCTGACTTTGGCTCAGGTCATGATCTCACAGTTTGTGAGTTTGAGCCCTGTGTCAGGCTCTGCTCACAGCTCAAGCCTGGAGCCTGCTTTGGAATCTGTATTCTCCTTTCTATCTGCCTCTCCCCAGCTCATGTTTTCAAAAATGAATAAACATTAAAAAAATTTTTTAAACTCTATCAGGTATGTATCATTTTACAGTTGAAGCAGCTCAGCAAGTGAAATGGTCTTCGCTCCAGGATAGAAAATGGAATGTAAGGTAGTGTTAACAGTGGCTCAGAATTCAAATAATAACTTCATAAAGTCTTTCATAAATTAATTCTGTATAAGATCTAAGCTTTGATATCTTCTATTGCACTTACCATGTTTCTACCTCAGTATTTAAATTCTTAATTCAGTGGCTTATGAACAAGACTAGTGGCTTACATCTATATACAGTGGCTCCTTAGCAAGTACTGCTCTTTGAGTTATTCGTAAACCACCGTAGAGACCATGCCACGGGCTTCAGCAATTTTGCTGAGACTCCAAATATACCTTGAATACTGTTTAGCTAGTTAGATGAGTTGAGTTTGGCCTGCCACCTAGCATCTGCATGTGAACATGAGGTCATGAGGTATTTTTCTATACTGATCCTTCATATAATTTCATGAAATCCTGGGGGAATGAGGGGAGTTGCTTAAATTGTTATATTCCAACATGTAAATTTGCTACAATAAATTACAGTATGATACATATAGCACTTGATCCAAGATAATTGCAAAATAAGAATAAGTCTTTATTGAAATAAAATAATCCAGTGAGTGGGTCTGAGAAAGCAAAGATCAGTTGGTTAAGGCAATAAGAGCCTCTACCACATTGCCCATGTGTTCCCTCAAGCTCCGTTCTGCTGCTGCTCGTGAGATCTCCATCTCTGTCATCTGCAGGAAAAGGATCAATGATGTTACCCAAGCCTCTTCTGGAGTATTAAAATGCCACCAAGACTTGCTGACTCTACTTGTTTCAGTAAACAACCCCAATTACGCAATGTAAACTCCTCTGCCCATACACTAGTTAAGCATTACTACTCACTATCAGCTCCAGATCTTCCTTCTTAATGGTGACTTTGGCCAGTTCCTTCTCCCTGCAAATATTCATGTACATTAATCCTCATTCTCTAAACTCACCAGTCTTCACCATCCCAGGAAGGATCATTCCCAGCTGTGCCTTCCAAATAAATGACTTCTGACAAACACTGTTGAGTGAAAACACAAAATGACTTCCACTCCCTCACCTAACACGCCCTTCCCCTCCTGTCTGGAATCTAGGAGAGGCAGCAGGGACTGTCAGGAGGCCTTTCCTTCCAACCAACACGAGAGTAAGGCTGTAAACCTTATATATGCAGGAACTGGTGACAGAGTTGAAGAACAGTACAAGGTATAAAGGCTTAACGATGCCTTTATTTTTGTATGGGGGAAAGAGACGGACTGGTAGGGCTGGCTGCACGTACGTAAACTTACCGCTCCTGTTTGGCTTTCTGCTCCCGGGATCTTCTGTCTCCAATCACGGACATCGCCTATGGGGGGAAAAATATCTGGTTACTGCTCTGCTACCCACAATTGCTAACAATCTAAAAAGCCAGTAATAAGCGGGTCAGGGGGTCCATTCGCGATGACGAGTGTATCAGGAAGCAAGGCCTAGGTTTAATTCAATTCTGTCCACCTTAAACCCAATCTTCGTCAAGCTCCTTTTGCAAGCGGAGGGCTCTAATGACGGTTTCCCTTTTGCCTTCTCTCGCCAACTAGATGGTTCCCCGTCTTGGGAGCGAGGGTCACAGTTACAACCTAAGAGGCCCCTCCGCTCTCAGCCCACCCAGACACGCTCACGGCCAACCTCACCGTCTCCAGATTGGAACTCTGGATCTCCTTCTCCTCCGCGTAGTCAGTGACTCGCTCCAAGTCCGCCGCACCGCTGTCATGCTTCCGTGGCTTCTCCGGAGGCCGCTCTGGGCCGCTGGTTTCAGTCTCCAACTCCAGCTCCACATCCCCCTCGGTAGCCATACTGATCCCACCGTGCTGCCGCAAAGGCCCCGCCCCACCTCACGAAGACTTCCGGTAACTGCCCCGAAACTTCCGCCCGGAGAGGACGAGGCGGGGCTGGCTTCGGGCCACACCTTCATTAATGTTTTGGATTCTAGAAGCTTCAGCCAGGAGAACAGGTCGTCTCTAGGACTTCCTTCCAGTTTTCTAGTATTGTTTTCTCCAAGGCCCTCTCCCACACCTAGCCCATCACCACTCCAGGACTTCCCAACCGACAGACATCCTTCTCTTCACCTAGATTCTACCCCCCTCACCAACACCACCGCCCCCCTGCCCCACCCAAGTAATTCTGTCCAACCAGGATGGATACGCTCTAATCCTAAACCAATTAAGAATGCTAATCCACCAGAGGCCAGATTTGCAAACTGTTCCCTAATCTGGGGAGAACAGCCTGAGTGGCCCAAAGGCCAGGGAGAGAAGTAGCTTCAGAGAGACATTTGCATTTACCACATCCTGGAGGTCGGTGTTCTTTTCCTTATGTCCCTCCCCATTCTACCTTAAACTGGGTGACCACCCCTATGAGGACAAAAGAAAACTGCTTTCTCATCTACCTTCCATCTGGTGGACCTGGGTCTAATGCCTGGGACCAGAATGGTGGGTGCAAAGGCGGTCACAGGCCCTAACACCTCCCTTCGCCGGACACAACGCACTGGAGTCAGCAGTGTCATGGTGAATCCTCCCTTCTATCAGGTGAGAGCGTACCTTGGAAGAGAGGCTCGGAAGGTCCCTAGAGCAAGAACTATCTGAAAAAAATGGAAGGGAACAGTGGCTGAAGCTGGGGAGGAAAACCCACAGGAGCCAATAAAGATGATAGGCCTTCCTTTACCCTCTGAGGCCTTTCCCTTTGCCCAGAGACTACTACCTATCCCTTCCACTTCCCAGTACCAGATCTATAGGTCTACAGAAAGGTGAGAGGCCAGGTGTGACTTAGGCTTTTAGGAAGGTCTGCTCAAGCCTGCATCAGCTCTTATGATGAAAGCTCTACTTGATGTCAGTGGAAGGCAATCCTAAATAGCTTGAAACGATTCTGAGAATTCCTGAGTAAAAGGAGAGAAGAAAAGGGAAAGGGAAATTTTGGAATTCAGACTCTTGGGTTAACCTAATGCATACATTAATGTAAGCCTTTCCTCAGCAAATCTCCACCTTTCTGCCCTACATCTGCTCTGCCCCTCAGGTGTCTTGCTGTGGGCCTGCTCCCTGTACCTGCTGCTGCCATTCTAGATGGCCCCTTGTCACAGAGTCTACTTGTAGCCGCCTGATCTACATCCTCCTTCATGTGGGGGCCTCAGCAGTCTGCTGCCTTCTGCTGTCAAGGACAGTAGTGGAAAGGGTCTGGGGGAAGGCACATGGTGTAAGTGGGAGGGATCAGTTTGCAACATGAGAAAAAGGGAGAAACCATGGACAAAAGATTCAGATTGGGGGTAGGGGACAAGTGAATGTATACACCCATGAGAAGTAGGTACCTCTCTGTGTATGATGACGGGCCCTGACATTTGTCACATGGACTCTCCCTGCAGATCCAGATGCCATCAGGGTTGTGTGCCCATCTGTTCGGCCACTCTCACTGCCCAGTGCTCAGTGGTTCTGGGGCTGTGTACCGAGTTTGTGCGGGAACTGCCACCTTCCACCTGCTGCAGGCTGTGCTGCTAGTCCAGCTCCACTCCCCTACCAGCCTGCGGGCACAACTACACAATAGGTTTGTGTATATACACTTTGGGTGGGGTGAGGATGGGGAGGGAAGTAGACATAAGCTGAGTAAAGGAAATTTCAAGATGAAGTAATAGCAGTGTGAAAAATCCAAAAACAGATTTAAGTCTCTACTTCCGCCATACTTACTGTGTGACCATGAGCCACATACTTACCCTTCCTCCTTGAGTTTCTAGTTTCTAAAATGGAGATAACAATGGGGTTATTATAGGCAGACCCTTTATCAACTGTGAAACATTGTCCAGACATTATTTAGGTATAAGAGTTAGAATTTGGAATAGGCTGCGATGGACCAGTTTCTAGGCCCTCTCACATGGGACTGCTTCCTCCTTTCCTATACTTAGTTGTCTCTTCTCTCCTCTTTCCTATAGTTTTGGTTTCTCCTTTGCCTTCCTCCATAGGCACTATTCACTCTCCTTTGCCTTTTCTTGAGTCTTGTTTTGTCTCCTAACCAGCTTCTGGTTCCTCAAACTGCTGTTCCTGCTAGGTCTCTGTGCTATTGCCTTCTGCATCCCTGATGAGCATCTCTTCCCAGGTACCTTCCATCTCATATCCTAATTAGCAGGAGTAACCTGATAGTTTTTCTAAGAGAAAGAGAGGGTAGGAAGAAAACCAGAAGTAATGATATGAACAGCTACATTTTCCCACTGGTGCCCCACTTGTAGCCTGGCATTACATTGGCATCTGTGGAGGCTTCACATTCATCCTGCTGCAGTTGGTGCTTATCACAGCCTTTGCCCATTCCTGGAACAAAAACTGGTAAGGAGCACCTCTAACCCCAAAGGTTCTTCTTGGGAAGGTTGTCTGACATTACTAGCCTCAGTGGGTTAGGCAAAGGGCATGACAGGTCAGTGGTCCCATTAACTTCCCACTGAGCATTACCAAAAAGCTCAGAAATGTGATGACTCTGTGGGCTAGGTAGGATGAGTAATGACACCAGTGTCCCAGGAGAGGAGGAATAGTAATGGGTAAAAAGAAGTGGAGCCCCAAACCACTGCCCACATCCTACCCTTAGGCAGACAGGTGCAGCCCAAGACTGCCGCTGGTTCCTGGCTGTACTGCTGGCCACCCTGGGATTCTACAGCATTGCCGGTGTGGCAACTGTGCTCCTGTTCCACCACTACACACATCCAGCTGGCTGCCTGCTCAACAAGATGCTGCTTAGTCTACACCTTTGTTTCTGTGGCCTCCTCTCCTTTCTCTCCATCGCTCCCTGCATCCGCCTCAGTGGGTACATGCCTTGCAACATTACAAATCTGGAAGGCCTTTAGCATAGAAATATTCATTAGCCTCCCTAATCTTAGTCAATTGTCTACTTCCTCCAAAGGGTGGGGCTATAGTGTAGATGGGGGCAGAGTGGAAATTACTACCCTGTAAACTAAAGCAATTATCTCCATTCTCCGCAGAGCAACCCCGTTCTGGCCTTCTACAGGCCTCTATCATCAGCTGCTATATCATGTACCTTACCTTCTCTGCACTGTCCAGCCGTCCTCCAGAGAGTGGTAAGGACCAGACCTGGACTCTCCATGCTAAAACCTTTTGTTCCTGCCAAATACTTAGTTCTTTGTTCTTACCACCTTTCTTCTGTTGCTCTTCTCAGTTATCTTTGAAGGACAGAACCACACTCTGTGCCTGCCTGGCCTGAGTAAAATGGAATCGCAAACACCATATACATCGCTGGCAGTGCTGAGTGCTGGCATCATGTATACTTGTGTGCTTTTTGCTTGGTGCGTAAAAGTATCAAGGGGAGAGGTATGAGAGAAGGGAGGATATCCAGGACAGAGAAGGATGGTCAGGAGACTGTCTGGGATCATGGTTTATTTGAACTTGAAAGCAAGACAAGAGTGAGGAAAGTTCCCCATAAACAGAAACAGTTTCTAAGAATAGCACTTGTCAGATGATCTGTATGAGATGAAGGGGGCAGGGAGAATGACTTGAGAATTAAAAATATGTACAAAGATTTTTAGGGCCCTCACATGACGAGATTTATAAATCTTTATGGTGAACGGGCTCTGGGAATACAATACCCTCCTGAGAATTACCAACATGGACCAGCTAGCAATACAGTCTCAGGCAACTCTTGCTATTTGACTGGACCTGCTTGAGAACTGTCTCTTCTTTCTCAGCAATGAGGCTTCCTACCTGGCTGAGGTAT
Organism: Prionailurus bengalensis; assembly: GCF_016509475.1. NCBI lineage: Eukaryota > Metazoa > Chordata > Mammalia > Carnivora > Felidae > Prionailurus > Prionailurus bengalensis. The sequence goes on from NC_057355.1 coordinate 59,990,929, forward strand.
TTGGGCCCTTGTGGATCATCAAGGTTTACAGCTATGAGTTCCAGGTGAGGATGGAGAGCTCAATATCCCCAATGCCCTTCCCCCCTCACACACAAAGACACACACACACACACACCCTACCAGCCTCTACCCAGAATACTCAGATTCTAGCTGCTATTACCTTTTATTGAGTACCCACAATGTGCTAGGCACTGTGCTAGATACTTTACATTCATAATCTCTTTTAATTTAATCCTCACAACAACCCTGTGAGGTAGGTATTTGCTCCATTTTACAAATGGAGAAATTGAGGCACAAAAGGTTAAACATCTTACCAAAGTTTTCATAGCCAGTTATATGCTGGAGCTAGAATTTGAACCCAGATGTGCCTCCACTTTGTATACCAGCCTATCTTTTCAGAGAAGGGGGAGTTTTCTATATTAATACCCTCACATTCTTTCTTAAAAGTCATTCCAAAACATGCTGCCTTTTGTTTTACAGAAGCCCTCACTCTGTTTCTGCTGCCCTGAAACAGTGAAACCAGAGGAAGGTGAGTGTCCATAAGAATGTCCATTAGAAAATGTAGATTCCTGCAGAGTGCCAAAGAGCCCTGGAGCGCCTTCACAAAAGAAACTGGGGGAGGAGGGAAGAAGTGTTTCAGTGGCACTGCTCCCAGCAGCCCTTCCCTCTCTCCAGGGCAGAGGGGTGGGGCTACCAGGCCAACTGACCAAGAGACCTCTCCAGCTCCTCCAGTGCAAGCCCAGCATTTCTCCTACAGCTATTCTGCCTTCCATTTTGTCTTCTTCCTTGCATCACTCTATGTCATGGTTACCCTTACCAACTGGTTCAGGTAGGATGGAAGTGGGCCTGGGCTATACTTCTGAAAAGCTATTTTAGGAAGAGCAACTTAAGGCCAGTCCTAAGGGTTCTCTGGAGACAAACATGGGTCTGCCATCATCTTTGGTGGGGAGGTAGGACAGGTCTAAAAGCTAAGGTCCTACATATTCTCTAACCAGAGACTTTGGTTCCACAGCTATGAGGGAGCAGAACTGGAAAAGACCTTCACCACGGGTAGCTGGGCTACCTTCTGGGTCAAGGTTGCCTCATGCTGGGCCTGTGTACTCCTCTATCTTGGGCTGCTCCTGGCACCACTCTGTTGGTCCCCCACCCAGGACCTCCAGTCACCTACTTTCAGGCGACAATGCCATCGCATCAGTACTGCAAGATAACAAATATTCAGCTAGGTACTGTTAACAAACTGGGGTTCCCTTGAGGTTGTACTCCTAGTTTTGACTGAGGAACTGTCCAGCGCAGCAGATACCTCAAGGACATAATGGGCAGTTATCTCCCTTTAGACTGAAGTCAGTACTATGTCTGAATAGGAGAAAGTGGCCATACATATTCTAAATGCCATGGCAGAGTATATGACTCACTGGAGCTACTGTTACATCTTTACCCCAGCTCAAGAACCTAACTCCCAAGTTAGCAGCTCAGGAACCACTGCTGATCCCAGCAGACAGTGTGGCACCAGCCCTTTCCTGGCTCTCAGCATGGAGATGGGGGCAGGGAAAGACCAAGGACTGAAGACTTACTTGGCTCTGCCCTTGGAGATAAAAAGGAAAATAAGCAAGCCCTGGGCCCAGGGAGATAAGCAGCCCAGAACACAGAAAGAAAGGAACAAAGACCACCCTAGGTTTTAATCCTGATCTTGAGGTCAAAGGAAGCAGGAAGACAAAAACCACCCTCAATCCTTGAAGAATGACAGAACAGAAGAGAATGTGAATACTAGAGAGCAGCAGGATTTGGGAGCCAACTATCAAGCAGGCGAACAAAATGAGGAAGAATGAGAAAGAGGGGCATAAACTTAGGTCTTGAAGCCTTCCTTCTTAGACCCTCAACTCCATCCTTGGGATGGTGTTCAAGGTCTGGGTGGGAACAAAAATCACAGAAAAGAAGTTCCTACGGTTCTTAGAGGATTCCTCTACCACATACCTGGAGTACTTGTCTGTTTGTTGTAGTATAATAAAGAATTTTTCTGTGATATTTCACTTAGTCTACGTATCTAAAACCTTTTAGAGTCTAAAGTTCTCTCCCCTTTTGGTGGGAAAGGGCAGCCATTCCTCCATCCCCATCCCCCCAAATCCCCAGTCAAACCAGGCGCTCAAGAAATTACAAAGCTACTTTTAATACTTTGGGGTGAGCCCCACAGGAATAAAAAACACTGGGAAGGGGTAACCCCCTCACCCCCAGGAGTGGCCCAGGGGGAGAGAGGCTACCTGAGGGGAAGGAAGCACAAAAGGGACCCGCTGCAGACTCAGGGCAAAGGGAATGCCATCGGTGCTGGGACCTGTGAGCACTACAGGAGAAAACGCGAGCGTGGTGGGACTGGCTCCAGGCACACAGGCGAAGGGCAAGAGGGTTGGACACGAAGCCACAAAGCTACTTGGGTTCCTCCTTCTTCTCGTTTGCCTTTTTCTGCTTCTGCTGCATGATCTCCGAGTCCCTAGGGGTAGAGATGATGGGGCACTGGGAGGTACCAGAGGGCAAAAAGGACAAGATGCAGGGGGATGAAGGGCACAAAGGATAAGATGGAAGTGGATGGGACAAAATTCAGCGTGTGCCTGCTGTATTCCCACCCTAGGAGAACAAGAGGAAGAGAGCTGAGGCTTAAAAGGCAATCAGTCTCTATCTGGCTGTTGCCTAAGGGGTCAGAAGTCTGGCCACACAGGCCCAAAGCTATTCTTTGCTGAGTACCACACCCAGCAACACCAGTGAGAAGGTTGGGAGAAGGGAGGAGAAACTCAACACCAAAGAGGGCCATAAGTACCGTGCTGTCATAACCACTACCGCATTTGAAATGTGAAGCTCCCTGCCCTTGCCCTTAAGGTCAGACTCGGGGGCACTCAGACATCAACCGAGGGCAGGCACCCGCCCCAGTCCCTTCCTGTCAGGCTGTGCTAACAATTTGGAGGGTGGGGAGGAAATAAAACCCTAGAGGAAGCAATGCACTCTGCCCCTCACTAGTTCAGATGTAAGCCCTGAGGTAGCTCTCTTTCCTGGTACAACCCTTGGTCTAGCCCAGGTCTCACCCGTTCCCTCCCCTCCCCTCCCTGGGGCTACCTCTGCTTGCGGGCGGCAGCAGAAAGCCCGTCATCTCGGCGCTTTCCCTTAACCGAGTCGCTCTGCTTTTTCATATTCTTCTGGCGGGCGAGCTCGCGCTGGTTACCGCCTAAAGAAAGAAGGTAAAAGGTGAGACGCGGGGGGCCTTTATGGCCACACACCGGCGACCCTCTTCCCTCACCAGGACACCAGCAGGGTCCCACCCTCATTCCCCAGCCCCGACACCGACCCATTTCGGGGCCTAAGCTGCTAAGTGGGGCGGGGAATGGGGGGGGGGGGCACTGGTGGCAAGGTGCCACGGGGCAGGTCAAATCGGGAGGTGGAAGGACGGCTCCGAGGAGTCCGCTCAAGGCGTGTTTCGAGTTTCGGGCGGCACCGGGGTCCAGGCTGCTAGTGTGTGGACAGTTTGGATCTGTGTGGGGGATGGGCTGCAATCTGGGGGGCTCTGGGCCTATCACAGGGGCGCAGGGCTTTTCCCCACACCACGGGAGGTCGCGGAAGGCCTCTGCTTGACTGGGGCGAGAGGAGGGGGAGGGGGTTCTCAAGAAGTGGCGGTGGGCAAAAGGCCGATTTCCGGGCTCCGTGTGAGGGTCGCAAAAGAGCCCTGCCAGAAGAAGACCTCGCTGGGGAAGCCAAGAGGAGGTCAATGCCAAGATTCGGCAGTAGTGTTTAGGGTGGACGGGGAGAAAGGGGCGAAAGAGAGAGAGGGCCTCGGTGCTCACGGGTCATGGCGACGGCAGCGGCTCCGGCCTGCCTCCGTTGCGTCCCCTCGTTCTGTCCGACGTTGCAGGCCCCGCCCCCTTCTCCAAGCGTAACGAAGTCGTCCTTTCCTCCCCGCCCCTTCGAGCCCGGGCTCGGCCTCCCATTGGGCAAGGAGAAACACGTGGGGTTGCGGGCCACGCTCCAGCCCGGGCGGATGTGGGGCGGGGGTTCACAGGTCGAATGCGCTGCGTGGGGCGGGGCTTCCTGAGCGAGGCGTTGGGTCGGGCGGGGAGAAAGTAGGCCGGGTCACGTGGACAGGATGGGGGTGGAGGGGTGCGGCTGGCGATGTGGCGTTCCCGCGGGCTCGAGCACGTGACTTGGCAGAGTGACCTCATGCGGAAACGGTTTGGGACGCCGGCAAACTCGCCAGAAGGGTACGGTAGGGGACAGAGGCCGGGTGTTCTTGGGGGCCGAAATGGTTTAGTCTGTTTTGTATTACCAGAACTTTGGGACTAAATTTCGCCCTGTTAGGATTTATCCCCACCAACCACGTATTTAGACATGAATTGTTCACCTATAAGGTAAAATCAGGTAGAAACATAAGTTTCAGAAACCCCCTTCCAGCCACGTTGTACCCTCACCGCAAATCCCTCCAAGAGAAATTAGCAACCACATCCCGTGTGTCCTAAAACTTTGGTCCTATTCGTTTCCCACAAAAATATCAAATGTGAAGATGCAATAGCTTGGAAATGTTGGAGGACCCCCAAATCACAGACTATGGAGTAGGATCAGGGACTAAGATTGGGAAATGCACAGACTGTGTCCATTTCTCCCTCCGGATGTTTCCCCAGTATACTACCTGCACCAGCCACATCTGGTTTGTAAGAGGCAATTGAATAGAGCAGGAAGCTTAGGTTTCCCATTAAATTCACTCTCCTTCCCAACTCCATTAATCTGTCTACAAGACTCCCCAACAGCCCTGAGGAATTCATTGGATAAAGAAATGATTAAGAAATACCACAGGAAAGGAATGTTTGTAAATTTTATTATTTGATTCTCTCCAGTTGGTGCCCATAGCAGAACCAAGTTAAGGCTGGAACTTCCAACTAGCTCCTCTTCCCCAGCACCCCCCCCAACATAGACCTGATGGGAAGGCAATAAACCTCAGTCAATGCCATCTTCATGATTTTTGCCATACCAAAGTATCACTTGAACTACTATTACTTAAGATTGTATCAATCTTAAAGGATATAAGTCAAATTTCATATTCCTTTAGTAAATTTAAAATCAGTTTAACCTGACCACTAATGGAGAGTAACTATAAAAGTCAATACAATGAAAACGAAATGTATTCTCAAATTCTACCAAAGTAAAATCATTGTCAAAGATAGAGTGTGGCCTACCCGCTCTTTTTTTGTTAGTTTACTTATTTTGAGAGAGAGGGAGAGAACCCCAAGCAGGGCCCGTGCTGTGAGCACAGAGCCCAGTGTGGGGCTCAAACCCACAAACTTTGAGGTCATGACCTAAGCTGAAATCAAGAGTTGGGCCCACAACCAACTGAGCCACCCAGGAGCCCCTGCCCTCTCTTTCTTAAAAAAGAGAAATTAACAAGTTTTTGGAGAGGTAACAAAGACTTTGAAACTGAAGCTTTCTCTTGATACAATCAGAGGACTAAATATACTTTTTATATTTTCAGGGGTGCCTGGGTAACTCAATTAAGCATCGGACTTTTTTAAAAACAATTTTTTAATGTTTATTTTACGTTTTGAGAGAGAGCATGGGTGAACTAGCGCGGGGGGTGGGGGGGGGCGGGGCAGGCGGGCCAGAGAGAGAGGGAGACAGAGAATCCCAAGTAAAAGTCGGACACTTAACCGACTGAGCCACCCAGGCACCCCAAGTGTTGTTGTACTCTTGATCTCAGCTCAAGTCTTGATCTCAGGGTCAGGATTTCAAGTCCTATGTTGAGCTCTGCACTGGGCATGGAGCCTACTTAAAAGAAAAAAAACTATATATATAGTTTTTATATTTTTAATATTTAATGCTATGTTTCTATACTACCCCAAATTACTTCTCAGACCGCAAGTAGCATATTATCCCACCCTTTGGTACATACTAAATGTACTCGATCAACATTGATGGCATATGTAACATACAAATCATATAAATCCTGACTCTGCTACTTACTGGATTTGATTTTAGACATTTATGCTTCATAATTCCTTTCTGTGAAAGGAATTCCTTTCCATGCTTCAATTCCTTTCTGCGAAAAATGGGGATAATCTCTACCCCTTAGTGTTGTAAAAGAGATTAATGTAGATATAAAGGGTTTGGCTCCTTATAGGCATTCAGTTAATGTCTCTTCCATCTCCCTTCTTCAAGTCCTAAAACTTTCTCTCCTTTAAATTCCTCTAACCTTTCTGTGGTACTCAGTCTCTGAAATGGCTGCTAATGACCCTCTCTCCTGGTATTTATATCTTTGTGTAGTCCTCTCCCACACTGAATCAGGGTTGGTCTCTGCGACCAATATGGCAGAAGCAATGGTATGTCGCTTCTGATGCTAAATCATAAATGATCATTGTGGCTTCCACTTTCTTTCTCTTGGATCACTGGCTCTGGGGGAAGCCAGCTACCATTTCACGAGAGGCTTGTGTGGTGGAGAACTGAAGCTGCTGGCCAACAGCCAAGGGGGAGGAAAGATACCTCCATTTAAACTCATCACAGAGGGGCACCTGGGTGGCGCAGTCGGTTAAGCGTCCGACTTCAGCCAGGTCACGATCTCGCGGTCTGTGAGTTCGAGCCCCGCGTCAGGCTCTGGGCTGATGGCTCAGAGCCTGGAGCCTGTTTCCGATTCTGTCTCCCTCTCTCTCTGCCCCTCCCCCGTTCATGCTCTGTCTCTCTCTGTCCCAAAAAAAATAAATAAACGTTGAAAAAAAAAATAAACTCATCACAGAGTTGAGAGGGAATAAATTAGACAGAATGAGGACCTATAGCTCTGAAACAGAGAAGGAGCTAAGGCAAGGTTTAGGGACCCCAGATATAAAGTGGGAAGATGAGGAAACTGACTGAAAGGCTGGAGACATCACCTACACAGCTACAACAGCAGTTTGAGCACAGTTCATAAGCAGAATTTGGGCTATCTGGCTTCCCAGCCTCAGGTTCCCAATGGAGCCAAGCCACTTGGGTCCCCTTGCGTGTAAAGAGACCATAGAAACAGCCCCATGGGGAAAATTGAGCCACACTCTGAGTTAAAGAGTATAGGCTGAGGAAGCAAGTTCTCTTTGGCACCTGCTACCTCCTTATCAACTCCAGCAACTCAGGTGATTGAGAGAGTAGAACAACCCTATATCCAGTCTCCTCTTATCAACTCACCCTACCCTTTCCCCATGCCCAAGGGTCTATTTCCAGTCCTTTCAGAGCCTAGACTGGGTTGCCACACATCCAATCTAATTTTTCCAGGAGTTGCCCCCAAAATTTACTCTCTCTTTCAACACATATTCATTGTGTTATGCACCAACTATGTGCAAACTATTGTATTAGTCATTAGGTATACAGTGATAAAAAAAAAAAAAGAAACATATACCTCTACACTCATGGAACATACAGGAAACAGCATCTGTTTATACACACACACACGTATATATGTATATATATCACATATATGCAAATTGTGATAACTGCTTTGAAAGAAAAAAAACACTCTATGCAAGGATGATATTCAAAATACTTAACAGGGTACACAGCATAAGCACTTACCCATCAAAATCTCAATGTAATCTAAATGAAGACTATCTGTAAATAGTTCTACCTGTCCTGATAAGAAATCATAGAACTGCTATTCCTGTAAAGGGAGTGTACCCATAGACCCTGTAGACCTTAACTTTGATTAGGGAAGTGAAGCTAGTGATATTTGAGCTGAGGAAAAAAGATACGGAGTCAGCCAGGCCAAGGGAAGAGAGGCAGAACATATCAGGAGAGGAGACAGCAGGTGTGAAGACCCTAAGGCCCTGCTCCCTCAGGCTAGCCCAGCAAGAGCCACAAGGTTAGGTAATAGGTAAGTCACTAAAGTCTAGTGAGCAGGGTGGTGTGAAACTAGTTCAGGAAATAAGTAGGGCGATGGCATGATCTGAATTACTGTTAATACCACTACCAGCTAACACTAAGTGAGTGATTATTAAGTACATTAAGTGTACTTTTCTTTTTTGAGCCTCACAATAACCCTTTGAGATGTTATCCCCTTTCTACTGATTAAGAAACCTTGGCACAAGCAGGTTAAATAACTTTCCCAAGGAAACTCTGATCATAAAGATCGAGGTTGAGCATCTAACCTAGCCTGTGCCCTTCATCAGCAGGATATAAATTTTGAAGAGATCACTCTATGGGAGGAAAAAGAATTAGAGCAGGTAAATGGAAATGGAGAGACCAGTCAGAAGGCTTCCATAGACGTCTGTAATGCTAGGCTTTATTTGGTAACAGATAACTGAAATGCAGTTGATATCAAATTTTAGCAAAAGGGGGAATTTATTGGATTACATAACCAAACTGGGGAAAGGGGTAAGGTGTGGCTGACTATAAGATAAACTAAAACCAGTAACAGGGAATGCCTCCATGTCTCTTACCTCTGTTTTATCTTCTCAGACCCATATCCTTTGACAGGACAGGAAATGGCCACCCATGGTACCTGCCCTCACATCTCACAGCTTGCCTAAGAGAGAAGGTCTTTAGTTTTTAAAGTCCCAGGATAGAGCTCTGATGGACCAGGTGTCCCTTGTGGTAGGGAGGTACATGTGGGGCAGGGTATAATGAGAGCAGCCCCACCAGAAACAAATCATTAGTATGGGGAAAGAACAGATTTATCAAAGGAAGGGTGTTTGTTCCCCCTAAAAGGAAAATGCTAGACAGACAAAACAAAAGATGTCCATTACATGAAGGAAGAGAAGATAGCTACTTGAGCTGAAATGCTGGCATCAGAAATGGCAAAGTGTGCAGCTTCAAAATGTATTTTGGAGACTCAGTGAGAGAGAAAGATACTGTTTACTCCTGAATTCATTCAGTTATTCATCACATATTAAGTGTACATCTATTATGTGCCAGAAACTTCTAGGCACTTAGTATATGGTTATTAACAAAACAGACTTGGTCTCTGATCTCATGAAATTAACACTTTATTAGAGAAGATTGACAATTCACAAGTAAAAATTTATATAAAATTATAACTTGTGTTAAGTGCTAAAAGAGAAAAAAAGGTTCAAGGATGAAATTTAAAGGGAGAGATCCAATTCTGTGGTGACATTTAAACTGAGGCCTGGAGCCAGTTGTAGGAAAAATAGAAGAGGGCTTCAGCAGTGTGGTTGAATCCCTAACATTTTTTACATCCCTCCTTTCTCAAGGAAAAGCAGTGAAGCTTTAGGAAATTTCCCCCTCCTCCCTATATTCCAAGAGCAGTCCAGAATGGCTACTTCAAAGTAAACTCATCCCTTTTAGTATTGATTGGCTTAGGAACCCAGACCAAGCCACTGTTTGCATAGTATTCACCCAGTGACTGTTATTTGTTCAGGAGTTAGCATGTGACCTAATTTGGGCTGATCAGCCCAAAGGGAAGGGCTTTTTTTTGTTCTATTGTGAGGGGAAGGACAGTGTACTGTCTAACTGACTTGAACTGAAGAAGCACAGATCCCCTACTGCTCCTCGTATGTAAGACCTTGAAGGGCCAGCCTTAGGTTGGAACAAAGTGAATGGTAGAAGGAATCTTGGTTTTTGATGATGTCCTTGGTTGGCTTGATATGTCAACTGTAACATCTGTTTTACCTCTGAGCTTCTTGCTATGGGGAACCACCATATTTTTTCGTATAAGCTGTGTTAAGTCAGATTTCTGTTACTTCAACCACATACATGTTAATCAATACACAAACAACAGAAACAGCATATGCTTAGGCCCTGAGGTGGGGAAAAGTTTGGATAATTAGCTGAAGATAAGAAGTCACATAATGACATGATCCAATCAGATTCTTAAAGTGCAATCAGCCCTGACCATGCATACCAAGTTTCCAGTCAGCTTTCTAGTGCCTTTCTTGTAGAGATGAGTGGATATACAAGGATCATCAAGGATTGGAGAAAACATTCAATATAAAAACAGGACAAGACAAAACAGAAAATAAGGTCTCAGAGGATACAGAAACAATTGTATGTACAAAAGACAATGGGAAGGGAACTTGAATTAGTATCCTTTTTAAAAAAAAATTTTTTTTTAATGTTTATTTATTTTTTGAGACAGAGACAGAGCATGAGCGGGGGAGGGTCAGAGAGAGAGGGAGACACAGAATCCGAAGCAGAGTCCAGGCTCTGAGCTGTCAGCACAGAGCCTGACATGGGGCTCGAACCCACAGACCGCGAGATCATGACCTAAGCAGAAGTCAGAAGCTCAACCGACTGAGCCACCCAGATGCCCCTGAATTAGTATCCTTAAAGATGAAGAGAATATTGAACAAAAACGGGGGCTATAAAAAACATTCAGAGAAAAATAAAGAGCTTTTAGACATTAAAAATATGATAGCTGAGATTAAAAAAATAGAAGAGTTGGGGGCGCCTGGGTGGCTCAGTTGGTTGAGCGTCCAACTTTGGCTCAGGTCATGCTCTCACGGTTTGTGGGTTCGAGCCCCGCATCGGGCTCTGTGCTGACAGCTCAGAGCCTCTGTGCTGACAGCTCAGAGCCTGGAGCCTGTTTCAAATTCTTTGTCTCCCTCTTTCTCTGCCCCTCCCCCACTCGTGCTCTGTCTCCCTCTGTCTCAAAACTAAATAAACATTTAAAAAATTTAAAAAAAAATAGAAGAGTTGGAAGGTAAAAGTTGCAAAAATTCTAGAAATTTGGACAAAGGTGCCTGGGTCGTTCAGTTAAGCATCCAACTTCGGCTCAAGTCACGATCTCACGGTTTGTGGGTTCGAGCCCCCCATTGGGCTCCATGCTGACAGCGTGGAGCCTGCTTCAGATTCTGTGTCTCCCTCTCTCTCTCTCTTCCCCTCCCCCCACTCATGCTCTGTCTGTCTCTCTCCCTCAAAAATAAATAAACATTAAAAAAATTGTTTTAGCAAAAGTAAAAGGTAACCAACAGAATGGGAGAAGATATTTGCAAATGACATATCAGATAAAGGGTTAGTATCCAAAATCTATAAAGAACTTATCAAACTCAACACCCAAAACACAAATAATCCAGTGAAGAAATGGGCAAAAGACAGGAATAGACACTTCTCCAAAGAAGACATCCAGATGGCCAACCAACACATGAAAAAATGCTCAACATCACTCATCATCAGAGAAATACAAATCAAAACCACAATGAGATACAACCTTACACCTGTCAGAATGGCTAACATTAACAACTCAGACAACAACAGATTTGGCGAGGATGTGGAGAAATAGGATCTCTTTTGCATTGTTGGTGGGAATGCAAACTGGTGCAGCTACTCTGGAAAACAGTATGGAGGTTCCTCAAAAAACTAAAAATAGAACTACCCTACGACCCAGCAATTGCACTACTAGGCATTTATCCACGGAATTCAGGTGTGCTGTTTCAAAGGGACACATGCACCCTCATGTTTATAGTATCACTATCAACAATAGCCAAAGAATGGAAGGAGCCCAAATGTCCATCGATGGATGAATGGATAAAGAAAATGTGGTATATATATATATATACAATGGCATATAACTCGGCAACTAAAAAGAATGAAATCTTGCCTTTTGGAACTATGTGGATGGAACTGGAGGATGTTACGCTAAGTGAAATTAGAGAAAGACAAAAGTCATATGACTTCACTCATATGAGGACTTTGAGAGACAAAACAGATGAACATAAGGGAAGGGAAACAAAAATAATATAAAAACAGGGAGGGGGACAAAACAGAAGAGACTCATAAGTGGAGAACAAACTGAGGGTTACTGCAGGGTTTGTGGGAGGGAGGATGGGCTAAATGGGTAAGGGGTACTAAGGAATCTACTCCTGAAATCATTGTTGCACTATATGTTAACTAATTTGGATGTAAATTCAAAAAAAAATTTAAATAAAAAAAGTTTTTTTAAGTTACCTTCATTTTTAAAAATTCTTTTTTCTTTTTGCTGCTCTGTCTGGGTGAGTTCTATTGCTTTGCATTTTAGCTCATTGACCCAACCTTCAGCTTTATCCAGTCTGCTCTGAACCCCTCTAGTGTATTTTTTAGTTCAATCATAGTACTCTTCAGCCCTGTAACTTCTGTTTGGAACTTTTTTTTAATCTTTTTTTTTTCTGGTTTTATTGAGATGTAGTTGACATATCCAAATCTTTCCTTCTTTCTATTTATTTTATTTTTTATAAATTTTTTAACATTTATTTATTATTGAGAGACAGAGCATGAGCATGCGAGGGATAGAGAGAGGGGGAGACACAGAATCTGAAGCAGGTTCCAGGCTCTGAGCTAGCATGAGCATGCGAGGGATAGAGAGAGGGGGAGACACAGAATCTGAAGCAGGTTCCAGGCTCTGAGCTAGCATGAGCATGCGAGGGATAGAGAGAGGGGGAGACACAGAATCTGAACCAGGTTCCAGGCTCTGAGCTGTCAGCACAGAGCCCGAGGAGGGACTCAAACTCACAAACCGCGAGATCATGAGCTGAGCCAAAGTTGGACGCTTTACCGACTGAGCCACCCAGGCGCCCCTCTTCTTCTTTTTAAAGTAAGCTCTGTGCCCAATATGGGGCTCAAACTTATGACTTTGAGATCAAGAGTTGTATGCTCTACTGACTGAGCCAGCCAAACATCCATATTTGGAACTTTCTTATATTTTCTGTCTCTTCATTGAGAACCTCTGTGTGGATAAACTGTGTTTATCCATTCTTCCCCCAAGTTCAGTGAGCATCTTTATGGCCACGACTTAACACTCTTTCTCAGGTCGATTGCTTATCTCGGTTTCATTAATGTCTTTTTCTAATGTTTTGTTTTGTTCTTTCATTTGGAACATATTCCTGTCTCATTTTGACTGTTTGTTTCTCTGTATTAGGCAAATCACCTATCTCTCCCAGTCTTGAAGGAATAGCCTTGTGTAGGAGATGTCATGTGGAACCCAGAAGCATAATCCCCTCTGACCACCAGAATGATGTGTATCTGCAGCATGCAGGTAGATGGGGCTGGTGCCCTGCTGTGATGCACAGCTGTCTGTGGCATGGGGTGGGCAGGATTGACATCTGGCTTGACCATGATGCACAGCTGCACTGGGTGTGCACGAGTGATCCCGTGTGATTTTTTTAAAACTAAAAAGATGTTTTAACTGTGGAAAAATATATATAACTGAATTTAACATCTTCACTATCTGTAAGTGTACAGTTTGGTAGTGTTAAGTACATTTACATTGCTATGCACCCAAACTCCAGCACTCTTCTTTTTTCTTTTTAATTTTTTTAATGTTTATTTATTTTTGAGAGAGAGAGAGAGAGAGAGACAGAGCATGAGCAGGGGAAGGGCAGAGAGAGAGGGAGACACAGAATCCAGGCTCTGAGCTGTCAGCACAGAGCCCAACGCGGGGCTCGAACCCACAAACTGCAAGATCATGACCTGAGCCAAAGTCAGACATTTAACTGACTGAGCCACCCGGGTGCCCCAGAACTCTTTTCATCTTGCAAAACTGAAACTCTGTACTTATTGAACAACTCCCCATTTTTCCCTCCTTCTAGTCACTTGTAACCACCTTTTCTGTTTTTATCAATTTGACTACTCTAGATACCTCATAAGTGGAATCATACATATGCATCTTTTTTGTGAGTGACTTATTTCACTTAGAATAATGTCCTCAAGGTTTATCTATGTTGTAGCATGTGTCAGGATTTCTTTCCTTTTTTTTTTTTTTAATGTTTACTTATTTTTGACAGAGAAAGAGAGTGGTGAGAGCCAGGGAGGGGCAGAGAGAGAGGGAGACAGAGAGAGCTGACAGCACAGAGCCCAAACTCACAAACTGTGAGATCATGACCTGAGCTGAAATCAGACGTTTAACTGACTGAGCCACCCAGGTGCCCCAAGAATTTCTTTCCTTTTTAAGGCTGAATAAGATTCTATTTTATGTATATACCACATTTTCCTTGTCTGTTCATCTGTCAGTGGACACTTTGGTTGCTTCTACCTTTTGGCTATTGTGAATTAATGCTGTTATGAAAATGAGTGTACAATATCATGGGTGTATTTTCTAAAATGTACTTAAAAATATTATTCTTAGAAGCCATTTTTAGTCTTTACTAGACTTCCATCGCACATAAGAATCCCAGTGAGTGGTCTGACTCAGCTCAGCTGTGTCTAGAGCCTGTGTTTTTTCCACACTCATAAAGTCATGCCACATCAGCAGCCCATACTCTTGTACATCAGGAGTTTCTGCATTAAGGTATATGGAAGAGGGGGAAGAAGACATTTTCCAAATGTGCATGTAGCTCTGTTTCTATAGTCATTGTTTTAGTTTTCATCCTTCCTTACCCCCCATTCTTCTCATTACCACATGCTTTGGACTTGGGGATCCTGTTCAATGGACACAGGTATATTTCTCTCCTTCTTACCGGTTTTCTGGGCCTACAGCCCTCTGACTCTGGACTGTCACTCTGCACTGAGAGGACTCACTTTACTGAGAATCATATGTTCTCCCAGGGTACAGACATTGCTGTATGGAGGGTATACTTTAATAGATGACCCCAGCACAAGACCTTGAAACCTTTGTTTGAGTCTAACAAGAGGAGGGCCATACATATTTTCCAGCAGGGTAGCAAGAAGTAATCTAGACTATATATTAGCTCTTTGCCTTTGAACTTCTGCCCAAAGTGCTGAGGGAGAACTGGAAAGGGAACACTTGAAGGGAATAGATAAATTGATTGCTACAGTAGAGATGGTTGACAGGACTGTGGAGTAGTTGAGAGTTTCAGTAAGCAAGGAGTAGGCTAGAAGAAGTGGGAAGCAGAGAAGAAAATTGGAATTGGAAGGTGTTGTAGACTATCAGAGAAACTTTCTTATCCTCCCAGTGTCTCTCAAAGTAGAGAAGAAATAGAATTTACATATGAATAAAGCAAATGCAACTCAGCTGAACCAAGAGAGAAACAGAGGTATCTGGAGGAGGTGCTGTTCTGAGAACCTGGCTTTATAAGATGTTCATAGAGGTAGGTCGGACAGAGAGGATGTGTTCTGTGGAGGCAAGAAGCCATTAAGGAGCACCAGTGTTTGGGAATGAGACATTATCACCCAAACCAGGAGAAGCTCAAGGTGAAAGTGAAAAGTACCTCAGCTCCCCTCCTCAGGCATTTCCTCTCCATATTTAGTGGCTTTTCCAGAATGGAGACCTCAATTGGTCCTGGGTCTCCCAGAAGTTAGAACCCACTTCCAATGCCAAGCTACCTTCCCTATGGGGATAACTTTAGCAAAGCTCTTTATGGATTCTTCTCCTTTCCTATGTATCCTAGTCTATGGATATGCTTCTGGAGGTTCTTCTTTTTTTCTTTCCTGTCAACACTTCTCTCAATCCAGACTTATTGCTCACTGGGAGGGGACATAGGTGGGGGAGATGCCCTTCTGACAGTTAGTGACATGTAAATGAAGAGTTCCAAAGAGATCAGTACCTAGACTCCTTCTCTCTCCTCCTAGGCTATTTCATTTGAAACCATGGTTGGGCTTTTTTTTAACATAGTATTTATTTGTTTTTATGGAAGTTATACATGAACATGCAAGTTCTATACAAGACATAATGAAGAATAGAACTGTTATCCCACTCATTTTCCGGCAGCTTAAAGGAGATTACAACTCATTTAGCTGTTTCTTCTGTCATTTGTTGCTTTTTCTAAATATCATGCCATTTCTGGATTTTTAACTTTCCAATATTAGCCGCTGACTTCTATTTAATATTTATTTATTTATTTATTTATTTATTTATTTATTTATTTATTTATTGAGAGTGTGGGGCACAAGTGAATGAGGAACAGAGAGAGAGAGGAAGAGAGGGAAAAAGAAGTAGGGATCACCCGAAGCAGGGTTTGTGCTCACCCAATGAGAGATTCTAGCTCACCTGATGTAGGGCTTGAGCTCACCAGATATGGGACTCAAACTCAAAAACTGTGAGATCACCACATGAGCCAAAGTCAGATATTTAACTGACTGAGCCACCCAGGCGTCCCCTGATGTCTATTTTAAAAATGAAGACTTAACTCTCTCATCCTTTGCATAAATATGCATGTAAACTTTCTCTATCCTCCTAATGTAGTGTTATTTTAGTTAGGTCAAAATTGAATGTTTACATTTTATGAGTAAATTTTATTTACAGGCTGTTAAAGTATACTGTATATTTACAGTATACTGTTAACATTTCCTTTCTTGTGTGCTTCCCCTCAAAATTAATAATCTGTTTATATTTTTACTTGTTTATGTACTTATTATCAATTCTCATACTGTCTTCTAGAAGTAGAAATCTCTCAATATATTTAAAAACAATCAGATAATTTATCAGTTTCCATTTTTTTTCTTATATATATGCCTCCAGAGCCTTTCATTGCTCTCTAAGCTGTTGCAAAGAAATCTTCCTGGAATTTCCCTTCACCAACAGTCTGAAGATTCCCTTCACTTATCTCTGTTGGATATTCTTTTCCTGGATCCTATGACTTTTTTTCTTGGTTTACTCCTCATTTTGGTAGAGTATGTCTTCAGTATCTTGCTGAAAAGGGTGCATGGTATATAAGTATTTTTAGACTCTGTCTTTATTCTAGTCTTATACTTAGTTGATAGCTTGGCTGGGTAAAAAAATCTATGTTGTTATTTTTCTTTAAATATTTGGTAACACTGCTCCATTGTCTTCTGGCTTCCAGTGTTTCTGCTGACAAGTCTGAGATCAATCTTATTCTTCATCCTTTCTGTGTGATCTATGTTGTGTCTTAGAAGTCTTTAGGATTTTCTTTTTAACTCTAGTGTTCCAATATGTGGTGGTGTAGATCTGTTCTTATTCTTTGTACTGGGCATTCAGTGAGTCCCCTTCATTTTTGTTTTACTTCTCATTCTGAAACGTATAATTCAGATGTTGGACCTCCCAAATAGATTCTCTAATTTTATTTTTTTCCTCTCCTATTCTACCGCTAGTCCTTTTGTCCAATTATTATTATTTTTTTTAATGTTTATTCCTTTTTCAGAGAGAGAGCATGAGCAGGGGAGGGGCAGAGAGAGAGCAGGATACAGAATCTGAAGCAGAATCCAGGCCCTGAGCTGTCAGCAGGGTGTGCAACTGAGCCACCCAGGTGCCCCCAAAATGAAGGTAAGTTAAGGAAATTTTCAGACAACATCAAGCAGAATGACATTTGCATAATAGGAGTCCCAGAAGAAGAAGAGAAAGAGAAAAAGCCTATAAACTTATTTGAAAAGATAATCGCTGAAAATTTACCTAATCTGGTGAAGGAAACAGACATACAAGTCCAGGAAACCCAGAGAGTCCCAACAAATATAAACCCAGAGATATCTACACCAAGATATATTATAATTAAAATGGCAAAAGTTAAACAGAGAATCGTAAAAACAGCAAGAGGAAAACAACTTATTACATACAAAGGAAACTCCATAAAGCTATCAGCAGATTTTTCAGCAGAAACTTCACAAGCCAGAAGAGAATGGCATGGCATATTCAAAATACTACAAGGATAAAACTTCCAACCAACAATTCTCTACCTATCAAGGTTATCATTGAGAATTGAAGGAAAGATTAAGAGTTTTCCAGTAAGCAAAAGCTAAAGGGATACATCACCACTAAACTGGTCTTACAAGAAATGTTAAAGAGACTTCTTGAACTGAAAAGAAATGGCACTAATCAATAATTAGACAATATGCAAAAGTAAAAATCCCTGGAAAAGGTAGATATATAGTAAAAGTAGTGGATCAATCACTTATAAAGCAAGTATGATGTTAAAAAGACAAAAACAATAAATTTAAAACTATATTACTTAGTTAAGAGATGCATAAAATAAAAAGATGTAAAATGTGACATCAAAAATATAAAATGTGGGGTGAGGGGACAAAG
Organism: Prionailurus bengalensis; assembly: GCF_016509475.1. Classification (NCBI taxonomy): domain Eukaryota; kingdom Metazoa; phylum Chordata; class Mammalia; order Carnivora; family Felidae; genus Prionailurus; species Prionailurus bengalensis. Next base: position 60,008,771 of record NC_057355.1, read on the forward strand.
AAAATGTAGTTTGGAAATGTGTTCAAAATTAAAGTAGATGAATCGATAAAAAAACAAAATCCAAGTGTATGCTGTCTACAAGAGACTCACTTCAGAAGTAAGGATATAGACTGAAAATGAAGATATGGAGAAAGATGTCCCATGTAAATGGAAGTGGGGAAAAAAAATAAAGCCAGGGTAGCAATACTCATAGCAGGCAAAATAGACCTTAAAACAAAGACTGCAATTATAGACAAAGAAAGACATTACATAATGATAAAGGTGTCAATCCAACAAGAAGAGATACATTTATAAATGTATATGTATCCAACATAGAAGAACCAAGATATATAAAGCAAATATTAATGGACCTAAAGGGAAAAATTGACAGTAATACAATAACATAAGGGACTTTACAACCCCACTTACATCAATGGATAGATTATCCAAGCAGAAAATTAATAAGAAAACCTTGGCCCTAAGCAACACACTAGACCAGTTGGATTTAATAGATAGACACACAACATTCCATCCAAAAGCACAGAATACACATTCTTAAGTGAACATGGAACAATCTACAGGATAGATCACGTTAGGCCACAAAATTCAAGAAGACTGAAATCCTATCAAGCATCTTCTCTGACTACAAGAGTATGAAATTAGAAATCAATTACCAGGAGGAAACTGGAAAAACCATTAAAATGTGGAGATTAAACAACATGCTAATGAACAACCAATGGGTCATTAACAAAATCAAAGAAGAAATTAAAAAATACCTAGAGACAAATGAAAACAAATACAACACGTCAAAATTTGGGGGGTGCAGCAAAACTATTCTAAGAGGGAAGATCATAGCAATACAGGTATACTTCAAGAAATAAGAAAAATACCAAATAAACAATTTAACTTTATACCTAAAGGAGAGAGAAAAAGAATAAAGGAAGCCCATTGTCAGTAGAAGGAAGGAAATATTGAAGATCAGGGTGGAAGTAAAGACTAAAAAAAGATGAAGAAAGAAAAGATCAATGAAACTAAGAGCTCTGAAAAGATAAATATAGTTGACAAATCTTTAGCTAGGCTAATGGAGAAAAAAGAGCTCTAATAAAATTAAAGAGGGTTGCCTGAGTGGCTCAATCTGTTAGGCATCTGACTCTTGATTTCAGCTTGAGTTGTGATCTCACGATTCATGGGTTCAAGCCCCACATCAGGCTCTGCACTGACAGCGTGGAGATTGCTTGGGATTCTCTCTCTCCCTCTGTCTCTACCCCTCTTGTCCATGCTCACACTCTCTCTCAGTGCATCAGGGCTCTGCATTGACAGTGCGGGACCTGTTTGGAATTCTCTCTCTTTCCCTCTCTCTGCCCCCCCCCCCACTCACATGTGGGCTCTCTCTCTCTCTCAAAATAAATAAACTTAAAAACTTTAAAACAAATAAATAAAAATTTAAAAATCAGAAATTAAAGAGAGGTTACAACCGACAAAACACAGAGGATCACATGAACAACTATATGCCAGCAAATGGAACAACAGAAAAAATGGATAAATTCCTAGAATATACATTCTTCCTAAACTGATCCATGAAGAAATAGGAAATCTGAATAGACTGATTACTAATAAAGAGATTGTATCAGTAATCAAAAACCTCCCAACAAATAAAAAAAGTCCAGGACCAGATGGCTTCATTGGCGAATTCTACCAAACAAGAAAAATTTAATACCTATCCTTCTCAGCCTCCTCCAAAGAAATCAAAGAGGAGGGAACATTTCCAAACATTTTATGAGGGAAGCATTACCTTGATACCAAAATCAGACAAGCACCACCCCCCCACACACACACACATTAGAGGCCAATATCATTGGTGAACACAGATCTAAAAATTCTCAACAAATTTTAGCAAACTGAATTCAACAATAGATTAAAAGGATCATATACCATGATCAAGTGGAATTTATTCCAGGGATGCAAAGATAGTTCAACATCCACAAATCAATCAACATGATACATCACATTAACAAAATGAAGGATAAAAATCATATGATCATCTCAATAGGTGCAGAAAAGTCATTTGAAAAATCCAGCATCCATTTATAATAACCCTCCACAAAGACAGTTTAGAGGGAATGTATGTAAACATAATAAAGGTCATAAATGACAAGTCAACAGTTAATATGTTGGAAAGCTGAAAGCTTTTCCTCTAAGAACAGGAACAAGGCAAGGATGTACACTCTTGCCACTTTTATTCAACATAGTATTGGAAGTCCTAGACACAGTAATTAGGCAAGAACAAGAAATAAAAGGCATCCAAATGAGAAAGGAAGTAGTAAAACTATCATTACTTATAGATGACATGAGTCATATATAAAATACCCAAAAGATTCCACCAATAAAGTGTTAGGATAAATGACTTAAGTAACAGGATACAAAATCAACAAGCAAAAATCCATAGTGTTTCTATATACTAATAGTGAATTATCAGAAAGAAATTAAGAAAACAGTCCCATTTACAATTGCATCAAAAATAATAAAATAGGGGTCCCTGGGTGGCTCAACTGGCTCAGTCAGTTAAGTGTCTGACTTCAGGTCAGGTCATGATCTTGTGGTTTGTGGGTTCCAGCCCCGCATCAGGCTCTGTGCTGACAGCTCAGATCCTGGAGCCTACTTTGGATTCTGTGTGTGTCTCTCTCTCTGCCCCTGCCCCACTCGCGCTCTGCCTCTCTCTCAAATAAAACATTTTTTTTAATCTTAAAAAAAAGAAAAAAATATAGGCACAAAATTTAACCAATAAGATGAAAGACCTGTGCATTGAAAACTATAAGACATTCATGAAAAAAATTGAAAAAGACAAATAAATGGAAAGATACTCTATGCTCGGCTCATGGATTGGAAGAATTATGTTAAAATGTCCATACTACCCAAAGCAATCTACAGATTCAATCCAATCCCTATCAGAATTCCCATGGCATTTTTCACAGAACAGTTTTAGAAATAATTCTAAAATGTGTATAGAACAACAAAAGATCCCAAACAGCCAACGCAATGTTGAGAAAGAGAACAAAGTGGAGGTATCAGCTCTCTGATTTCAAACTACAAAGCTATGGTTATCAAAAACACAGACACACAGAGCAATGGAACAAAATTGAGAGCCCACAATTAAACCCACATATGGATGATTAATGCATGACAAAGGAGCCAAGAACATACAATGGAGAAAGGATTGTCTTTTCAATATATGGTATTGGAAAAACTGGATCACTATCTTACACCATACACAAAAACTAACTCAAAATGGATTAAAGACTTGAATGTTATACCTGAAACCATAAAATTCCTAGAAGAAAACATAGGCAGTAAGCTCCCCAACTTTGGTCTTACTGATAATTTTGTGGACCAGACTTCAAAGGCAAGGGGAACCAAAGCAAAAATAAAAAGGATTACTTTACAATGCTTCTGCACATTGAAAGAAAACATCATCAAAATGAAAAGGCAACCAATTGAGTGGGAGACGACTTTTGAAAATCATAGACCAGGGATTAATATCCAAAATATATAAAGAACCCAAACAACTCAAAAAAACAACAATAAGAACCAAACAACTTAAAATAGGTAGAGGATATGAATAGACACTTAGTATATCTACAGATATGTGCAGCCATCACCTCTGTCGGTTTTAGAACATTCATCACAGAGGTCAATTCTTTTTTTTTTTTTTAAGATTTAAAAAAAAATTTTAAGTTTATTTATTTTTGAAAGAAAGAGGGAGAGAGCACAAACTGGGAAGGGGCAGAGAGGAGAGACAGAATCCCAAGCAGGCTCCACACCGTCAGCACATAGCCCAATGTGGGGCTTGAACTCACACAGCATGAGATCAGACCTAGGCTGAGAAGCTCATCGGAAGCTCAATGGCCTGCACCACCCAGGTCCCCTCACAGTGGTCAATTCTTAATCTTCATTTTACTTGGCCTATCAATAGCTTTTGACATAGTTGACCAATCCCTGTCTTCTTGACACATTTTTTCACTTGGCTTTCAGGACATCACACTCTCTTGGTGTTTCTCCTTCCTCACTGGTCATCTCCTTTCATTTGGTTTTGCTTTTCTTCCCCCATGACTTCCTTCTAGAGATTGCAGTGCTCCAGGGTGTAATCTTTTAAACTCTTTATTATCCTCCTGGGTGATCTCATCTAGTTTCATGGCTTTAAATACCATCTATATATTTAGTACTATCAAGTTTACATCTCTATCCCAGACATCTTTCACCATCTCTAAGTTTGTGTATGTAACTGTCTGCTCCACATCCCCATGTGGATTGTAATAGATAACATGTTCAAAACTAACCCTGTTACACCTGCAGTCTTCCCTACCTCAGCTGATGACAATTTGATCCTTCTAGTTGTTCTGGCCAAACATCTTAGAGTCATCCTTGATGCCATTTCTCTCTCACATACCACATTCAATCCGTTACCAAATTCTGTCGGCTGTATACATTCAGAACCCTATCCCTTCTCCCACCTCCTCTCCTACCCCCTGGTGTGAGCTGTCACCATTTCTAGCTTGAATTACTGCAGCAGCCTCCTAACAGGTCATATTGCTTTTAATCCTTGTCCCTCTACAGTCTAGTCTTAATACAGCAACTACAGTGATCCTTTGAAAATAGAGGTGACGTCTTGTTACTCCTCTGCTCAAAACCTTGCAGTGACTCCCCAGAGTAAAATCCAAAGTTCTTATAGTAGTCCACAAGGCCCTCCAGGACCTGATCTGCCCTTGCTCCTTACCTTCTTGATTTCACTTCTTTACTCTCACCCTTACTTTAATGCAGTTACATAGGTCTCAACTTTTCCTCAAACACTCCAGGCACACTTCTCACTCATTTACAGAGTTTGCACTGGCCAGTCCCTCTGACTAGAAAGCATTTCCTCCAACTGTATGGTTTGGGGATTTGGTTTGGCCAATCCCCTCACCTCCTTTAGGGCAATGTTCCAATTTCATCTTCTCCCTAAGGCTATCTCTTATCACCTTACTTAATATACAGTCAACCCTCTCCACCCCTCTTGACTTCCTCCTCCTCTACTTCCAAACCCACTTACCTTGCTCTATGTTTTCTTTTATCTATAGCACCTTTTAACATACAGTGTTATTTCTTATGTTTATTTCTTAGCTTTGTCTACAGTGCCTTCTTCCCCTCTGGAATAAGTTCTCCAAAGCAAGAAATCCATTCATTGATGTATCCAAGGATATAGTACAATGTCTGGTACAGTAATTATGTGTTGAATGAGTGAATGAAAAATGTGGGTGATAGTACCTACTCTAAAATTATTTTAGGGATTAAATTAAATGCAAAGATCTTGACACACAATGGACATCCAGCATGTTAGATTGCTACCTCCCTTCTCCCCCAAATATCTTTCCCACTTGCCTCCTCTTATAGCACTGTTCCTTCCCTCTTCTCTGAAAAATTTGACAATTCTGGGCTCTCCTTTGAGTTTAAATCCAGGAAAATCCAACAAAAGTCCACAGATGTCATCTGAGAAGAAAAGGAACACTGGGACACCAGCTTTACCCACTGCCACACTGTTAATCAAATTAAGAAACTGTCACACAGAGAAGCAGAAAGACCCAAAGAGATGGAAAGATAAATGTTTTTGTTATTGGTGTTGGAGATTTATTACACCATTTTTTAAAATTCCCTTTATTGAGGACTAATTTACATGCATTAAAATATACATATTTTAAGTGTACTGTTTGATGAGTTTTGACAAATGTATAGGTAATCTGATTTGGGATGGAGGGCATTAAGGTCACCTGGGATTATGTAGGTCCAGGGGTTTAACAGAGGGATCCTGGCCAGGAAAGAGAACATCAAGACTCTTGGAAAACATAAACAGAGACAAGTGGAGACACCAGGGCCAACCTGAAATTGTTCCTGGGGTCTCTATGCACCAGGATCTGAACCTCCAGAATGTCTCACAACTTCGTGGCACCTCTTGGCCCTCCTGAGGGAGTGGGCCAGCTGCCTTTCACACCAGTCTCACGTGTATATGCCAGGAGCGGTGACCTGTGACTGAGCCCTCCTTCTCTGCTCTGCAACTCTCCTGCCAATACCCACACCCCTCATACTCGCCTACCGGTGGGGATGGGAGGGGTCCGTTCCAGACCACGACAGCCAATTTTCACCGCTGCCAGACACCCACCGGGTCTGATTTTCTCTCCAGCCTCAGTTAGAAATCGTCTTCGAGTCCTCGGCAGCACCGCAGGCCGGAAAAAGCAAAAGTGCCGCGCCAGGTGTTGGCATCAGAAATACTCCTTTGGGTCTGCCATTCTCTGGTCCCTGGGAACTCTTGGCCTCTGAGGTGCGATCTACTGAGCCAGCCCAGCAACCAGGTCCGCTCCCGCCTCCTCAGCTTCTGAAATATTCTAGGGTTTGCAGGTTCAGCTTCACTTAGAGACAGCAACTCCGACTTCAGGTTGGCTAGGGAAACTGAGGCGCGACTGGGGATTTTAGGTGAGGTCTAAAGTTGGCCGCAGACTTTACTCCTGTAACTGCGATAACCCCTATCGAAAGCCCAGTGTGGTGCGTGCCGAACTGAGAAACCAGTGGGCCGGTTTGCGCAGACATCTGGGGGATAGCGAAGCACCGCCCAAGCGGCTGGGAAACCTCAGGGGTGGCGCTGGCTGGAGGTGGGGCCAGGGGTGGGTCCTGGCGGAGGGCGGGGCCGACCTGGGCTACCAGGAGTGCCAGCCTAGCCCTGTACAGCAGAAGTGGTGGTAGTCGCCTTTGCCCTTGGTTCTTGTTCTGCTTGCGCTCGACCTCGCAGCCATGGAGGCACCCCAGGAGCTTCTGAGTGGGAAGCTCCAACTCTGCTTCACCCCCGCTGCCGGGACCAGCCTCCTGATGCTCAGGCTGAACGACGCGGCGTTGCGGGCGCTGCAAGAGTGTCGGCGGCAACAGGTGCGGCGGACCCCAGGGCCCCATCTTTCCTAGCCTCTCTCTCTACCTCTCGGGATCTCGGGCCTCAGCCGGCGACCCTGGCGAAGGGACCTGGGGTCTGGGGCGTGGCATCCGTAGGTTCTGATCTCCCCACCTCTCCAAGTGAAGCCCGAGAGGCAGGTGTCTATCCCCCCACCCCCCACCTCCACCCTGGGCACCTGACGCCGGATCCTGGGAATGCCACTTCACCTGCGCTCACCTCGCATCTGCTCTCCCCGCAGGTTCGGCCAGTGATCGCTTTCCAAGGCAACCGAGGGGTAAGTAAGGGCCTAGGTTGTGTGAAAGAGGTGGGGTGCGGGGAGAACAGAAGTAGGCTTTGGGCAGGTGCGGCCAAGGCGGGAAGGCTGACAGCAGTCACCGTCTGAGGAAGTTCCGAGAACTGAACTCCGAGTGCGGCGGAGGGGGCTGCTGGGGTTGTGGTCCCAGGAGGCTGCGGTTGAGGAGACTGTGTCGTCTCATTCTCCTGGGGGACTCAAGCCCAGCTGCACCTGGTGTACTAACGAGCCCCGTGGGACCCATCTTCAATCTTAGGGCTGGCTAAGGGAAGAATGGCAATGGAAGGAGGGGGAGGGGCTGACTTCATGGGGCTTATGGTTCTCCTTTTGCCTCTAGTATGTAAGGTTCCCAGGACCTGGCTGGTCCTGCCTCTTCTCCTTCATAGTGTCCCAGTGTGGCCAAGAGGGCCCTGGTGGCTTGGACCTTGTGTACCAACGCTTAGGCAGGTAAGGGGGAACCGGTAGCAGGTAAAAAGGGTTTGTGGAAAGTTGGGGAGGCTGATTCCAGAGGTACTTAAAAGTCCACCCTCCTGGGATTTTTTTCCACCACCCCTTTCCAGATCTGGGCCTAACCACCTCCACTGCCTGGGCCCACTCAGGGAACGCCTCACTATTTGGGCAGCCATGGATTCCATCCCTGCCCCATCTTCAGTTCAGAGACACAACCTAACTGACAGTGCCAGAGATCCTGAGAGTTGGCAGAACATAGGAGACTATTCTGAGGAAGACACAGTTTCACAGCCACAAATGGCACTAAAAGAGGTGAGGCCACAAACTGCAGGTAGCTGGAATAAGGTGGGGCACAGCCTGAAGCCCAGAGAGCCAAGTGCCCCTGCCACTTTCCCTGCCAGGTGCCAGATCCACTGGCAAGCAGCCAAAGACAGTCACTCCCAGGATCCTCAGAGGAACACATGGCACAGTGGGAAGTGAGGTACCTGGGGCAGGGTGGGACTAACCTGGGAATCTCTAGAATTGCCTTTCTTTCTAATCTCCACTCTAAATGCTTTAATAAGAGATCTAGCCCTACCTTGGCCTTCATCTCTCTCATTCCCTCTTCAAATATCCTAGAAACCAGACCCATCTTCCAAACAGAGAACCTGATCAGGCACTGCCTTCCTCAGCTAGCCAGAAACATTCGGACAAGGTGAGTTGTCCAGGGATTTTAGCAGCGGATTTTCCAAGAGATCTTTGTTCGATCAGGCTAAATTTTAAAATTAGGAGCCTTTATTCTGATGCTCCCAGAGTTCATTCTATGAAATTAATTTTCAAGAGAAGTGCAGAATACACCTCTGGCTTACTGTTTATGTGACATTTTCCCCAATAGAAGCGCCCAGCACCTGCAACCACTAGAAAACTAAAAGAAAAGAGGCTCAGAACCCTGCCTTTAGCTCCAAGTCCCCTACAAGCACTGCCCAGTGAGGACCTGCAAGAGGGAGGTTGGGAGCAAGAAGATAAAGATGAAGACATGGGCTCCAGGCTGGAACACAGTCCCTCAGTTCAAGCAGGTGAGTTAAATGAGAGAAGGGCAAAACTGCTCTAGTTGGAAAAACACCTAATCACTTTTCTGTCCTTTTGCTTCCTTCCTAGATTCTGAATCCCCAAGCCCTGAAGAAGTACCAGATTATCTCCTGTGAGTCCCCTGCTACTTCCAATTTTATCAAGCCTTGTACATAGGAGATATTAAGATAAACTTCCTGTGACCTAGAAGCTTTTAGGGGCAATGAAATTAAAGGTGACAATTCTGCTCCTGGCAGGCAATACACAGCCATCCACAGTGCAGAGCAGCAACATGCTTATGAGCAGGACTTTGAGATGGATTATACTGAATACCGCATCCTCCATGCTCGTGTTGGGGCTGCAAGCCAAAGGTTCAGAGAGCTGGGAGCAGAGATCAAGAGAGTTCAGCAAGGAACTCCAGAACATAAGGTAAGGACTGGACCCAAGCTGACTTTCTAGCCTTACTGGCCATCAACTCCCTGCTAATTTGCTCAGAAGACTGGTAACCAAAGTGGCAAGCCAAGTCTGTTTTGAGAAAAAGTAATCTCTATCATTTGATAGAATGAGATGGGAAGTTATTGCTCTCCCTTCAGAAAACTGGAGTTCTTGGGGCATCTGGGCGGCTCAGTCACTTAAGTGTCCAACTTCAGCTCAGGTCACGATCTCATAGTTTTTGGGTTTGAGTCCCTCCTCAGGCTCTGTACAGATAGTGCAGAGCCTACTTGGGATTCTCTCTCTGCCCCTCTCCCACTTTCTCTCTCAAAATAAGTAAGCTTAAAAAATGAAAAGAAAGAAAACAGTTTTTTCTCAAGGTTCAACTTGGTGCTAGCATTTTCTTTGTTTCAGGTGCTGGAAGAAAAAATAGTCCAGGAATATAAGAAGTTCAGGAAGGTAAGATAAGGTCTGGGAATGGTAGCAAGAAGGTAGAAATGGTAGATCTTTTTTTTTTTTTTTTTTTTTTTTTTTTTTTTTTTTTTTTTTTTTATGTGGATGCTTTTTCTTTGCAGCGGTATCCAGGTTACAGGGAAGAAAAGCGTCGCTGTGAGTACCTGCATCAGAAATTGTCCCACATTAAAGGTCTCATCCTGGAGTTTGAGGAAAAAAAACAGGGGCAGCTGAAGCTATCAGAAGGCTCTTTACCTTCTCCCTGCTCAGTGAGATATGAAGGAACAAAGCAACTATAAACTGCAGAGTGCAATTGTCTGCTCTTCTTATTGCTGAGTCCATGGTGGCAAGTACGAGAGCTCTTCTATTCTAAGATTTCACTTTCATTGTTGTTGCATTTTACTTTTTAGGATGTGGGCACAGTGCCAAGATTCCACAACTGTGCCCAGGAGACTAGGAAGAGTAGCAGAGGCTTGGCTTCTTCATCTTTAGTTCAGCCAAGTCATTTTCAAATCCTGAGAAATGACACCATTCCCAGGACAAGATACCTTGAGAACATTAGAATTTAGCCTGGTAGCCTCCCTAAAGCAACAGTAGAGAGAACTTTTGGTAACAGAGCTAAAAGAACTTGTAATACACCTGGATATAATGGGAAAGGGCTTAGTTGTTCCCCATGTACTAAAAGTGAATTCTTTTACAAACATGGCTAAAAAATGAAAACTGATTGCTTCTGTGTCCTCTGTATAAGTTTGTATGCTTTCCTTAAACTCTTCAAGGCAATAGTTATTACCCACGACTATCTATTTGTACCATTTCTTGGGTGCTCTGAAAAATTAGATCCCCAGATCCCAGCCCAGGTCTTATGTATTAGAATCTTCAAGGTTATGGTTAGGCATCTTTACTTTTTCAAAGCACTAAGGATGATCTTGCTATATATTTTGCTATTAAGGCTCTATCAAATCCATCTTATAATTGGCAGCTAGAGATTACAACAGGAATAAAGTTCTCTTTTTCAAACCATAGAGGTTGAGGATCATCTACAAATAGGGCTCCTATCTGGAATTATCTAGTACTAAAAACTTTAAATACAGATAGGATTTGGATTTACCCAGAAAACAGGGAAATTCATTTGAACAAAAGATCATGTCAGTCCTATCCTTTTTGTTCCCCGCTGTTGCAGAAGAAAGTGGATGCTTCATTCACAACCAGGAATGATATGCCTTTCCCAGTTCCACTGGAGAAGGAAGTTAATGGGCCACACCTGGGCTGTGGGGGAGAGAGGTGCACCCAGCAGTGTCAGCAATTCCTGAAACAACTTGGATGGAACCCCAACCTGATGCCACACCCATACAGGGCATTTTTGGGCAGAGACTAGCCTTGGGAGGTATAAACATGCTCAGTTGCATGACAAGGGTAAACAGTAACCCATCCTTAGGGTATGGGCAGGGCCTGAAACAGACCCAACAAAAAAAGTCCCTCACCTGTTGTAGTCATCAGGCCAGGGGCCTGGGCAATAAACATGTAAAGACAGAAAATGACGAAAGGTAGAATGGATTTATAGGTGATGACTATGAACCTAGTTAGCTGGTCTATAGCAGCACTGACCAATATGGTAAGCCAGTAGCTCTAGGTGTGAATATTGAAATCAATGAAATTTTAAAATGTAGTTCTTAGTTACATTTCAAATGTTCAGTAACTACCTGTGTTAGACAATGAAAATTATGGAACATTGCCAAGATTCCAGAAAATTCTATTGGACAGTGCTGATCTAGAAAATCTTTGGTTCCCTATCTCCTGGAAAAAAGACAGTTTAAAGGGGGCTCATTTATTGTCACTGTTCCAAATGTACAAAAAAAATTAGAAAATAACCCCCCAACTCAATCCCCCCCACCCCCACAACATTACCCCCAACACAAATAATTTTTCCCAAAACCACAAACATCAACTGGTCCTGGTATTTCCATAAACAGTGCAGCTAAGAAACAGTTTAGAGAAAATTTAACGGGATTCAGATTATATCCATTCTGTCCTCTCTGCCCTGAGAGTAATAATCCCATATGGGTCCCAGTCCTCCCCAATGGTTTTCCCATCTCTGGTGGAAGAGTCCTTTTACAAAGTGGCATGTTTGGCTGCTGCTTTAGAGATCCTCCTGTGCCTTCTTCTTCTTCTTGGCTTTTTCTTCTTGAATTATAGGGGGGTTTGTTGCCTCTCGCTGTAGATAGCTAATAAAATCACTTAATTCACGGCCACCCTGAAAACAGAAAGATTACTCTGAAAATTTAACCTTTTAAAGAACCCTGGATTTTTTTTCCCCAATAGGAAGACTTTTGAGTTTATAAAAGCACGTTAGCAACCACATACATTGACTATGAAACTGAAGTTTCCAGTTAAGTAAAATTTAAAGAACTGAATATGTATGTGTATGTGTGTATCTGTGGGGAGATGAGACAACGCACTTACTTCGTATTTCTTTGGGTTTAGCTTCTTGTTGGCTGGAGAGAAGTAGATGGTAGGAAAACTGGGTAAAAAAAAAAAAAAGTGAACTCATTTTCAGATTCCAGAGTAAGTCCAACATATACTTCCCCAATAACTTTCTGGGAATAACTTCTCTTCATGATTTCTATTTCTGACCAGATACCACTCTCTATCAGTGCTCACAAATCTGTGGCAGTCATGTGGACCCTTGCAGCAGAACTCTAAGCCAAAAAGGCATCTGGTTCCATGTTCAAGTGCAGTGAGGGATCCACTCCCTAAACTATGCCCAATAAATGGTTTGCAAGCTTACTTTTTCCTATCAATTGCCTAGACACTTTTATTAGCTTTTAATCTACTTACCCTCTGACTTCATATGGTGAAGGCACATCATTGGCTGTAGCATCCATCTTGGCTATGATAATATTTGGGTCTTTTCTGAGCTGTTAATAAAAAAGGTTAAACCTTTAAAGTTTCTGGTGACCAAGGGACACTTAGTCAAATCAACACTTAAAATAACCTCATTTTTAAACACCTGGATAAGTTCTGCTCCAGTAGGAAGTGTAGTGACACTTTACATAATATCTAGCTTTCCAAAGGCATCCCTTTTCTCTCTTGGTTTCTACATATTAAGACTCTGTTTATAGCTACCTTCAAAATTACCTGACTTCCATAAGACATTACAAGGGAAACATAATGGATTCATACACGCCATTACCAAAATTCAGAAGCCTGGATACTTTTAACCACAATCTAGACTGAGTCTGAGGAGTGGAATATCAAAAACAGGTATCTGAGGCACTGCACAGGCTAGAGACACTAGCGGGTCAGCCAGGAGAAAATAAAGAGTAGACAGCTGAAAAAAAAAAAAAATCTACCAGGACACAGGTACTGAATTAATTAGGGTAACTAGCCAATGCTGAATTATGTGTCAACTTCCCAACTCAAAATTTATCTTCAGAATATGGTTCAGACTTACCTTCTCTCCCAGTTCTTTATACTTAGGCTCCAGATTCTTACAGTGACCACACCAAGGAGCGTAAAATTCAATCAGCACATCTTTATTTTCATCATTCACTATTTCATCAAAATTCTCTGCTACCACTACCTGGAATACACCAAAGATTCTCTAGTTGGTAAGGCAAGATGAAGAATAAAAATTCACCACATGCTGTATTTGTTTCTGCACCTAAACCCTATCAAAATGTGCTGTGTTGTCCCTGAAAATATGTCATTGAAACCCAAATAGCATCTACAGACTATATTAAAGATGTTTCTGACCATTTTCCAGAAACAAACTCATTCCCAGGTCTGTCACCTGTCAAACTTTGTTCAGTAAGTCATAGGAAATAAGTGCTACCCAACCCTTTCTTAATCTCAAAGCAACAATCTCAAAACTATTCTTAGAGGTTAGCTTGCTCTACCCTGAAGAGTAACTCAGTTCTAATATAAATACTAACAAAAATTCTATGAAGCCGGCACCTGGGTGACTCAGTCGGTTAAGTGTCTGACTCTGGATATCAGCTCAGGTCATGATCTCATGGCCATGAGCCTGAGCCTCGCATTGGGCTACGTGCTCAGTGGAGCTTGGGATTCTCTCTCTCCCTTTCTCTCTCTGCCCCTTCCCCACTTGTGCACATTCTCTCTCAAAATAAATTCTATGAAGATTTTATACTCTTGCCCCTTGAGCATCATGAGCTCTGCCAATGCTTATTTTATGACTCAGGGAGAGGAGGACAAACAAAACCAAAAACGTGACAGCCAACAAGGTCTTCACTTAGACGAAGCATTTTTGGAATATGAGAAACGAGAAGAAGGGGCACCTGGATGGCTCAGTCGGTTAAGAAATGAGGAGAGTCAATTATATCTCAATAAAACTAAGATCGGGGGACAATAAGGAGAGGCAGCTGCTTAGAGCCTTGGTGAAGCTATGGGCACCTCACCTTTACTGGCCCGTCATTGCTCTCTGGGATGGGCTCAGACTTCAGGTATCTCTTCAGGTTGCCATCAAAATAATCCTGCAGGAATCTTTCAAGAGCCTTGCCATCACGTCTGCAATTGAAAGACAAGGGTCAGGTTTGTTAATCTTCTACTGAGAGGATTAAAAGCAATTTTTTAGTTTCATATTCTAGCTCCAGTTTCAAGGTTAGAAACTGGAAGTTAAAAACAGGAGGACCTTATCTCTCAATATGCAGATCTACTGACTGAACAAAAAACCCTACCACCTCCTATATTTGTAGCATATTCTTTGTGAATCAGAAAGGTCAGAGATGGAAGAAAACACTGGTTTTCTGGAAAGTCGCTTCTGCAGAAGAACCAGGTCAGGTCTTTTTTGCTCTGAAAAATACCACCTATTTACAGTATCTTGTTTTACTGATTTCCTCACAAGGAAGACTTTTCTCTCCAAGTCTCAGAAAGTGAAAAGTCCTAATTTTCTGGGGTTTTAAGATATTTCCATTCCCTGAGTTCACTTTAGGCCAGTAAGTATTCAAAGAAGAAAAGACATTTTACAGGGATGAGAGGGGGTTGCAATGGTTTGAAATTACATCAATCTCAAAGAGACCATTCAATGTTCTTGATGTACTATTTTTAATGGCAAGGTAGAAACAATCATGTAAGTATTCCAAGCTGCCATCCTTTTGCTAATTTTCAGAATTTATTAAGGATTGTGATCCTTAAAGTCCCTAAAATTAACTAAGAAAAATGACAATCATACGTCTTGGGTAGAAGACCTATCTTCACATTCTAACGTTCTTCTTTATAAATTCTCAGTAGCGTAAAAGGCTTTACATTTCTTTGCAGAATCCACCCCCAAACCCACATTAACTTGTAACTCACGAGAACTCCTCCTGCATGACAAACTTCTCTCCTTTTGCAGTTCTGATAGCAACAACAGGAATATCTCCAGCAGTGCTTTCCAAGCCAAAATCAGAAAGTTCATGGCTAAAGGTTTTGCGGCTAGCTACAGCAAAGCTGAGTTTGTTTCCAGCATCTAGGAATTTCTTTGCTACCATCATCACTCTGTGGGAAATAAGACATATTTACACCAAGATTTATACCATGGTGGTAAACCACTTCTGAAATCAAGAAGCTAGAAACCAAAGACTAAATTTTACAGTCCACCAGCCCTCTGGAATCAGTCTAAACTACATTCTTGGCCACTGACACAGAATCATGGTACATTGTTAGGTCTTACTGAATTTCACTGCCAAACTGGTGGTACCAAATAGTCCATTCCCAATGAATCTTGTTATACTGTAATATAACTAAAATATTGCAGGCATAACGACTGATCTGAAAAGAAAATTTATAAGGGTAAAATGCTCTAAGAATCTTGATGGGCAAATAGGCACAATATTTTAAACAAATTCTAGATCACATTTGCATTTTTACTGGGAGGTTAGGAATCAACTATGTCACAGGCAAAGGAATACCTATGGAAGATATGCCCAACAGATTATGTAAATAGTTTATGTTATTTGTCCTTAACAGCTTCAAATGTGGTTTTCGGGAGCCAACTCCTCCCATTCTAACTGGCTGTGACATCATACACTGTAAGAGGATATTTAGAAGAAAGTGTTTACATATTAGGCAAACTTGTTTATGAAAGGGAAAAATTATCCTTATTACCTGTTTCTCCAGTAGTTGGAACCTTTGGCATTCTTTTCATAGTCCACATCATAGTAAGCCACAAGTAAGTCCTTCCCCTGCATCAAATCTTTATTGTCTTCTGTCATGTGAGGGCAGATACCAAAACTGAAATAAATAATCCATTATCAAATCTGGCAGGTTCAGCTAGGTTATGGAATTATCACAAAGTAACTGATAGCACTTAGAAAAGCAAAAGAAAATTCAACGTAAAGAAAAGTACAGAACAATATACCCTCTAAGAGTTCTAGGTTCCACACATTACTGCTTTAATATAAACTTCAACTATTATTGTTCAATCCTTTGAATGAGGCTATTTAATCCAAAACGTGGGTCTGCTTAATAAGTGAGGTAAGCAAACTAAAATGAAGCCAAGAAATCCCAACCAAGGTACTCACATGTTTTCTTGGATAAATTTTTTAATCTTGCCACTGGTCATTTTCTGTTCTACATATGCCACAGTCTTGTCCTCAAATTTGTTCATCAGATGTGAAGGACGGAATAAGGTGATACCCCTTAAAAAGAAGGTATTAGTAGGTAGGCAGCAGGAGAACAGTCTTCAATCTTTTATTTAAAGCTCAGACCATCTACTCTTGCTGCTTTTACTGTCACCATTTAAGCACATAAGGACTCTTTTCTGGGACCACAGACATGGCAACATGACCACAGACTTGGCTAACCACCTTAATCTCAAGTGCAATAATTGGATATAGTTTAATAAACCTTGAGTTGGAAAGTTAGGAGACTGTGGTTCTAATTCTAGCCCCACCATGATCAATGGAATCCTTTTGGGCTTCAGTTTTTCCATCAATGCAAAAAGGGATTTAAGGGGGTTAGAGTAGAGGATTAATTTCCAAACCTTTAAAAATAGTAACAGAACCCAACTTATCCCCAAATTCCAAGATGCACAATAAAGCAGAGCTTGCTCTTACTGGAAGGTAACTTGCCCTGCTTTCCCACATAGAGAATTATTTCACTACAGGAAATACCTTTAAGATTCCTTCCAGCTGAAAAATTCCAAAGGTGGCTATATAATTATAAGTAATGTTTAGCTTGAGTTCATCCTGTCCTAGACTTCTCTATCCCAATAAACCAAGTTTTACCAGTTTTTTTCTTGCTGGTACTATTTTGCCCCCCTACCTAAACCAGCTTTCCTCACTCCACTGAACACTTGAAACAAATTCCTTCTTTAATTTCTAAACTTGTTCAGCTAAAACTAAACCCCAATTTGGTCTGAGTCACAGGTTTATATCAAGTATCACCTTTCCCAGAAAATACCACTATTTTAACTACTAATCTCTCACCTCTAGGTTCACCGTCATTCATTCCTCCTCTCCACGCTGCACATACACCCACACAGAATTTTATCACTTGTTTTTGGCTAGGTGTCAGCACCTTTATTAGAATTTTTTTTTTTTAATGTTTATTTTTGAGACAGAGAGAGAGAGAGACAGAGTGCAAGCAGGGTAGGGGCAGAGAGAGGGAGACACAGAATCTGAAGCAGGCTCCAAGCTGTGAGCTGTCAGCACAGAGCCCAACACAAGGCTCGAACTCACAAACCACAAGATCATAACCTGAACCGAAGTCAGATACTTAACTAACTAAGCCACCCAGGCACCCCTAGGTGTCAGCACCTTTAATTCCTTATATCCCACTCTCACTCTTCCAGTATTAACCACAGACTTTATGTTAATTAAAACACAGGCATTTTATAGCACACAGGGAAACTCCATAACAAAAGGGAACCTAATACAAACATGCTGGGCAAACAAAAATGTGAAACGGGCTAAGATTTGTTTTTTTTTTTAGTGTAGTTACAAACTTCAGAGCAGTTATTCCCCCAAAAATAGAAATCCAACAGTTCCAAATACACTCTTTAATGATGTTATGACCTTGGTGTACACCTGATGACCTTAAGACCCCTTTCATGTAAGGTCTTCTCAGTAAGACTTCTAATCAGAAGCTGATAGGCCACTTTAAAGGCAGCCACAATAAATACATCTATGGTTAACACACTAATGGGTGAAGTGCTTAATGACCCACAGGTGGCTCCACATTCATTTACAGACCTGGTATGTCTTAATCTAGAAGTCAGTCAAGCTTACAACTTTGCATCTAGACTTTCTAGGTTCAAATCCTAGTTCTGACATTTACCTACTGTGAAGCTAGGGAAATTAACCTCTTTGAATACTTTCTCCTCTATAAAATGAGGATAATAACAGATGTGTCTCACCAGTTGTTAGGAAGATTAAGTGAGTTAACAGTAAATGGCACATAGTAAACACTACATAGTTTGTTAAATATAAATCAATAACACTAGCTCTTGGCACACCTTTCTTCTTTATATGCTCAGCCTGAGTGATATCTTCTAGTCTCATGGTTTCAGTAATTATTTACGTGTGCTTGATCCATAAATGTTTATCTCTAGTTCAGAACCTTTCCTGAATTCTAGTCTCAATCATCCAATTGTCTACTGGATCTTCACTACATGGTTGTCTCAAAAACTTCACACTCACTGTGCCAAAAGGAACTCATCATCATTCCCTTCATATTTAAATTTGTTACTATTCATCTTTCCTAGCTCGATTGATAACTATGGTTGACCCAGTCATCCAAGTTTTTAAAAACCTAGACTCACTCTAGATTTTCCTCTTTTCACACATGGCTAGGGACTAAATCCTATTGTTTATATTTTCTATACTCTCTCCTTCTTCTCCATGACCCTAATGCTGCCTTAATTTAGTCTCTTAGAGATCACACTTAGGTTAGACTCTAACTCCCCTGCCATTTCTCCCCCTTCAAACCATCATCACATGGGTTCCAGCAACTTTTCTTCTGAAATACAAAATCACATTACTCACCAGCTCAAAGCCTTTAATGGCTCTGAAATGTCTAAAAGATAAAATCAAAATTCTTTTGTGTGTACTTGGGGCACATGGGTGGCCCAGTTGGTTAAGCATTCAACTTCGGCTCAGGTCATGATCCTGCAGTTCTTGAGTTTGAGCCCCGCATCGGGCTCTGTGCTGACAGCTCAGAGCCTGGAGCCTGCTTCAGATTCTGTGTCTCCCTCTCTCTCTGCCCCTCCCCCGCTTGCATTCTGCCTCTCTCAAAAATAAAAAATAAACAGTAAAAAAAATTGTTTTTAATTCTTTTGTATGCATTTCCAAAGTCTTCTATAATTTGGTTTCTGATCTTTCACTATGACATCATTTACAAACAATACTCCAGCAGTACTACAGATCTCAACATTCCTAAATTATTTCATTACCTGGGGCCTTCACTCCTGCTGCTCTATCTGGTATAAATTTTTCTTCAAATCTAGAATAATTTTTATTCCAACTGCCAAAACTTATCTTTCAAAATATACCTCAAGAATTATGTCCTCTGTGAAGTTTTTTCTTTTCCTTTTTTTAAAAGTTTATTCATTCATTCATTCATTCATTCATTCATTCATTTATTTAGAGAGGGAGAAGGAGGGGTGAAAGGGAATGGGAAAGGACAGAGAGAGGGAGAGAAAGAATCCCAAGCAGTATCCACACTATCAGCGCAGAGCCCAACCCAGGGCTCAGTCTCACGAACTATGAGATCATGACCTGAGCTGAAATCAAGAGCAAGATGCTTAACCAACTGAGCCACTCAGGTTCCCCAGAAGTTTTTTCTGATACTACTCCCCACCATCAAAGAAAAAAAATCACTCCCTCTGTTCTTCCCACATGCCCTGAATATGTCTATAACACTTGACACTTGCCCACTTGACACTTACATTTTTTACATATTCACTGTCTCCCTCTACTAGATGGACCTCAAAGGCAGCAATAGTTTCTAGCAGTTGGCTTAATGCCTAGCAAGTGTTCAGTAAATCTTTTGGGCCTAAAAGTCACCAGTTCACACAATTAGTATTTGGTACAGAAATCTACAAAGATAGTCAACTCAGGCACTTACTCTCCATTATCATCATATTTGTTCACCAGAGACTCCACATTGGTGTGTGCAAATCGGTAGTTATCCCTCAAGTTGCTGGCTGCTTTTAGAAACTCAGAGTGAGCATCACTGAATAAATCCTTGAAAAAACCTGTACAAAAAGTGTCAAACACCAGGAAGAAACAGTATTGAAACATATTCAAACTTAAACATTTTTTTTCATAACCTTAATTCTATTTACAAATAAGCCAAGTGAGATAGACAAGAGGACTAGGCCTGCTTTGCCATGACTACCTAGGATATTTGACAAAATAACTTAAGAGAATTTTCCCCCTACCCTTTAAAAAATTTTTGTCCAAGGGAGTCAAGGGAGAGAATTTGTCGGAGTTCAGGTCTTATTATTATTATTTTTTAATGTTTATTTTTGAGAGAGACAGAGCACAAACAGAGGAGGGGCAGAGAAAGAGGGAGACAGAAGCCGAAGCAGGCTGCAGGCTCTGAGCTGTCAGCACAGAGCCTGATGCGGGGCTCGAACCCATGAACTGTGATATCATAACCTGAGCTGAAGTCAGATGCTCAACCGATTAAGCACCCAGGCACCCCAAAAAAACCTACCTGTTTCTTAAATGTCTGCTTATAGTTAACGCTTTGAAAATATACAGAATCAGTAATATCTAGACAGTAAGAAGTAGCTTTTAATCAAATTTAAATTATAAACCATCTTCTACTGCCAGAAAGTTAACTTTTATTATAATAAGACTGAGAGAAGCACAGTTATGTTTAAATTCATTTTTTAAGTCAAATGTATTACACATTAATTTAAAACAAAACAACAATCCAGATGTAGAATGTGTTTAGTTCGTTCAAGTTGTTTTAAGGATAAAATGAGATACCACAACACCTGAGAAAGCAAAGGTTGCTGTATAAATATACACAGATCCTAGCAATTTAATCTCAAGAACTAAATCCCCTACTACTGTGAAAACAGGTTTATTATTTACTAGTGTCCTCCCACCTTAAAACATTATTTTCAATCTTAACTACTCTATTGAGTTTAAATCTCAGAATTTGAGATGTTATAGAAAAAGGTGTTTTCCTATTTTGGGTGTTTAATTGAAATTAAATCTTTATTTGTAAGAACACAAAGCCACTCAAATAAAACCAATTTTTTCCACATTATAGTAATGCTGACCTAAATCTATGAGGTGTTTTTTCAAGTGCCCTTGAGGTTTCCTAAACTGTTTTAACTTTGTCGTTTACTCAGATATTAGAGGGTTTTTGAAACCGAGTTGATGATTTTGTTGTATAATCAAATATTTGCTACTTACCCACCACAGAAGCATCTTTATCACTAATGAACTTCTCAAATTCTTCCTCAGTCCTGAGAGGAACAGAAGCTGGTCCAGCCTGCTTCTTCAGGTGGCTGACAATTCCATCTTAAAAGATAAGATGAAAGATTATACCAACACAAATTTCTAATTTTTGAGAAGGCAATCATTCACATATTCAAAGTTCAAAAAGAGGGAGCCTGGCCAGACAGAGAAGCATGCGATTCTTGACCTCAGGGCTTGGGGTACCTGGGTCGCTCAGTCAGTTGAGTGTCCAACTTCAGCTCAGGTCATGATCTCACGGTTCATGAGTTTGAGCTGTCAGTGCTCACTGCTGACGTTGGGCTCGTTGGGCTCACTGCTGTCAGTGCAAAGCCCACTTCGGATTCCCTGTTCCCCTGCCACCCCTGCTTGCACTCTCTCTCTCTCAAAATAAGTAAAACATGGGGCGCCTGGGTGGCGCAGTCGGTTAAGCGTCCGACTTCAGCCAGGTCACGATCTCGCGGTCCGTGAGTTCGAGCCCCACATCGGGCTCTGGGCTGATGGCTCGGAGCCTGGAGCCTGTTTCCGATTCTGTGTCTCCCTCTCTCTCTGCCCCTCACCCGTTCATGCTCTGTCTCTCTCTGTCCCAAAAATAAAATAAAATAAATAAATAAATAAATAAAAATAAGTAAAACATTCAAAAAATAATTAAAAAAATATTTTAATAAAAAGATAAAATCTTTTTTTTTTAATTTTTTTTTTAACGTTTATTTATTTTTGAGACAGAGAGAGACAGAGCATGAATGGGGGAGGGTCAGAGAGAGGGAGACACAGAATCAGAAACAGGCTCCAGGCTCTGAGCTGTCAGCACAGAGCCCGACGCGGGGCTTGAACTCACGACCGCGAGATCATGACCTGAGCTGAAGTCGGCCGCTTAACCGACTGAGCCACCCAGGCGCCCCTAAAAAGATAAAATCTTAAAAAAAAGTTCAAAAGGATACACAATGAAAAGTTTTCTTCCTTTGTCTTTAGTTACCCAGTTTCCTCCCTATAGGATGTTTCAGTTTTTTGTCTATATATTATGCATAAACAAGCAATTACATATTTTTTCTTTCTTTTCTCCCCAAATGGCAGCATATGCATAGGCTCTTTTGTATTTTCTTGTCATTTAATATAATTTAAAGATAATTTATGCCAAAATACATAAAAAGCTAGCTACCTTAGTCTTTTTTATAGCTGTGTAGAGTTTCACTGCATGGATGTACTATAATTTATTTTACTAGACACAAATGATAGACATTTGTTTCCAGTTTCTTGCTGTTATAAATGATCCTGCAATAAACAACCTTGTATTAATGTCACTTTGCACATGATTGAATAGATCTGTAGGTTAAATTCCTAGAAGCAGATTCACTGGATCAAAGAGTACATGAATTTATAATGGTTAAACTACCCCCTCAAAGAGACTGTACGTATTTATAACCCCTACCCAGGATGTATTGGATGTATTAGTGTTTTATAACAGTAAATCTAACATTGCCTTTGTCGATGTTATTCACTCTGCCTAGAACATTCTTTCCCCAGATATCCTCCTGGCTCCCTTTCTCATCTCCTTTAGGTCTTTACTCAAATGTCATCTTCTCAATGATGCTCTCCCTGATCATCCCATTGTAAACTAAAACCTATTCAACCTCCAACACTCCTAAACTCCTGTCCCTGGCTTTATATTTCTCTACAGCACCTTTTACCCATCTAATTAATACTCTGTCCTTATTATTTTCATCTATCTCTCCCCACTACAAAGTAAATTCCAAATGCATAAGGATGCTTGTCTGTTTTGCTCAGTGATATATACCTAGCTCTAGGATAACTTAGCAGTTAAGTCTGAGAAACATCCACTTTGCAAATAAAGTAAGCATATATCTCTTATTCTCAAGTAGCAGAGTCACTTGTAGCCTTACATTTTAAAGGCAGAAAATGCAAAAAAACAAAAACAAAACAAAAACCAAGCAGAAGATGCAGTGACTTGGCTAGCCTGTGTAAGAGTTTAACTATATATAGGTGAAATTATCCCATGTATAGGATCCACCTACACCACACTTCCCTACTGAGGTGAAATGGGCTAGATAAGTAAAACAGTTTAGAAAACACAAAAAAATCGTCTTATCCCTTAAGCCTAGTTGACAGACTATTAATCTACTTTCTTCTGGGGTCCATTAAAACCATTCATAGGCTCACAATGCCCAGAGGCTAAACAGGCAGTGCTCCTCCTCCATAATATTCTACCTCTTGCACCTCCTTTCCCTTCTTCCCTTTTTTTTTCTAATTTTTTTTTTTTTTTAAAACATTTATTTATTTTTGAGACAGAGAGAGACAGAGCATGAGCAGGGGAGGGTCAGAGAGAGAGGGAGACACAGAATCTGAAACAGGCTCCAGGCTCTGAGCTGTCAGCACAGAGCCCAACGCGGGGCTCGAACTCACGGACCGCGAGATCATGACCCGAGCTGAAGTCGGCCGCTTAACCGACTGAGCCACCCAGGTGCTTCTTTTTTCTAATTTTTTTAATGTTTATTTATTTTCGAGAGAGACAGGGACAGAATGTGAGTGGGTTAGGGGCAGAGAGAGGGAGACACAGTATCCGAACCAGGCTCCAGGCTCTGAGCTGTCAGCACAGAGCCTGATGCGGGGATAGAACTCACGAACTGTGAGATCATGACCTGAGCCTAAGTCGGATGCTCAACCACTGAGCCACCCAGGCACCCCTCACCCCCTTTCTCTTCTAAGTACTCTCTTCTAAGTACTGAGACACTACACTGTTTAACCCTTTCAATACAAAATAGTCTGTATTTTTTCTAATGTTTTTTCCTTCTCTTTCCAGTCACGGACTTTTTTGTCCCTTTTAAATGTTTTCCTCAACTCGCATAGGAGGGGTTGCATCAAAAGATTAATTGAAATTGAATATATTTATTTAGCCTTCAAGAGGATCATTATTACTACATCATGATATAAATTATAAAGAACATTAACCTGGGGCTATGATGAGAAATGTTACTTTTCTCCTAAGAATTTAAAAATCTTTGGAAGGTAAAATGGGAGTACGGAGCAACCACATTAAGCAGGAGAGCAAAGAGCATAATTTGTAGAGGAGTACATGAACAAGTAATAAATTCTAAGTACCAAACATCTGACCTCCTAGTCAGATCCTGAGAAATTCTCAAATTTAAGAAATCTAGGTTATAGCCCAAATGAGAATAGCTGACCAGTGGCAGTCTAATTGGGTTCACTTATAACTTAGTTAGGACCTGTTCAAGTTCACAAAAACATTTCAATATTTCTAACTGCAAATTCTACCCTAAATTAAGTGAATAAAATCTGAAAGGTAGCATGGATTCTTTGTTAACACTTTTTACCTCAGGAAAAAATTTTTGTTTCCTTCTGTGCTTAGACATACCAAATTTTAAGTGTTAGATAAATGACCTCAGTTGGGCGCCTGGGTGGCTCAGCTGGTTAAGCGTCTGACTTCGGCTCAGGTCATGATCTCACGGTCCGTGAGTTCGAGCCCTGTGTCAGGCTCTGTGCTGACAGCTCAGAGCCTGGAGCCTGCTTCAGATTCTGTGTCTCCCTCTCTCTCTGACCCTCCCCCATTCATGCTCTGTCTCTCTGTCTCAAAAATAAATAAACATTAAAAAAAAAAATTAAAAAAAAAATGACCTCAGTTGAGCTGAAATATTTACTCATGCATTCAACAAAGAGTTACTGAGTATCTACTAGATGTGAGAAAACTTAGGTGCTGAAGACAAAGTAGTAAACAAAGGTCTCTGCTTTCCTAGAGCTTACAGTGTAAGTAAATCTCCAAGTAAGTCACCAAATAATAAATAAAATCTCCAAATAAACAATTAAAAATATAATAACTGGCACTTTATAGAGAATTAAGAAGTTGATGTCTTAAGAAAATGACTGGGTGGCTACCTTAGGTCTGGTGGCCTGGGAAAGCCTCTGGGAGGTGAAATTCAAGCCAGGATCTCCATGACAAAAAGGAGCAAGCCATGCAAACATAGCAGAAGATCATTTTGGGTTGTGAACAAAACCAGCGCAAAGGTCCTAATAAGGTGAAACAATCTTGAGATGATAGGAGAGTTAGGCAGCAGCCATGTTATGTAGAGCTTTGTATATAAGTAACCATCACGCATACTGAAGAAATTCCATCTCCCTAAAATACCCAACTGAATCCCTTTTTTCTCTTAGCTTTCCATCATGAAAAGGTAAAATTTGCATGTTTATTTGATAGACAAAGACAAAACTGTCCAAAATATTTTTTCATCATCAATTATAGGCCCTATACCGGACTTCAAGCTGTATTACAAAGTTATAATCATCAAGAGAGTATGTTACTGACACAAGAACAGACACTCAGATCAATGGAACAGAACAGAGAACCCAGAAATGGACCCACAAACGTATGGCCAACTCATCTTTGACAAAGCAGGAAAGAATATCCAATGGAATAAAGACAGTCTCTTCAGCAAGCGGTGCTGGGAAAACTGGACAGCGACATGCAGAAAAATGAACGTGGACCACTGTCTTACAGCATACATAAAAATAAACTCAAAATGGATGAAAGACCTAAATGTAAGACAGGAAGCCATCAAAATCCTTGAGGAGAAAGCAGGCAAAAACCTCTTTAACCTTGGCCGCAGCAACTTCTTATTGAACAGGTCTCCGGAGGGAAACAAAAGCAAAAATGAACAATGGGACCTCATCAAAATAAAAAGCTTCTGCACAGCAAAGGAAACAATCAGCAAAACTAAAAGGCAACTGACAGAATGGGAGAAGATATTTGCAAATGACCTATCAGATAAAGGGTTAGTATCCAAAATCTATAAAGAACTTACCAAATTCAACACCTAAAAAACAAATAATCCAGTGAACAAATGAGCAAAAGACATGAATGGACACTTCTCCAAAGAAAACATCCAGATGGCCAACTGACACATGAAAAAATGCTCAACATCACTCATCATCAGGGAAATACAAATCAGAACCACAACGAGACACCACCTCACACCTGTCAGAATGGCTAACATTAACAACTCAGGCAACAACAGATGTTGACGAGGATGGGGAGAAAGGGGAACCCTTTTGCACTGCTGGTGGGAATGCAAACTGGTGCAGCCACTCTGGAAAACAGTATGGAGGTTCCTCAAAAAATTAAAAATAGAACTATCCTACGACCTGGCAATTGCACTACTAGGTATTTATCTGAGGAATACAGGTATGCTGTTTCAAAGGGACACATGCACCCCAATGTTTATAGCAGCACTATCAACAATAGCCAAAGTATGGAAAGAGCCCAAATGTCCATCGACAGATGAATGGATAAAGAAGATGTGGTATACTGGGACGCCTGGGTGGCTCAGTCGGTTAAGCGTCCGACTTCAGCTCAGGTCATGATCTCACGGTTTGTGAGTTCGAGCCCCGTGTCAGGCTCTGTGCTGACAGCTTGGAGCCTGAAGCCTGCTTCAGATTCTGTGTCTCCTTCTCTATCTGCCCCTCCCCAACTTGTTCTCTGTCTGTGTCTCTCAAAAAATAAATAAATGTTAAAAAAAAAATTAAAAAAAAATAAAAAGATGTGGTATATATATACAATGGAGTATTACTCGGTAATCAAAAAGAATGAAATCTTGGGGCGCCTGGGTGGCGCAGTCGGTTGAGCGTCCGACTTCAGCCAGGTCACGATCTCGCGGTCCGGGAGTTCGAGCCCCGCGTCAGGCTCTGGGCTGATGGCTCAGAGCCTGGAGCCTGTTTCCGATTCTGTGTCTCCCTCTCTCTCTGCCCCTCCCCCGTTCATGCTCTGTCTCTCTCTGTCCCAAAAATAAATAAACGTTGAAAAAAAAATTTAAAAAAAAAAAAAAAAAAAAAAAAAAAAGAATGAAATCTTGCCATTTGGAACTACCTAAGAGAAATAAGTCAGAGAAAGACAAGTATCATATGACTTCATATGAGGACTTTAAGACATAGAACAGATGAACAGAAAGGAAGAGAAGCAAAAATAATATAAAAACAGGGAGGGAGACAAAACATAAGAGACTCTTAAATATGGAGAACAGAGTGTTACTGGATGGGTTGTGGGAGTGGGGGATGGGCTAAACGGGTAAGGGGCATTAAGGAATCTACTCCTGAAATCAGTGTTGCACTATATGCTAACTTGGATGTAAATTTAAAAAATAAATTAAATAAAAATAAAAGAATATTGTAGGAACCATAAAAAAATAAAAAATAATAGGCTCTATAGGATCCAGTCCCTATTTGTCTTTCAAACTTCATTTGTTATCTATGCTAATTATACTCCAGCCACATGGTCTTTTCTGTCCCTTGAACACATCAAGCTCAGTTATACCTTAGGGCCTTTTTGTATACCTTAGAGTCTTCCCTCTGCTTGGAAGGCTCTGGCCCAGATCTCAAGGCTAGCTCATTCCTATCATTCATGTCTCAGCTCAAAAGTTACATCTGATAACTCTGATGATGTGGTACTCCCAAACCCAATCACTATCATATGGTTTTATTTTTCTCCTTTTAAAAAAAAAATTTGATTTTTTTTCTAATTTTTTTTTTAACGTTTATTTATTTTTGAGACAGAGAGAGACAGAGCATGAACGGGAGAGGATCAGAGAGAGAGAGGGAGGCACAGAATCTGGAACAGGCTCCAGGCTCTGAGCTGTCAGCACAGAGCCTGACGTGGGGCTCATACTCATGAACTGCAAGATCATGACCTGAGGCGAAGTCGGACGCTTAACCAACTAAGGCACCCAGGCGCCCCAATGTTTTTTTTTAAATCTTTGATGGGGGGGAGGGGAAGCACAGGCACGTGTCAGTGGCGGAGGGGTAGAGAGAGGGGAACACAGGACCCAAAGCAGGATCTGTGTTGACAACAGAGAGCAGGATGTGGCGCTAGAATTCATGAATCATGATCATGACCTGAGCCAAAGTTGGACACTTAACCGACTGGGTCACCCAGGTGTCCCTAATTTTCCCCTTTAATGCTCTTATCACAAATTTATCTTATCCATATATATTGACATAATTTTTTCATTGTGATAAAATATACATAATAACATTTTTAATTCATTTTTTAAAATAGAGAGTATGTGTGTGAGCGGGGGAGGGCAGGAGAGGGAGATAATCTCTGCACTGAGCATGGAGCCCGACGTGGGGCTCAATACCAGGAACCTGGGCTCATGACCTGAACCAAAATCAAGAGTCAGATGCTTAACCAACTGTGCCACCCAGGTGCCCCATCTTAACCATTTTTAAGTGTACAGTTCTGTGGCATTAAGCACATTCACATCGTTGTACAACCACTCTCCAGTACTCTTGTTATCTTGCAAAAGTAAAACTCTACTCATTAAAAAAAAAAAACCTCTACATTTTCTTCACCCCAGTCCTTGAGAACTATTCTATTTTCTGTCCCTACGAATTTTACTATACTAGGAACTTCATATAAGTTGGCATGTCATGGTATTTGTCTTTCTGTGATTGGTTTATCTCACCGAGCATGTCTTCAAGGTTCATCCCTGTTACAGCACATGTCAGAACTTCATTTTCTGAGGCTGAATGATATTCCACTGTATTATATATGATTATATAATGCTTTATATTATACATGCTTTGTATATAATTATTAATAATATACCACATTTTTTAGGTTGAGTCATCCAGTGATGCCACACTTGGGTTGCTTCCACCTTTTTGCTATCATGAATAATGCAGCTCTAAACACAGGTGCACATATGTACCTTCAAGACCCTGCTCTTAATTCTTTTGGGTATATATCCAGAAGTAGAATTGTTAGATCACACAGTAATTCTATTTTTTTCAGGAATTTTCATATTGTTTTCCATAGCAGCTATAGCATTTTATATTCCTACTAACAGTACGCAATGGTTCCAATATCTTTGCATCTTCATTGACACTTGTTATTTTCTCTGTGTGTGTTTTTTTTTTAATTTTTTTTTTAATGTTTTATTTATTTTTGAGACAGAGCATGAACAGGGAGGGGCAGAGAGAGAGGGAGACACAATCCGAAGCAGGCTCCAGGCTCTGAGCTGTCAGCACAGAGCCCAATGCAGGGCTCGAACTCACGAACCGTGAGATCACGACCTGAGCCGAAGTCGAACGCTTAACCTACTGAGCCACCCAGGCGCCCCTCTGTGTGTGTGTTTTTGATAGTAGCCATCCTAACGGATGTGAAGTAGTTATCTCTGTATATTTTTAAACTTGTTTGTTGCCCTTTTCTCTTCATTTCCCAGAATGTAAGCACCATTAGAGTAGGAACCTTGTCTGTTTTGTTTATCAACAAATACAGAGCACCTACTATACCTAGAATATCTGGCACCGAGGAAGTATTCAAAAAATATGTCAAATGAAAAACTGCATAGTAGACCTCCTAACTCAAGTTCAAGTATTTTCTTTTTTTTTTAATGTTTATTTTTGAGAGAGAGAGAGAGAGAGAGACAGAGACAGTCTGTGAGTGGGGGAGGGGTAGAGAGAGATGGAGACAGAATCCGAAGCAGGCTCCAAGCTTCGAGCTGTCAGCACAGAGTCCAACGTGGGACTCGAACTCACGAACTGTGAGATCATGACTGAGCTGGAGTCAGACACTTAAGTGACTGAGCTACCCAGGCGCCCCCAAGTTCAAGTATTTCCTATATTACTTATATAATGTTAATTTAGAGAAGTCTTTTTTAGATACCAAACTGACCTCTTATGGAGGATTTTTTAAGACTGAAAGTTATGTTATATAGAAAAATATCATGTTCCCACTACAAAAAACAGAGCACTTAACAAATTCAGTTTCCAGAATGTAATCCAAAATTCTTACCGGCAGTCCTGGGCCCATCATAAGCACCAGCTTCTTCACCATCTCTAAATATCTTCAGGGTTGGATATCCACTGACTCCATACTTATTACAGGTGTTCGTGTTAGCAGTACAATCAACCTAAAGATTAAAATACATGAACCATTTGTTATCCAGATGCCTGTTGCAGGCTCCTCCTATATTCCCCCAATACTAAGACTGGTCAAATCATAAAAGGATCAAGCAATTCTTCGCACACATGCCACGGAGTATTAGATTTTAAGGGCAGACTGGTGCTGGGCTAGCTGGATCAGAACCACGTAAAGAATTCATTAAAATTTAGATTGCTGGAGTTCCTACAAAATGTAGAAATGACTATTTAAAATCTGACTTCGAAGTCTCTATTGTTTATAGCAGTGGTCTCGGCCTTTTTTCTGCCTTAGAGGGAGCGCCTGTCAGCTGAGCATCCGACTTCAGCTCAAGTCATGATCTTGTGATTCATGATTTCAAGCACCACATCAGGCTCACTGCTGTCAGTGCAAAGCCTGCTTCGGATCTTCTGTCCCCCTCTCTCTGCCCCTCCCCTGACTGCACTGTCTCAAAAACAGGTAATCATTAAAAAAAAAAAAATACATGGGGGATAAATCACTTAAATTACTAATGGCATCTTACTTTGATAATGATGATTATCAAGGGGATGTATGGATGTACCCTTTGGGGGGAGGTGGAGTATAATTTAATTTGGCAAATCATCTAGAGTTTTAGCAAAGGTGTCAATACTTAATATGCTAGTTTGAATATGGGCTGACCTATAACAAGACAGATCTAGTGAGGCCTATTAAGAAGAAGGAAAACAAGTCCTATCTATTTAACCACTTACTCTAAAGTAGGTTATGCATTAGGCACTTTGCATATGTTATTTCATTTACTCTTCACAAGACCTGAGGTATGGTCCCAATAACATAAACTGAGGTTTAAAAGTAATGTGTCCATAGTAACACAGGCTATAGCCACACAAGACAGGAATTAAATCATGACTCAACTTTTTTTCCCCCTATGGCAAATCGCCATAGAAACATCAGGATCAAAAGCAATTTCCAAAAACAGCTGTATATATGCATGAACTATTTATTTGAGACTGGCCAAGATGTGAGCTTTTACAGTGGAGCAACTATGGGTTTGCTGTAATAATGGCCAAACTCTAGAAGCATTATTTTGATTGCAAAAGCAAATACCGAGTTTATAGCTGACCAGTTAGTTACATATTTATAGCACCTTGTCATTTTCCTATTCCATTCACTGTGAATATCATAAGGTCGTTTAGGGAACTCATTTATCTAATAATTTTTCTGTAACCTTGACTACTATATCTTACTTTCTGTATTTGCCCCTTAAGTCTTATTTACCATATACTTTACTTCTTATGCCAGTAATTCCCTTAGTTTCACTACTTTTAATCTTTTAAAACCAAAATTAATACAATAGGTGTGCATTTGCCCAGAAACTAGTGTTCTCTCTTCTTAGCACCTAAGAGTAAAGAAAATGAATGTTAATTTTATAAACTATTATTTAAAATAATTAATTTTCTTTAATGAAGAATCTATACTCACCTTTGCTAATGGGACTATTCCTTTTAATCTGGTTGCTGCAGCTTCATACTCAGGGGCAAGCCTCTTGCAGTGTCCACACCTATATAAATATAACAAAAAAAACAAAACAAAAACCCAAATTCTTAGTTTAATCCCTCAAGATTGTCAACATTTCTCTAGGAAAAATCTCAAACTATAATACTACTTTTGAACTAGTAGCTGCTTCCAAAAGCGAAAATATCACCTGAACAACATTCATTACTGATAGAGTAACCAGAGTTCTCACAAGGTAAAGGTACGATCCCTAACCTGAGTTTGACTCTGTAGGACTGGCTCAGTTCAGAGCAGCCATCTATTTTCTTCTCAATTAAAAGTATAACTGAGGGGCACCTGGGTGGCTCAGTCAGTTAAGTATCCGACTCTTTATTCTGGCTTAGGTCATGATCCCAGGGTCATGGGATTGAGCCATGCATTGGGCTCCACACTGAGCATGGAGCCTGCTTGCCTGCTTAACATTCTCTCTCTCCGTCTGCCCCTCTCCCCTGCTCATGTGTGCTCTCTCTTTAAAAAAAAAAAAAAAAAAAGAGAGCCCTGAAAACTACAGTCAGAATTACAACCCACATTAAAGAGGGAAAGAAAGGGCTCAAGCCTTTCAAAGTAATTAATGAAGATAAAATGATGGGCAAGACATGAGCAATTCCATCCCTGGTAGTATTTCCCAAAGGAAGGTACATTTTTTTCCCCCTTGGGAAATCAGCACAGTGGTTCTTAAAAATAGAGTGATTGAAAACTTGTATATAAGGTTTCAAGTATGGTATTAACTCTTTAAGAATCACCATCAAGTACTTTTTCTCCATTCCTTCAACAGGAATCCCTTTGTCCAGAAACCCAGTTTGAGGGGGTAGCAGAATGAGGCCCAAAAGGCACTCATTTTCTATAAATAGATACTTCAGCAGCTGTTGGGGAGCCTCTTTTTCTTATCAACCAAGTTTCAACACAGCATTAGAATGACATACTTAAGATGCCAAGTCCCATTTTTACAGCTACACAATTCATCTGACTGTAAGAACTGATGAGGATAAAGCACTGTCAGAATATTTTCTCAGAGGGCCATCAGAAACACCTGCTCCTATGCCTGGGAAGTCCTAACAGTCCCTCGGGCACACTGTATATGCAACAGGGGGAGAGGGAGACATTTCTCCTCAGGGTGTAGCTAGTACCAACTATAAATCATCTCTTCAAAACCCAGTGGGCTGCACAGGCCCTTTGAGAAGGTACAGTAGTTCTGTAACCTCCCCAAAGAGAGCAAAAACAGAATTAGAAAACAGAAGGAAACGTGGAAAACACTTAACCTGATAGATTTCAGAGCCAATACTCTCAAAATTTATTTTATTAATTGATGGATAAATAACTTGGAAGCATTTTACCCCTAAAACTTGTTTAAAACATCTGACTTTGGCTCAGGTCATGAGCTCATGGTTCATGGGTTCAAGCCCTGCATTGGGCTCTGTACTGCCAGTGCTTGGGATTCTCTCTCTCCTTCTCTCGCTCTTAAAAATAAATAAACTTAAAAGAAAAAAAGACTGTAATATTAGATGTTGCTTAGTGTCACATATTTACTAAAAGTATGATAAATGATAAACACCAAAGTTAGGATAGGGGAGTACATAAGATGGGGAAGGGATGTACCAGAGGCTTTGACTATACTGGCTTTAATTTTTAGACTGGGTGGTGAATAAATGGTATTCCCTATATTTCATACATGCATATTTTACTGTATCTGAAATTGGCATGTGCCCTGCAATCATTGTCATAATTTCAATGGTAGCATTTCCTTCTTTGTGAGACATAAAATAAAGATTCCTCTCACAATCAGTGGCATCTTAGATGTGTCTGAAATATGGTATTACTCATTACATTTTCTGTATTCCTTTTATTTATTAAAAAAAATTTTTTTAACATTTATTCATTTTTGGAGAGACAGACAGAGCATGAGTGGGAAACGGGCAGAGAGAGGGAGACACAGAATCCAAAGCAGGCTCCAGGCTCTGAGCTGTCAGCACAGAGCCCGACGCAGGGCTTGAACTCACGAACTGTGAAATCATGACCTGAGCTGAAGTCGGATGGTCAACCTACTGAGCCACCCAGGCGCTCCTCTGTATTCCTTTTATATTGCACAATTCACGTACCTGGACTGTAATGAAAATATATAAATTCTAACTAATCTAATAAAATAAACAATTTATCTGAGAAATTCAGGCTTTTGGGAACATAGTAAGAGTTCCAAGATGGGAAAAAAAATTGTTAAAGGGAGTGAGAATTGGATCTGGGCCTTTAAGGATTTAATGCTTCAGCTAGGACCTGTCCTGGGGTATTTTAGATAAGGGGAATAGTAGAGCAAAGGTAAAACTACTAGTGAAAATGATATTTAAAAAAATTTTTTTTTTTCAACGTTTACTTATTTTTGGGACAGAGAGAGACAGAGCATGAACGGGGGAGAGGCAGAGAGAGAGGGAGACACAGAATCGGAAACAGGCTCCAGGCTCTGAGCCATCAGCCCAGAGCCTGACGCGGGGCTCGAACTCACGGACCGTGAGATCGTGACCTGGCTGAAGTCGGACGCTTAACCGACTGCGCCACCCAGGCGCCCCGAAAATGATACATTTAGAGAACTGCAAGGGTTTTTTTGTTGTTGTTAAGAGATAATGTGTTATTTGTATTAAGAATACATCAGTCAGCAATATATAGAAAGAAAGGGGGAAAGTACAGATAAGAATAAAAGCCACCTAGAAGATAATATATTTCACATGACAGACACTGAAACTTGGACCAGAGTGACAGCAATGAGAATATAAAAAAGAGAAGAGAGATTTCTGTTGAATATGCAATTATCAAGAAGGCTGAGGCAACAGATTTAGGGATAGTTTCACCTCAACCATCTGAAAACATTTGAAGAGAAAAAATAGCATGAAATAATAGACCAGACCAGTGGGTCTCAACACACAAACTCACGAACACAGATGCATATTAAAAATATCCATGGGGGTGCATTAGAAAAATTGTATGCTTGGGCCCCACCCTGGGACTCAACTGAATGATTCCTCCAGCAATCTGGGAGGAAACCAGGGGTATGGGGAGGTATGTAAGTGGCAAGGCTGCAACTGAAACCCACTGTCCTTAGTATTGGCTGCATCCATAAGGTCATCAAATGCCCCCAAGGAAGGACCTGTTTAACGAATTCCAAAGAGACTGGAGGAGACTGCCTTCTTCAAATTCACGAGGAATGGAATTCAGGTGGAGTTTGAAGGTGAACATCAAGATTAACCACTACTTCTTTCACCCAACCCTAGACAGTATTAAAACACAAACAATTCCATCACCTTCAGGGATGGTATCTAGCAGTTAATAATAAATCCCCACATATATTCACTCAGCAATCATTACTTCATTTGATAAAGGTCTCTGACAGAAAAACTGATGTAGTCCTTTCCCTGTCTGGAAGGGGTGATATTAGGTGTATTATTAGGTCCCAAGAGAAAGGCAGGAGCAACCAGTTAGTTGTTCAAGGAAAAAGTAACTTTTGAGCTAAATCTTTTTGAAAAGACCAATTTGGGGTGGGCAGGTATACCAGGAATTCCAAATAAAGGAATCGGCATGTACAAAAAAATATTCCATTTTATGCTATCCATATGGGCTTTTTCTGTATGTACTCCAGAAATGCTGTATATCAAATATCATTGAATGCTACCGTCCTAGATGGCAAGGCACAAATCTACAACATAAGTAGATGTTGAGGACTTAAAACTTCATGCTGATCAGTAAGTTTTCAGAAAACATCAATAAATTTTCAGATATTATCACATTTAAATAGTGCTATTTATTTCCCCAGAGAAATCTGGATACTCCCATTCTTACAAACTACAGACAATTAACTCCATAATGGAAATATCAGTCTATAAACTCAACCGCAAAGAAATCTTTCACTTTCACTACAAAATGAAAGTGCAGGGGCACCTGGGTGGCGCAGTCGGTTGGGCGTCCGACTTCAGCCAGGTCACGATCTCGCGGTCCGCGAGTTTGAGCCCCGCGTCGGGCTCTGGGCTGATGGCTCAGAGCCTGGAGCCTGTTTCCGATTCTGTGTCTCCCTCTCTCTCTGCCCCTCCCCCGTTCATGCTCTGTCTCTCTCTGTCCCAAAAATAAATAAACGTTGAAAAAAAAATTAAAAAAAAAAAAGAAAGTGCAAAAAATACCCAAAAACAAAGGAGATGAAAAACTTGCTCAAAATAGGTCAATTTAGTTTCAATAAGGATTCTTTAACTGTTCCTATCTAACTTGTGAGCTAGCTCTCTTGATCTGTACACAGGAATACAGCAGTCAGAAAATATTTCCAGCTTAAGTATTAATAAATAAAAAGTTGAATGTGAAGAAATAAGGACATGATCAACATGAGACTTCCTTGATTCCAAATTAGTCATTCAGAAAACTGATCCTTCCTGCCAGCATTGTGGAGGATGACCTTACCTTCTAGACCAATTAAAAGCAAACACCACAGCAGAGATCCACCCAATTTGGGGGATAGTTTAGTGCATGACAGGATATGCAGTTTTTAGGGAAGCAGATACAACAATTTAAATTAGGAAAGAATACCTTCAATCAAAAAAAAAAACCAAAAACAAAATCTGCTTTAAACTAATAGTCTCATAGCCCACTATTCTGCAGTAATTCACTCTATGTTGACCCCTGTAGTCACAGAAGCACCACCCAGTTCTGATTACAACCCCATCCTGTCACTCTAAGTACAGTTACACCCCTTCAAAGTTAACCGCATGGTTAATTGATTGTGAAGAGCTGTTTCTAAGGGAGAATGTGACTTCTGGAGATGTATAAAAAGCACATATGATTTGTAATCAGTACTACCAGTTAACCACACGGATGTCCTGGACACAAAATCTGTTGCCTCTAACACATCTTTCTGGTTCAGGTGGTCTTCATTACAGGACTTTACCCTCAGCAGGTCAGCCGAGTCCTTGCTGAGTGAAGAACCAGTCAGAAGTTACACACCAACTTTGTTTTACTGACACTTTTGAATACAATTCGTTTTTAACTAATGGTATTGTGGCAGGAGGAGATAAAAAATCAAGTACTGTAATTAGTATGGATATATTGAGCCATCCCAAGTTTTAAATTAATCATGGCTCTCTGTGGGAAAGATCTGGGAGTTTAAAAACAAACGAAAACATTCCGGTCTACTTGGCCAGAAATCCTATTTGCTGTCTCTCCCTACCCCCAACTTTTTGAGTTAGTTGTATCCTAAGGAATTTACACCCTTGTTCAGTTATATCACCCTCAAGTGGACTATTTCTCCCCACAGTGGTTACTTTCTCACTGGAGTCTTTCACGGCATTTTTCAGAAATTCTAATTAAAATTAACACTTCAGACAGATTCTGATGAAATGATTCTTTTTACCTACTTTTTTTTTGGATGGGATTCTGCTGGTGCTGAGATGTGATCAGCTTAATGAAGAAAGTGTGCACCATGCGATGGGACAAAATAACTGCCTGCCTCAAGAAAGCACTTATGACCATTCTGCAGCCACTGAGTGACCTTGGCTAGAAACCAATGGCTGCGGGGCGTGGGGCAAGAAGAAAGGAAGTGCTCCGGGGGCCCAGGGCCTCTGCTCTTGGTGAAACGTTCGCTTCCAGCATAAGGCCTTGGGATGCCTCATTTGTAGGACGCAGAGCATTAACACTGACTCACCCAGAAACTGTAAAGATACCAATCTAAGCGGGGTAGGAGATGGTTAAACCTTCTGCAAATAGGAAGTGCCGCAAGAGCACGGAGGTAAGGATGTGGCCCTGCGTGAATGGGGCCTTCGGGTTTCCTTCCCGGATCTTGCTCCTAGGCGATCAGCACCGACTTCTCTCTCGGCAAGGCAGCGCGGCCCCCCGGGGGTGAGAAATTTGCCGGCTGCAGCGAGGCCTGCTGGAATGGTGGGAGGGCGCCGGCGCTGCGTAGGCCCAACCGTTCCCGCGCCTTCGCCCCCGGCCCAGCCCGGCTCTCCCTCCCATCCACGCCCCGGCTTAGTGGCCTCACCAAGGGGCGAAGAACTCGACGAGCATGAGGCCCGCAGAACCCGTGTCCGAGATGCGACTCTCGAAGTTGTCGTCAGTGAGTTCCAGCACGTCGGAGGCGGCGGCGAGACGGGCCGTGGCGAATAGCAGCGCCACGCCCGGGAACAGGGCTCGGCAGTGGGGGCGCATGGCGACGAGGTGAGGTTGGGGGCGGCCGGGAGGGTCGGGGCTCGGCGGGGACTGCAAAGGCCGGCCACGACCACGCACCTTCTGATTGCGCTCGCGCGTCTGGCCCAGGCGGACCTGCAGCCGGAGGTCCCAACCCCCCAGCCCGGCTCGGGCCGCAGTGTGGCAGCCTCCGATTGGCTGCGTGGCGCCTGCGTCGGGCGGGCGGGACCAGCTGGTAACCGCCGAGTGGCCGGAGCGCGGGGCGGGGCTGAGGCGGCGGGTTCCCGGGCTGACCGGGCTGGCCGGGGGCCTGGGCTGGGGGCCGGGGTCCGGGGGCTGGGCCTGGGGTTGGGCCCGCGGCGAGCCAGACCTTAGGGAGCAAGTGGGGTAGAGTGGGGCGGGGCAGGGCCCAGCTGGAAATGGGGCGCTGCAGGGCTGGGAACCGACCCTGAGCTCGTCTTGCGTGGGGAGAGCCGAGTTCAGAGGGCGCGGGAGGCGGAGACGTGAAGTCAGGGCTGAGTGGGCGGAAAAGAGCCTGGGCTGAGGTGAGGCCCAGAAGCGGGTATTGACAGATGGAGCTGGCATCCGAGGAACACACTTGGGACGGAACACATTTTCGTAATGTCAGGCTGCTGCAACTTGTCCAATTCCTCTTGGTTTGTCTTTCGGAGGCAGCCCTGAGTCCCTCACTGCCTCACCACATTGCATTGCTTGATTACCTCAGGTCCCGTTGGTGCTCCGATTTCCTCTTTGTCCAGCCCTGGGACTCCTTCCCTGTGGCTGCTACTCTTAATGAGAAACGATGTGACACAAGTAAAGGTGCCTGGCCACTTGGTCTACCATGCAATGTCTCTATTAAGACTCTCAGCTCCTTTTGTTTAAAAAAAAACCTTGAGTCTTGGTACAATGTGTTTGACTTCTTGAGGGCAAAGAAGGTGGGAGAAGGGGAAGGAAACTTCTAATCTTTGCTGCAACTCCAATAATGAAATGACTCTTGGTTTTTCCTTTATTTTAACAGACATGGCCACCAGTCACCCAGCAGGACACGTGCAACTGCCCCGAGCTGATGCCATACGTTCACGTCTCATTGATACTTTCTCTCTCATCGAGCATCTGCAAGGCTTGAGCCAAGCTGTGCCACGACACACTATCCGAGAGATACTTGGTCAGCATTCTGTTTCTTAACTAGCATAAATTTAAAACTCCCCTTCACACCCTCAAAAGAGTAGGAAACAAAGACAATTTTAAGGATGAAAAATTCAGGGACGATTGGTTTGGTTGCTAGTTTGTAAATGATACCAAACTTGATAAATTAAGGGCTTTATAAGTAAAGCTCTTTGAACCCAGGAGATAGGACCCATGTTGCTCACTTTTAGGCCTAGGATAACTATTAGCTCTGGCTGATTTGGAAGTTTCTACCAAAGACCCTGAAAACTTTGAGGGTTGAATCTGTGCCTTTTCTCTTGGGCATTGACAGTGTTGGTCATAAGCAATGTATTAGCTCTTACTTCAAACTAATGTCAGTTGCTGTAAGAACAGCAAGGCAATCCCCTGCATTACAGGACCCGTTATGTAACCAGTATTCCTGCCCCGGTCCTACCTGCTCTCCATATCACCCAGAGACTTCTCTTTATGTTTATCCACTGTGCCCTTTATTTTCTGGTATAGATCCTTCCGGTCAGAAGAAGCTTATGTTGGGAGATCAACACCAGCTTGTGCGCTTCTCCATAAAGCCTCGACATGTAGAACGTATTACACGTGGCCGGAGACTGATGAGCAGGCTTCATGTGCGCTACAGTCAGAGGCCACCTCTTTCCTTGTGGGCTGGATGGGTCCTTGAGTGTATCCTTTCATGCCCCTCACTTTTATCCCATGCCTTTACTGTCTCTCTTGCCTCATCATCTGCCCGATGACTGACTTTCCCTTTTCCAAACTCCATTTTCTTCTCATCCTCACTGGTTCTATTCTTACCCTTATTATTTCACCTGTATAAAAAAGAATTCCACTCTGGATGTTTCCTTAAGAGAAAACAGGCCCTCTCTTCACAAACTTCATCATCTTTCTCATCTTTTTGAATACAATCGTACTGATGGTTGAAATAGGTGAGAACTGACATTAAATGAAAGAGGAAGTGGCTATGAGTCATTTTTCCTATAAATTGATCATTTTTCATTTCTCAATGTTACTTGAATTGTGATAAGGACACCTATATTGAGTCTCCTGGAGTATGATTTGTGCAACTGTTAAGACCTGGAAACATTTGGAGGGCTTTCAAAGAGTATGGTAGATACAAAGCAAGCTAGACACTGAAGAATATAATAGAGTTACACGAAACCGAAGATGGGAAGACCAGTTATATTTCTTGTGTCAGTTTAGTTTAATATTTGTTTGAATTAGCCTTTTGTATTAGAGGTATTGGTTGGTGCCTGTCAGTAACTGATATCACATTTACATTTTTTACAAGTATGTCAAATATTAAGTACAAATAAGAAAGCTCACAAAGTGTGTAAAGTTAGACACAACTAAAATATTGGATGAGCCGAAAAATGACTTAAGAGTAATTGACTCTAAAATCAGTCCTAAATTATATGAAATGTATTAGAAGTAAAAGAACATCTGGAAAATCAGCTCATTTGATTATCACCTCAAACATATTGCTCAGAAATGAAAAGGACAGTACTTACTTCCTTTTCTCATCCTCACTGTTTTGAGGAACTTTCCCATTTAAAAATCCTTTAATGTAGGGGCACCTGGGTGGCTCAGTCGGTTGAGCATCCGACTTCAGCTCAGGTCATGATCTTGAGGTTAGTGAGTTTGAGCCCTACATCAGGCTCTATGCTGACAGCTCAGAGCCTGGAGCCTGCTTCTGATTCTGTCTCCTCTCTGTGCTCCTCTGCTGCTCATACTTTGTGTCTCTTGCTCTCTCTCAAAAAAAAAAAAAATAGATATTTAAAAAAAATTTTTAAGTATTTTAATGCAATCAGGTCAAAGATATTTAAATATACAATACTTGATGTCATTGATCCACTACAGTATACTATATACTTTGAAGTATTTTATTTTCTCCCCATTGTGGTAAGGATTTTGAACTAAGTCACCCACATTTCCAATTTCTTTTACGATAACTGGCATGTATTTGCCTTGAGGGGTTAGGGATATAGTCTTAAGCCTTGGAATAAAGTAAACAGCAATAAATGTACGGGATTTCCTAGATCTAATAGACAAATCAAAATAGACTACCCCTCTAGTTGGTAAAACAACCGGATATGAAACATGATCACTGTGCCATAGGATAGGTAGGTTGCCTGAGTGGGAATTACCTGACAAGTTCAGGAAAATTGTATTAAGTACGTTCTCATGGTAGAAAAGCAGGAGGGATTTTGCAAAGGGAAAGAATTTGTGACTAACAGATTTCTTTGAACAGGCTAATTCATATGATAAACGTTAAGACTGTTTAGGCTTTAAAAAATTTTTTTCCAGATCACAGAGAATGTTGTTACAGATGGGGGAAAAAATCATAATTAACAAGCAGTTCTCTAGATGAAAGCTCCCCAATCTTTTTTGTCTTGTGATTTTGTCTCCCAGTTAGCTCTAAACTTGAAAATCTCCCTAGGACTTTTAATCATTCCATTATTTGTATGTGATGTAAAATTTTTTTTAATATTTATTTCTTATTTTTGAAATCATGAGCGAGGGAGGGGCAGAGAGAGAGGGAGACACAGAATCTGAAACAGGCTCCAAGCTGTCAGCACAGAGCCTGACCCAGGGCTCAAACTCAAGAACCGTGAGCAAACTCACAAACCGTGAGATGACCTGAGCTGAAGTCAGACGCCTAACTGACTGAGCCACCCAGGCGCCCCTCAGCTTGCTTCTTTTTATCACATGCAAATTGGGGCACCTGGGTGGCTCAGTCGGTTGGTTAAGCATCTCACTTCATCTCAGGTCATTGTCTCATGGTTCATGAGTTTGAGCCCCGTGTTTGGCTCTGTGCTGACTGCTTGGGGCCTGGAGCCTGTTTTGGATTCTGTGTCTGCCACTCTCCAGCTCATGTGCGTAAGCTCTCAAAAGTAAAAACTTAAAAAAAAAAAGGAAGTTGAAGTAAAAATAATGCTTTAGACTAGCATATTATTCAATATTGTATTTTAATGTATATTATATAATGTAAAAAATTATGTTAGCTTATTTTCATTTTTGCCATTTTATAAGTGATTCGTGCTGTTTTTAAGGTAAATGTATGATTTCTTCATAAATGAATTTTTAAAGGCCATTATATATTGTTTGGTCCTGAATCAAATATGTTTATTTTACGTTTTATGATTTTAAAAGTAATTTTTTCTTCCTTTTTAAAAATTGAGATATACTTGATGTATTTCATTATATTAATTGCATAATAATAATTATGTATTGTATGTTAAGTACATGTTAAGGTGTAGGTGTAAATTTAATTACAAATTAGGGTGTAAAAATTAGAAAAAAATCTACTTTCACAGTGATATTGGTAATTCTACTTTTCATTTTAAACATCAATTTGGTTTATTTTTTTAATTTTCACATTTTGTTTCCAAATGATGAGAGGGAGAAAAGTAAGAAGATTTGACTCATTTGCAATCCGTTTTCTGAAAATAACACATTGCAAGTGTGAATAGTCTATTTCTAACAAAAAAAAATTTGTGTATAATGTCATTATAATGTTTTACATTGAGTTTGAAGTTCTAGAGATATCTTGTACTATATATAAGAATAATTCTGCAAGTTTATCTCAACATGATCTTCATCAGTTTCTATAAACTGCATTCATCTGATCAAAAACTTTATATAGCATTAGTGTTCCTTGCTTCATTGTGGATATAATGAGCCAAATCTTCTTTCTTTCCTGCCCCCATCATTTTTTAAAGAAAATATATAAGGGGCCCCTGGGTGTCTCAGTTGGTTAAGCATCTGACTCGTGGTTTCAGGTCAGGTCATGATCTCATGTGTTCATGAGCTCGAGCCCCTCATTGGGCTCTTTGCTGACAGTGTGGAGCCTGCTTGGAATTTTCTC
Organism: Prionailurus bengalensis; assembly: GCF_016509475.1. NCBI lineage: Eukaryota > Metazoa > Chordata > Mammalia > Carnivora > Felidae > Prionailurus > Prionailurus bengalensis. Next base: position 60,051,467 of record NC_057355.1, read on the forward strand.
TCTCTTCCTCTTTCTCTGCTCCTCCCCAACTTGTGCTCTCTCTCTCTCTCTCTCTCTCTCTCTCCCCTTCTCAAAATAAGTAAACATTTTTAAAAAATTTTTAATAAAACACATGATTTGTCCACAAATGAATTCATTTAGTTATTTTTAAAAATTTTTAATGTTTGTATTTATTTTTGAAAGCAAGAGAGTGAGCAGGGGTGAGGTCGAGAGAGGGGGACAGGGTGTCTGAAGCAGACTCTGTGCTGATAGCAGAGAGCCTGATGGGGGGCTAAAAGTCCCAAACCATGAGATCATGACCTGAGCCAAAGTTGAAGTTGGATGCTTAACTGACTAAGCCATATCAGTTATTTTGGCATAGGAATGAAATATATTTTATGTATTATATGTTTTTAAATTTAATATTATGGATATAACCAGACAAAAAAACAGTAGCAATTTCAAATTGTTTAAGTGTCAAAATCTACACAGCAGTTTATGTTCTTCTAATCTCCATTAACAGCCATGATATCAGTCATAGTGCATTTGGAGGCTCTTAGATTGTTCCATTTCAAAAGGAAATGTATCAAATTATTATTTAGCTTTTTTTTAAGTTTATTATTTTGAGAGGGAGAGAGCATGTGCACGCAAGTGGGGGACGGGCAGAGAGAGAAAGTGAGAGAGAGACTCCCAAGCAGTCTCCCCACTGTCATTGCAGAGCCCAATGTAGGGCTCGAACTCATGAACCATGAGATCATGACCTAGGCCAAAATCAGAGTCAGACACTTAACCAACTGAGCCACCCATGCGCCTCCCAAATTATTATTTAGCTTTTAAGCCTATTTTTATTTCATTGTGTTTTTTTTTTCTACAGCATGGTATACATCTATTAAATACATAAAAAAAATAAAGAGGCTGAAAGATAAAAGTGATGTTGAAGTATAGCAATTAGCAAACAGGATTCTAGAGAGAAAGTATAGGATTTAATTTGCTTTGCTGAACAAAATCAGTTTTAGAGAAACATGGGAAAGTTTTAAAAGCTAACAAATATAGAACCAAAAATTTTCTTATTATAAAGTATTTTTTATTTTTTTTTTAACGTTTTTATTTATTTTTGGGACAGAGAGAGACAGAGCATGAACGGGGTAGGGGCACAGAGAGAGGGAGACACAGAATCGGAAACAGGATCCAGGCTCCGAGCCATCAGCCCAGAGCCTGACACGGGGCTCGAACTCACGGACTGCGAGATCGTGACCTGGCTGAAGTCGGACGCTCAACCGACTGCGCCACCCAGGCGCCCCTATAAAGTATTTTTTAATGTTTATCTATTTTGAGAGAGAGAGTGAGTGAGTGAGTGAGTGGGGGAAAGGCAGAGAGAGAGAGAATCCCAAGCAGCCTCTGAGCTGCCAGCACAGAGCCCAATGTGGGACTTGATCTCACGAACTTCGAGATCATGACCTGAGCAGAAACCAAGAGTCAGACACTTAACCAACTGAGACACCCAGGTGCCCCTCAAAAATTTTTTTTTTATTATAACTCAGTATGTCCTATGGATCTGGCTTCTTGTTTCTACTTCCCTTACCAAGCACTTTACATATCATGGCCCTACATTTTCATTCTATTCTCAAGACCCATTGCTTCTTTGTGAAGTTTGGGACCGGGGTACCAGTACAGCAGACAGTGTTGGTGGTAGTGAAAAAAGTAATCCCTTGGTGTCTCTGTGACCCCAGAGTGGGAAGGTAGTGACTTGCAGCTGTTAGACATATCAATACCAGCAGGAGATGAGTTGTAGCTATTTTTCACGGTCAATTCTGACCTCCCCTATATTTCACAGGTTGAAAAAATACTGGTGTTAAGAAGAGAAACAAAGTGGCTCAGTTGGTTTAGTGTCCAACTTTTGATTTTGGCTCACGTCATGATCCCAGAGTCATGGGACTGAGCCCTGTGTCAGCCTCTGCACTGAGTGTGGAGGTGTGGAGCCTGCTTACGATTCTCTCTCTTACCCTGCCCTTCTCCCTCACCTGCACACTCTCTCTAAAAAAAAAAAAAGAAAAAAAAAGAAAAATGAAAAATAAAACAGCAGTGGGCACAACTGTAGTTTATAATAGTTTCTGATCTGATCATTCTATATTATTCAGCCTCCCAGTTCCTTAACCTTTATTTGTCTTTCACTCTACTCTCACAGAATTGCTTGAATCCTCAAATACCAAACTGTGGTCACTGAAGCTGAGTCTGGAGGTGGCAGCTTGGTTCATCTTGCTTATTTTCATCTTGGAGATCCTTCTTATGTGGATATCCAGCTTTTTCCTCTTCTGGAAGAATGCTTGGAATGTGTTTGACTTTGTTGTCACCATATTGGTAAGGATAGGTATCCTGAGGAATAGTGTGGTGGGTTGAGGAATAAGCCTAGGTCAATCAAAATGACAAGAAAAGTTAATTAGATCACAAGACGAATTTCATTATTTTGATTTTTTTTCTAAAACTAAAGTCAGTCATTGCAGGAGTTGTTGGTATTAGAAGCAAGACAGAATCAAACCACAACATTAACCCCAACAATAACATCTGCCTGTTACTAAGCACTTATCAAGTGCCAGGCACTGTTGTGTTTTACATGTATTTTCTCAGTTGAGTTCCACAGCAACCCAATGAGATAAACATTATATTAATCCCCTTTTTATGTTTGAGCAAATTGAAGTGCAGAGTTTAAGTAATTTAGTACAAGAAGGCTGAATAGGAAACAGTCCCCAGAAAATGCTATTCAAGGGATAATGCCCAAGGAAATATGAAGAAGATGAGATAAAGAAGGGGTAACTGTGCATGGGTGCTTTGGGGTATATTGTACTCATAATCTATGTATTTCCTACAGTCCCTGCTTCCTGAGGTTGTGGTGCTGGTAGGGGTAACAGGCCAGTCTGTGTGGCTCCAGTTGCTAAGGATATGCCGGGTGCTAAGATCTCTCAAACTCTTTGCACGATTCCGTCAAATTCGAGTCATTATTTTGGCCCTGGTGAGGGCCCTCAAGGTGATTTGAGTGTTGCAGCTAAATCAAGTGGGCAGGGTGGGTAAACATGGGAGTTTAACATAAAACAAGTCTGGGTGTGTCAGAGAAGGCAATGAAAGACCCTATGAAATACCATTGGATGAGAAAGGGCTGGGGAAAGCTGCTGTGGGCTAGAGATAACTGGGCTTGGGAGTGGAAGTGAGGGTTTTGGTGGGAGTTTGCCAGGGTGGGCTTGACTCTGCTGTAGGTAGAATCAGCCTAGTCTGGCTCAGTGCTGACTTGGGGTCATGGCCTCTAGAGTATGACCTTCCTCTTGATGTTGCTGCTCATCTTCTTCTACATTTTTGCTGTGACTGGTGTCTACTTCTTTGAGGACTACACCCGTTCAACTCGCCAGGACCTGGAGTACCACATGTTCTTCTCGTAGGCAGGACTGGGGGAATCCCGGGTGGGGGGAGAGAATTTGGGCAAGAAACTGGGAACCTAGTCCAAAGTAAGTAATACAAAAAATATAGTCTATTTTAAGAAACTGGAATAGATCATAGTAAGGAGAAGGAAAGAGACAGCAAAAGAATAGTGAGTGGTATTAGCTCTGATTTTGAGGATAGAGTGACTAGTTCCAGGTTTGCTCTGGGTTTTGAAATTTAAACATACCCTCATCAGCCATCTTTAAATAGCAGTATATTTTAGTGATTAAGCTCTGGTTTCTATGCCTCAGTTACCTCTTCTGAAAAATGAGAATAATTGTAGCACTACCTTATAGCATAAGACTGAGGGATAAAAGTAATGCATCTTTGCACTTAGAATGGATTTTAACACAATAAGTGATCAACACCTGTTACTATGACTCTCAAACACGTCACTGGTTTTACCCCAAAGTCTCAGTATGGGCATTACACATGCACACACCTATACACATTCAAAAGTAAAATCCTGACAAGATCTTTGTCTAGAGAACACCGACTGCTAGTAGAAAATCAACTGGATTTAGATGAGATAGTTATGTATTAACCGGAATCCAATCTTGCCAGCACCTCTTAGGTCTCAGGCTAATAGGTAGCTTTGTAAGAGTATTCAGTTAGGGAAGTCCTAAATATTCATCCTATTTAGGCCCTGATATTTTCAATAAGTTGTATTATGGAGAACTAGGAAGGAAAGAAGGAAAATTTATATACCTTCCTGAGACCTTTTATGACATATTCATTATTATTAATTATTTGGGATCACGTGTTTATGTCACATATCTGTCCGTTTACCTAAGAATCACTTCATACCAGAGAACTAAATAGGAATGATGTTTGCCAAATTTTGAAGTGATCTTTTAGGTGAAGGCCATAGAACAGTGAAAAACGATGTTACAAAAGAGATATGTAGTTGGTGATTTATTCAATTTTTTAAAATTCAGCCAGTACCTATTTATTGAGCACCTACTATGTTGTAGGCACTAATGGAATAGTGAGAGATATTCTTGGATTATTTATGATAAAGGAAAACCTAATAAAACAACCCTGACTGAAGAATGATTTGCTAAAAAATTGATAGAAAAGAAGCTGAAGTCAGAGCAAACTACAGAGAAATGTTATGTTGCTTTAAGAGTAGGAAAGATACCATATCTGAGAGATTTAGATCTCTGTTCTGTCTGTACCCACAACTCCTTTTTCTTTAGGGACCTTCTGAATTCCCTGGTGACAGTATTCATCCTCTTCACCATGGACCATTGGTATGCATTGCTTCAGGATACCTGGAAGGTGCCTGAAGTCAGCCGTACCTTCAGCAGCATCTATGTCATCCTTTGGTTGTTACTTGGTTCCATTATCTTTCGAAATATCATAGTAGCCATGATGGGTAAGCACAAAAGAGGTGAAACTTGGTTGAGAGGGGTAGTTGGGAATAAATTAGGGTGAAAACTAGAATTAGTAAATTATGATAGAGAGAACCTGAGGTAGCAGGAAGGCTTGGGGCCTGGAATGGATATTTCACTTGGTTTCTCCCCACCCAAGCCCTCTCCTCAGGTCTATTCACCACTGTCTCCCAACTCCTAATGGCCCTTTCGGGCAGTTACTAACTTCCAGAATATCAGGAATGAGCTGAACGAGGAGATGACACATTTGGAGGTTCAACATAAAGCTGACATATTCAAGCGGCAGATTATCCAGAGGTCTGCTTTCCCATTTTCAAACCCAAGTTTAGTTCTGAAGAGTATCCTGACCTCATTCCCTGTTTCTACTCCTTGGCTTTGACCCCATTTTTCCCTTTGTGACAGAAAATTTACCCCAGGGTTAGAATTCCTCGCCTCTAGAACATTGCCTGATTCTTTATTCACCATTGGGACTTCCCCATTCATTTTTACCTTTTTACTACAATCTGTTCTCCTCACTCAGTTTTCTTCACTTTATGATCTGAATTCTTTTCTTTTTTCCATACTATGCTCCTGCACCAGTATAATTCTCTTCACTGTTCTGTGTTTTTTGCTCTGCAGGAGACAAAACCTGTCCCCTGAGGCACTGAGGTCAAGCCTTAGCAAAATGGATGCCAGGTTAGGAGAGTTTGTGTGAACTGAGATGGACACACAAGCAGGGAGAGGGTAGAAAATCAAAGATAAAGATTGACTTTGAGAGATAATCCATTTATTCAATAACTACTTATTGTAGTGAGTTGAATGGTAGTCCCCAAAAAGAAATTCCCATGGCCTAACCCCCTGGAACCTGTGAACATGACTTTATTTGGAAAAAGGGTCTTTGCAGATGCAGTTAAGTTAAGGATCTTGAGATGTGATCATCCTGGATTATCCAGGTAGGCCCTAAATGCAGTGACAAGGGCCCTTATAAGAGACAGAAGAGAAGAGAAGGAGATGTGAAGATGGAGATGGAAATCAGAGTGATGCAACACAAGCCAAAGGAAGCCAGTGAATGCCAGGCAACTGCCAGAAGCTAGAGCAAGCAATGAGCCTTCTTCCCTAGAGCTTCCAGAGGGAGTATGGCCCTGCAGACACCTTAATTTCAGACTTCTGGCTTCCAGAATTGTGAGAGGATACATGTCTGTTATTTTAAGCTGCCAAGTTTATAGTAATTTGTTGCAGCAGCCATAGGAAACTTACACAAGTACCTTCTGTGAAACAGATCTTATTCTAGACTGAGTGTTCAGCAGTGGACAAGAGAGCAGAAGGAGAAATAAGAAACTCATTCGTCCATTCAAGACATAATTATTGATGTAAACATTTTTTTTATTAAGTAATCTCTGAATCCAACATGTGTCTTGAACTCACAACCCCGATATCAAGAGCCATGGGCTCTACTGACTGAGCCAGCCAGGTGCCCCAAGAAATAATTATTGAATATTTATTAGGTGTTTGGGATATATCAGTGAACAAAATAGACAATAATGCCTGTTCTCATGGAGCTTACATATGAGCAGGGGGAAAGATAATAAACAATGAATATATAAAATAAGTAGACTACTATATTAAAATATAAGCATTGTGAAAAAATAAAAATAAAATTAGAACAGGTTAAGGGAGATTGGAATATAGAGTGGAGGTTGCATATGGGTTATAATTTTAAACAAGGTAGTCATGATGGCCTCATTGCAAAAGTAATGACTGAACAAAGACTTGGAGACGAGGGGATTACTGTGTGGATATCTATGGAAAGAATGTTATAGGCAGAAAGAACAGCTAGTACAGAGGCCCTAAGCCAGAAGCATTCCCAGTGTGTTTGAGAAACAGCAAAGAAACCACTGTGACCAGGGGGGATATTGATAGATTATGAGGTCAGAGAGATCACGGAGACCTGATCCTGTAGGGCTGTGAGGGCCATTGCAGGGACTTAGGCTTTGACTCTAAGTGAAATGGGGAGCAGAGCCATGACATGAAATGACATTTAAGAAGGATCATTCTGGTTGCTGTGTTGATGATGTGCTATAGGAGAACAAGGGAAGGAGCAGTGACAAGTTAGAAGGCTGTGAAGCTATCCAGGCAAGAGGTGATGATGGCTCAGACCAGAGTGCTACCAATGAGAAAAGATATATTTTTAAGGTAGAATCAACAGGATTTCTTGATGGATTGGATGGGGTATAAGAGAAGTGTTAAGAAAGACTCCAAAGTTTTGGCCAGAGCAGCCAGAAGGATGGATTAGCTGAGATGAGGAAGGCTGTGAGTGGAAGAGGTGTGATGGGCAAAGAGTTCAGTTTGGGTTGAACTTGAGATGTCTGTTAGACTTGCAAGTGATTATATGTGAGTAAAAGTTGTACATACAAGTCTGGATCAAAGAGTGAAGTCTGGACTAGAGGTTTAAATTCACATTTAGAAGACATTTAAACTCAGGAGAAGAGAGCACTAAAGGAGTGACTGTAGATGAGGAAGATAAAAAGGCCAAGAGCTGAGACCTCTCAAGAGATAGAATTGAGGGGGCAAAGCTATAGTTGTGGTGTAACAGGCATAGAACTATAGAGTGAGGAGCTAAAATGTGGCAAAATAAGGTGGGATGTGAAATGTAGAAACCTGAGTAAAATGGAGCACAGAAGCTATGTGGTGAGGGGCAGTAATAGGGATATACCACATGGAATAATTGAAGTTGGAAGTGCTTACAAGCTCAAATTTTGGGAGCAATTTGGCCTTCATTGCCTTAAATCCCACCTTTAGGGGATGGCAAGGTCCAAGGCCAGAATAATGATTCAACTTGCTGTATCTCATAAAGGTATTTAAAGCAATAAAATTTCTCCTTTCACTTATAGAGATGCCAGTCAACAAAGGGAATCTTTGGAGTTATCAACAGCTTTTGAAGAAGAGTCTAAACACAGTGCTGATGAAGAGGGTTCAAGGGCATCTGTATCGAAAACAAAAGAGTCCTTGTCAAAAATGAAAAAGTCTGCCTCCTCTTCCTCCTCTTCCTCCTCCTCCTCCTCTTATTCTTCCTCCTCGTCTTCATCTTCCCTCAATTCCTCCTCTTCTTCTGACTCCAGATATTTAGACTCCATTGGTAAGCAGAGGGTTTCTTCCATTTGAATTCAGACTTCTCCAGAGACATGCCATTCTTAATAGGACCTCTCCCACTGTATCTACTTCCCAGTTTTCTCCACCAGTCTGACTTTGTGGTCTTAATTGCTTGCTTTGTGCTTTCTTTCATTTCCCCTGTATTTCTGCTTCACTTTGGATAAGTGTGACTGTGGCTGTCTTTGCTTATTGTAAAAGTGGTCTCTTAGGGATGTACTCTTTTCCCTCTTTGCTTCCTGTTTACTCTTTCATCCCTGCGTTTTCCCCCACACCATAGGATCTTTTAGCTCTTACCCAACTTCCACAGACCTATATTTGTTTTTAAGAACCATTCCTCCCTCCAGGTCAGTTGGACTGGGAGACTCATGTGCACCAGAATCTGCCTGGGTTAATGGAAATGGATCAGGATGATCGTGTTGTTTGGCCTAGAGATTCACTCTTCCGATATTTTGAGTTGCTAGAAAAGCTTCAGTACAACCTAGAGGAGCGTAAACGGTTGCAGGAGTTTGCAGGTATGGATTTAGGGCAGTCATGGGGACCAGGGGTTAAGTACATTGGAGTAGCATATATAACTGGGGAGAAGGAGGAGGGTGTGCACTATTTTGGCATTTCAGCCTCTGAATTTCCACCTCAGACTTAAAAAGGCAAATCCTTGGTTTGGAGTGTCACATCCTTATGTCCTTATTTCTTAGAATCCAGAGAGAATCTGAGAGCTCTGCTTCACCAGTAGGGAAAATCTAAATCCTATAAGGTCTGACAGCTTGTTTCCCAAGAGGAACATGTCTAAATGCAGTTGTTGGGTATTAGGATAAGGTGGGCTCTTGCTCGATTTGTTCAGTCCACTCCTTTTTGCAAGCATTTCTTCTCTTTGAAGGGCATGTTGCAGACCTAAGCAGTAGGGCCTCAGGCTCAAGTTGGATAGCTGTGGGGATTAGAGAGCAGAAAGCTCACAAGTACCCCACTCTCCCCAACCCCCAAAAGAGGTTTATGAATTACAGGCTTTTCCTTTCAGCTTGTTCTAGTGTCAGCCCAGGCAGAGAGAAGTATGTATGTTATTTAAACAGCAGAATTAATTTAAGCAGAAAATTGCTTGCTCAAAATTATTTTCCCTAAATTTCTCCCTTGCAATTTTACCACATAGAGATGAATTTTGAGTTAATAAATTCTCCTTCTAAAAATACAAAACTGGAAGAGTTAGGGGCCATTTTTTACCATTTGATATGGATTAGTGGTGTCTTCCTTATACCATTGAGTTGAAATCAACTCAATGTGAAAATAACAATGAGGGAAGAGGAATGGGTTTGTGGTGGGTACACAAGGGCAATAAGAGGAATTTATTACATTGGAACATGGAATTTAGAGCAGGATGTCAAAGACAGGCTTTGCCTAGTTCAAAATGTTGCCTAAGGTTAATTCTGCTCTTTCGAGTTGTCCTCAGCCCTGCCTTCCCACTTGTTCTCTTGTTCTCTGGGAAAAGGAGAAGAAGGAGCAAGGTAGCTTCTTTAATCTGGGTTAATTCATTATGGCAAAGAGTACAGACTCATAGGGCTTACTATAAGTAAAGATTAGTGAAGATTTGTGTGGGAAAAGCAGGGTCTTCAAACATTTGCATGTCCTGAATATTTTTAACTTTTCAGTCTCACAGTCTCTTTCTTTACAGTGCAGGCACTGATGAACTTTGAAGACAAATAAAGCTGACAATGGATGGCTTCGATTTCTTTGGCAAAAGTTAATGAAAGAAATAGTTGGGAATGGAGAATTCTGAGTACAAATGTCTAATAAATACTGTTGATAACTGCTTAGTGGTCTGTCTCTGAGACATTGGGGATACTGAAAGGTATAAAGGTAGGTGGGGCCCATGGTCCTTGGCTTTTTACTCGTTCCATAGCTCCCTGAATCTCATGTTTTTCCTTTTCTTTTTAAAATTAAATTTAAAAAATTATAAATGATTATTTTGAGAGCAAGAGAGAGAGAGAGAGAGAGAGAGAGAGAGAGAGAGAGAGAGAAAATACACATGCACATGGGTGCATGTGTGAGCAGGAGAGGGGCAGAGAGAGAATCCCAAGCAGGCTCCACCCTGTCAGCACAGAGTCCCACATGGGGCTTGATGTCATGAACTGGGAGATCATGACCTGAGCCAAAATCAACAGTTGGACACTTAACCAACTGAGCCACCAGGCACCTCGATCTCACTTTTTTTTTTTTTTTTTTTTTTTTTACTTTGTCATTGCAGCCCACACCATTCCTGCAACCTTTACTTCCTGATAGAGTCCTAATTTTACCCTCTCCCTCCCTAATGTGTACAGGCCTCTGGGAGTAGAAGGGTAAAGAGATCCCAGAAGCTGTAGTGTAACTGAGAACTTTTTTTTCATTGCCTGTTCTATGAACATTGCTTCTCCTATGCAACATTAAAATTTTTTGAAATAGTTCTCTAATTTTTTTTAATGTTTATTTATTTTTGTGTGTGAGAGAGAGAGAGAGAGAGGCAGAGTGCAAGCAGGGGAGGGGCAGGGAGACGGGGAGACACAGAATCTGAAGCAGGATCCAGGTTCTGAACTGTCAGCACAGAACTCAACACAGGGCTTGAACTCATGAACCATGAGATCATGACCTGAGCCGAAATAAGATGCTCAACTGACCTAGGCCACCCCCCTTTTTAAAATTTAAATCCAAGTTAGTCAACATATAGTGTAATAATAATTTCAGGAATAGAATTCAGTGATTCATCACTTACATGTGATGATTCCAGTGCTCATTCCAACAAGTGTCCTCCTTAATGCCCCTTACCTCTTTAGTCTTTCCCTGCACCCAACACCCTGCCAGCAACCCTCAGTTGGTTCTCTGTATTTAAGAGTTTCCTATGGGGGCGCCTGGGTGGCGCAGTTGGTTAAGCATCCGACTTCAGCCAGGTCACGATCTCGCGGTCCGTGAGTTTGAGCCCCACGTCAGGCTCTGGGCTGATGGCTCAGAGCCTGGAGCCTGTTTCCGATTCTGTGTCTCCCTCTCTCTCTGCCCCTCCCCCATTCATGCTCTGTCTTTCTCTGTCCCAAAAATAAATAAACGTTAAAAAAAAAAATCTTAAAAAAAAAAAAGTTTCCTATGGGTTGTCTCCCTCTCTGTACTATTTTTGCTTCCCTTTCCTTATATTCATGTTTTATATCTTAAATTCCACATATGAGTGAAATCATATGATATTTGTCTTTTTCTGACTTATTTCGCTTAGCATAATATCCTCTAGTTCCATCCACGTTGTTGCAAATGGCAAGATTTCATTCTTTTCGACTGCCAAGTAATATTTCATTATATATATATATATATATATATATATATATATATATATATATACATACACACACACACACACACACAAAATATACAGATATATATGTATGTGATCCATTCATCTGCTGATGAATATTTGGGCTCTTTCCATACTTTGGCTATGGTCAATAGTGATGCTATAAACATTGGGATGCACGTGCCCCTTTGAATCAGCATTTCTCTATCCTTTGGATAAATACCTAGTAGTGCAAGTGCTGGTTCATAGGGTAGTCTATTTTTAATTTTTTAAAAGTATTTTTAGTATTTTAAGTTTATTTATTTTGAGAGAGACAGGGTGATTGGAGGAGAGACAGAGAGAGAGGGAGACAAAGAGTCTCCCAAGCAGGCTCTGTGCCACAAGCATAGAGCCCAATGTGGGGCTTGAACCCATAAACTGTGAAGTCATGACCTGAGCCAAAACCAAGAGTTGGACACTTAACCTCCTGAGCCACCTAGGCGCCCCTCTATTTTTAATTTTTTGAGGAACCTCCATACTGTTTTCCAGAGTGGCTTTTCCACCAGAGTGGTGTTTCCCACCAGCAGTGCAAAAGGATTCCTCTTACTCCACATCCTCACCAACATCTGTTGTTGCCTGAGTTGTTAATTTTGGCCACTCTGACAGGTGTGAGGTGGTGTCTCGTTGTGGTTTTGATTTGTATTTTCCTGATAATGGGTCATGTTGAGCATTTTTTCATGTGTCTAATGGCCATCTGGATGTCTTCTTTGGAGAAGTGTCTATTCATGTCTATCCGTTTCTTCACTGGATTATTTGTTTTTTGGGTGTTGAGTTTGATAAGTTCTTTATAGGTTTTGTATACTAACCCTTTATTTGATACATCATTTGCAAAAATCTCCCATTCCATTGGTTGCCTTTTAGTTTTGTTGATTGTTTCCTTTGCTGTGCAGAAGCTTTTTATCTTGATGAGGTCTCACTAATTCATTTTTGCTTTTGTTTCCCTTGCCTCTGGAGACATGTCAAGTAAGAATTTGCTGTGGCCAAGTTCAAAGAAGTTGTTGCCTATTTTCTCTAAGATTTTGATGGCTTCCTGCCTTAGGTTTATGTCTTTCATCCATTTTGAGTTTATTTTTGTGTATGGTATAAGAAAGTGGTCCAGGTTCATTCTTCTGCAGGTCACAGTCCAGTTTTCCCAGCACCATTTGCTGAAGAGACTTTCCTTTTTCTATTGGATATTCTTTCCTGCTTTGTCAAAGATTAGTTGGCCATATGTTTGTGGGTCCATTTCTGGGTTGTCTATTCTGTTCATTGATCTATGTGTCTGTTCTTGTGCCAGTACCATACTGTCTTGATGATTAAAGCTTTATAACACATCTTGAAGTCTGGAATTGTGCTGCTTCCAGCTTTGGTCTTCTTTTTAAGAAAGCAAATAGCTTTGGCTATTCGAGGTCTTTTCTGGTTCCATACAAGTTTTAGGATTGTTTGTTCTAGCTCTGTGAAGGATGATGGTGTTATTTTGATAGGGGTTGTTGCACCATTAATTTTAATCAAACATCATTTTCACCTGTTTCTGAGCCAAAAGGGGGTCCTTTTATTCCATGTCATTCTATTTCCTTGCCATTGCTCCGGGCAGTGATTCCACTCCACTAAGTGTCCCGTAGGTTTTTTTGTGTTAGAAGAGACCTCACAAGTAATTTATGTTTCATCAAAGCAGGAACACCTTTTCTTTTTTTTTTTTTTATGTTTTATTTATTTTTGACAGAGAAAGTGTGAGCATGGGAGGGGCAGAGTGAGAGGGAGACAGAGAGAGGTTCCACATCAGGCTCTGTGCTGACAGCAGAGAGCCCATGCGGGCTCAAACTCATGAACCGTGAGATCATGACCTGAGCCAAAGTCAGACACTCAGCCACTACTAAGCCACCCAGGTGCCCCAAAGCAGGAACACTATTTAGAACATCACTGAAAGGGGGATATCCAACTGATGCTTTATGTTTCTAGTTATTGGGGATTTATTATCTAGAAGGAATCCCATGCCACTGTAGGATGACTTAAGCCTTTAGAAATGTTTGTTACTAAAAATTCTATCATTTATTGAGTGTTTAATATGTATGAGGATATATATTTATACATAAACACTGACTTGTACACTTTAAAATGATGAATTTTATGTGGATTAGACCTCATTTTTTTAAACGTTTATTTATTTTGGAGAGAGAATGCATGAGTAAGGAGGGGCAGAGAGAGACGGGGACAGAAGATCCAAAGCGAGCTGCTGACAGCAGACAGCCCAATGCAGGCTCAAACTCACAAACCATGAGTTCATGGCCTGAGCAGAGATCAAGAGTCAGACGCTTAACTGACTGAGCCATCCAGGCACCCCATGCCCTATTTCTTATGATAGGAATTTTATTACAATATTATATATTGAAATTTATCTTAACATTTTGGGGGCACTGGGTGGCTTAATCAGTTAAGTGTCTGACTCTTGATCTCCGCTCAGGCCATGATCTCACCTGAGATTGAGTCCTGCATCAGGCTCTGCACTGAGTATGGAGCCTGCTTGAAATTCTCTTCCTTCCTCTCCCTCTGCCCCTCCCCTGCTTGCACACTCTCTCTCAAAAAACAAAATAAAAAATAAATTTAAAAAATAATAAAATAGGGGTGCCTGGGTGGCTCAGTCGGTTGAGCGTCCTACTTCAGCTCAGGTCATGATCTCACGGTCTGTGAGTTCGAGCCCCATGTTGGGCTCTGTGCTGACAGCTCAGAGCCTGGAGCCTGCTTTGGATTCTGTGTCTCCATCTCTCTCTGTCCCTGCCCCGCTCATGCTCTGTCTCTCTCTGTGTCAAAAATAAACATTAAAAAAATAACTTAAAAAATAATAAAATATTTTTTTATTTAAAAAAATTTTTTAAAGAACTAGGGCATAAATATTTGGAAAGAAGAGAGGGATGGGTGAAAGAAGTGAAGAAGATTAAGAGTACACTTATCATGATGCACACTGAGTAATGTATAGAAGTTGAATCATATACTGTACACCTGAACTAATATAACACTGTATGTTTATTATACTTGAACCAAAAAACCCAAAAATATAAAGCAACAATTATAAAAAAACAAAAATATATTTGGAAAGAATATATTTGGAAACTAAAAACACTATTTTCAGACACCACTATATACCTAGAAACCCTAAAACTATCAACTAGAATTAGAGATAACAAAGGATTTCCATTAGGTACAAACAGAAGAGGGTTTGAGACAGAAACCTGGGAAACAGGAACATATAAGGGATAGAAGGAGGAAGAGAAGTCAGAAAGGAGCCTGGGAGGGAAGAGATGAAGAGACAGAAGGATAATCATTCCAGAGTAAAGTCCTTAGAGCCAACATAGAATTTGAAGAAAGGAATGGTGCAGTCAGATCCCAATCAGAGCATCCATTGAGCCTGGCAGTCAGAATTTAATAAGCCTAATAAAAGGGAGTAAGGAAATATTATTTAAGAAAACAGCATCTTTGTGTAGCTTTGCTCAAATTGGGTCTGAGGACCAGTAGAATTAGCTTCACCTGGTAACTTGTTGGAAGTGCAGAATCACGGGTCCCATCCTCAGCACCTATTGAATCAGGTGTTACATATGCACGTTAAAGTTTCAAAAGCACTGTTTTATAGGTATTTGATGAATGATCTCTTGGCTTTCTATAGCTTTTTCAAATGAGTGATCTATGCAGGTCACCTCATTCTTTAACTCCTTAATGAAAATGATCTGATTTCAATTCTATTGAAACAGAAGTTTATTCAACAAATATTTGTTGAATTCTATGTTCCAGACACCATTCTAGGCATTAGCATACATCAGTGAATGAACAGGACAGAAATCCTTGCTCCATCCTAACTAGTTCTTCATAAGATCACCAAATAAGAAATGATCTTTTCCATGAAGGCTGATTTTACCTCCTCCATTTTCCCCCTGAATTATCCTTCTAGCAGCCTAGAGTCATGTAATAACAACTTTTCAAAAACAAAAGCAAGCAAAACCTTTTCTGACTAAACACAAATATTCTAAGGTTGAAAAATCAAGCCCTACTGGCAATTAATCTATTACTCCTCTTCCTTCCTTCTTATCCTTGCCCTGAGTATCCCCATAGGGATACCATAGGGTACCATAGGGTACCCCATAGGGATACCTCACTATTCATAAGGAAGAGATTAAACTCTATGCCAGGTAATGGTGAGGGTTCTTCAGGAACATTTTGGAAGTGAAATTATCACTTAGATATTATTGTGATATAACAAACTTAAAACTTTTTCATATATGGTTTGTGTTGAGCTTTTATTTTGGAACATAGTTTTCCCCCTTTGATCTCCAGTTATTACTTACATCGTCAAATATCATACTGGAATGTAAACCAATGTGTTCCCACTTGGAAGCAGAAAATTTTATATCTGTTTTATTGTAGCACAGTGTATGTAAAAGATAAGAATGAAAGAAAAATTTTATAATAACAGTATAGCTTCTACTTACTGTATTATAGTAACTTTTAATTTTTTATTTTTTTAAAATTTTAATGTTTATTTTAGAGACAGAGAGACAGAGCACAAGTGGGAGAGGGTCAGAGAGAGAGGGAGACACAGAATCTGAAGCAGACTCTAGGCTCTGAGCTGTCAGCACAGAGCTTGATGCAGGGCTCGAACCCATGAACTGTGAGATCATGACCTGAGCTGAAGTCGGACACTTAACTGACTGAGCAACCCAGGTGCCCCTAATTTTTATTTTTTTAATATTCAACATGGATTGTATGAATCTATACTATTTTTGCCTTATAATTTTTCCATATATTGTCACTGTGTCTCAAACTTAATATAAAAGTTTTAAATTTTTAAAAAACTTATACTTCCATAGACACTTCTCTAAAGAAGACATCCAGATGGCCAACAGGCACATGAAAAGATGCCCGTCACTCCTCATCAGGGAAATACAAATCAAAACCACAGTGAGATATCACCTCGTGCCAGTCAGAGTGGCTAAAATGAACGAATCAGGAGACTATAGATGCTGGAGAGGATGTGGAGAAATGGGAACCCTCTTGCACTTTTGGTGGGAATGCCACTCTGGAAAACAGTGTGGAGGTTCCTCAAAACATAAAAAATAGATCTACCCTATGACCCAGCAATAGCACTGCTAGGAATTTATCCAAGGGATACAGGAGTGCTGATGCACAGGGGCACCTGTACCCCAATGTTTATAGCAGCGCTTTCAACAAGAGCCAAATTATGGAAAAAGCCTAAATGGATAAAGAAGTTGTGGTTTATATATACAATGGAATACTACTTGGCAATGAGAAAGAATGAAATATGGCCTTTTGTAGCAATGTGGATGGAACTGGAGAGTGTTATGCTAAGTGAAATAAGTCATACAGAGAAAGACAGATACCATATGTTTTCACTCTTTTGTGGATCCTAAGAAACTTAACAGAAGACCATGGGGGAGGGGAAGGGGAAAAAAAAGTTAGAGAGGGAGGGAGGCAAACCATAAGAGACTCTCAAAAACTGAGAATAAACTGAGGGTTGATGGGGGGGTGGGAGGGAGGGGAAAGTGGGTGATGGGCATTGAAGAGGGCACTTGTTGGGATGAGCACTGGGTGTTGTATGGAAAGCAATTTGACAATAAATTTCATATTTAAAAAAACTTATTATACTTCCAAAGGTTTAAAACCTCAGAGAATTGGTAGGTCTCAATCCATCTCATTTCTTGAGACTTTGAGGTAGTTGGTCAGACTCCTAATGTTCAAAAAGGGGTTCATTTCTTCTTTCAACAAAAGTTTTGATGCCTTTTATGTCCCAGCCATGCTGTTCAGTTTTGAGGATAGAAAAACTGTTCAGTGTATGAATGCAAGCCTTTTTATTTATTTAAAAAAATTTTTAATGTTTATTTATTTTTGAGAGAGACAGAGACAGAATGCAAATGGATTAGGGCCAAAGAGATAGAGAGACACAGAATCCGAAGCAGGCTCCAGGCTCTGAGCTGTCAGCACAGAGCCCGACACGGGGCTCGAACCCACGAGCCGTGAAACCATGACCCGAGCCGAAGTTGGTTGCTCAACCGATTGAGCCACCCAGGCGCCCCTGAAAGCCTTTTTAAATACCACTTTTAGAGAGGTTTCTGTTTTTTTACCATGACAAGCAGAAATCTTCATGTTTATATTTGTATTTTTCCTATTCAGTGACTTAGGGTGGGATGAACATTTTCAACATTTTAGTTTAAAGTAATTTTTTTTCCAACGTTTATTTATTTTTGCGACAGAGAGAGACAGAGCATGAACGGGGGAGGGGCAGAGAGAGAGGGAGACACAGAATCGGAAACAGGCTCCAGGCTCTGAGCCATCAGCCCAGAGCCCGATGCGGGGCTCGAACTCACGGACCGCGAGATCGTGACCTGGCTGAAGTCGGACGCTTAACCGACTGCGCCACCCAGGCGCCCCTAGTTTAAAGTAATTTGAGACTCACAGAAGATATGCAAAAGTAGTTCCTATGTACCTACCACCCAGCTTTCTCTAATATTAGCATCCCACATAACCAGGATATAATGATCAAATCAATAAATTAACACTGGTAATATGCTATTAGTTTAGGTATAGGCCTTACTAGAATTTCACCAGTTTTTCCACTAATGTCCTTTTTTTCTCTTTCAGTTTCCAGACCAATATTCAACATTGCATTCAGCGTTCATATCTTCTTACTTAATCTCCTCTGGTTGTAACAGTTGCCTTAGCCTCTCCCTATCTTTCAAAACCTTGATATATTTGAGGAGTTCTGCTCAGGTATTTTGCAGAATGTCCTTCAGTTTGGGCTTATCTGATGTTTTCTCATGATTATATTGAGGTTATGCATTTTCAGAAAAATACCACTGAGTTGAAGTGCCCTTCTTAGCACATCGTATCAGGAGGAATACCATAGTGATATATGTTATAACTGGTGATGTTAACTTTGATCCCTTAGTTAAGGTGATGTCAACTAGGTTTCTCTGCTGTGAAGCTAACTATTTTCCCCCTTTATAGTTAATAAATACTTGGAAGGAGATACTGAAAGCTTATGCAAATACCTTGGTTCTTCTTAAACTTTTCTCTACTAATTTTAACATTCATCAGTAGATCCTGTTTGTAGCAATCACTAGCAGCCATTGTTGCTTCATTCTTTACAAACTCTCACTAACTAGTTTTGTCCACTTTTATGGTTTCAACTACTATTTGTATGCTGATGACTGCCAATTCCATTTTCAATCCAGACCTCTCCTAGAAACTCCAAGAAAAATATTTAGTTGTCTATCCTCAGGAATTTCATTTGTCTATTCTTAAGTACTTCATTTCTAATATGTCCAAAACTGAATTATTACCATTCCTTCAAACCTGTTCTTCCTCTTCTAGTCCCAATAAGGGCTGCCAAGCAATTTCCCTAGATTGGGGGAGTCCTCAATGATCCCCTCCCTACTTTACTCAACTAGTTCCATGTTTTTTTCTGAAAACCTTTCACTTAAAACACTACTTCTTGGGGTACCTGAGTGGCTCAGTTGGTTAAACGTCCAACTCTTGGTTTCAGCTCAGGTCATGATCTCACAGTTCATGAGTTTGAGCTCTGCATTGGGCTCTGCACTTTGGGGTTTCTCTCTCCCTGTCTCTTTGCCCTCCCTAGCTCACTCTTTCTCTCCCTCCCTCTCTCTCTCAAAAGATAAATAAATAAACATTTAAAAATCTAAAAAAAGAGAGATTCAAAAACACTGAATTAGCAAGTATTAAACCATTGCTCCTAGGGGAAGTATGGGGTTAGCCTCTGGTCACAACAGGTGGATACAAAACCTTGTTTTATGCATTGTGTTTTATGTAAGTTATTTCTGTTTGAAGACTCCTTATTTAATATATGTTGTTGATTTATTAGCAGTGGCCTCTCTGTCAACAGCACTACAACTCATGCCTAAATAAAGTTTATCTAATGCATATTTTCTCTCTAAGGCACATCATAGCCTTCCTGTGCTTAGGAACACTAGAAGGAACTTTAGCACTAAGCATGAGGGCCACTTTAAATAGCAAAATCATGAACAAAAAGAACAAAAATGTTAAACTTCTGGCACTAAATAGATCATGAAAAGGACACAAATTTATATTATGAGAAGGCAATGAAATATTGCCTTGTTTAAGGCAATGTAGACAACGTAGACACCAGGTGAGTCAAATTTTTCACCACTCTGCATATGCCTGTGAGTGATTATGAAAAAACAACAAATATAGGGGCGTCTGGGTGGCTTATTTGGTTATGTGTCTGGCTCTTGATTTTGGCTCACGTCATGATTTCATGGTTGTGAGATCAAGCTCCACCCATGCTCGGTGGTGAACCTGGGTGGAGCCACCTGGGTGGCTCAATCGGTTAAGTGTCCGACTTCCGCCCAGGTCATGATTTCGAGGTTCGTGAGTTGGAGCCCCGCATCGGGCTCTGTGCTGACAGCTCAGAGCCTGGAGCCTGCTTCGGATTCTGTGTCTCCCCATCTCTTGGCCCCTCCCATGCCCATGATCTGCCTCTCTCTGTCTCTCAATAATAAATAAACGTTAAAAAAAATTAAGAAAAAAAGATTCTCTATCCCTTGGGGCGCCTGGGTGTCTCAGTCAGTTAAATGTCCAACTCTTGGTTTCAGATCAAGTCATGATCTCATGGTTTGGTTTGTGGGTTCAAGCCCCACATCCGGCTCTGTGCTGACAGCATGGAGCCTACTTGGGATTCTCTCTCTCCCTCTCTCTCTGCCCCTCCTCTCCTTCTCTCTCTCAAAGTAAATATTTGAAAAAAAAGATTTTCTCTCCCTCCTTCTCTCTCTCTGCCCTTCCCCCTCTCACCTGATCATGTACTTTCTCTCAAAAGGAAGGAAGGAAGGAAGGAAGGAAGGAAGGAAGGAAGGAAGGAAGGAAGGAAAAGAAAGAAAGAGAGAAAGAAAGAAAGAAAGAAAGAAAGAAAGAAAGAAAGAAAGAAAGAAAGAAAGAAAATACCACCAGTATTGATTTTGGGATCACAGATTTTAGTGATTTTAAATTTTAGTAGGCTAATTCACCAATAGAGAACTCATAAATAATGAGAATGATTGTAAATGTTGTGGGATAATTTGGAGCTTGAGGCTACTTGGCTTTGTGAAATTGCCATCTCAACTTGTGGTTTCGTTTCTTTGTCTTTTTTCTTTTCTTTTTTTTTTTTAATATAATTTATTGTCAAATTGGTTTACATACAACACCCAGTGCTCATCCCAACAAGTGCCCTCCTCAATGCCCCTCACCCACTTTCCCCTCTTCTCCAGCCCCCATAAACTTTCAGTTTGTCCTCTGTATTTAAGAGTCTCTTATCGTTTTCTTCCCTCCCTCGCTGTAACTGTTTTTTTTTTCCCCTTCCCTTCCCCCATAGTCTTCTGTTAAGTTTCTCAAGATCCATATATGAGTGAAAGCATATGATATCTGTCTTTCTCTGACTGACTTATTTCACTTAGCATAAAAGCCTCCAGTTCCATCCAGGTTGCTGCAAATGGCTTGATTTTATTCTTTCTCATTGACAAGTAGTATTCTATTGTATATATAAACCACACCTTCTTTATCCATTCATCAGGTGATGGACATTTAGGCTCTTTCCACAATTTGGCTCTTGTTGAAAGCGCTGCTATAAACATTGGGGTACATGTGCCCCTATGCATCAGCACTCCTGTATCCCTTGGGTAAATTCCTAACTGTGCTATTGCTGGGTCATAGAGTAGTTCTATCTTTAATTTTTTGAGGAACTGCCACACTGTTTTCCAGAGAAGCTGCATTCTTTTTCTTATTTATTTATTTATTTATTTATTTATTTATTTATTTATTTTGAGAGAGTGAACACAAACATGACTGGAGGGAGAGGCAGAAAGAGAGGGAGAGAGAGGATCCCAAGCAGGCTCCTCATTATGAGCCCAGGGCATGATATGGGGTCAGTCTCACAAACCTTGATATCATGACCTGAGGCAAAATTGAGTTGGACACTTAACCAACTGAGCCACTCAGGTGCCCTTTTATTCTTTTATTTTTCTTTTTTAAGTTTATTTATTTTTGAAAGAGAGAGACAGAGACAAAGAGAGAGAGCAAGTGGGGGGTGCAGAGAGAGAGGGAGACCAGGAATCCCAAGCAGGCTCCGTGCTGTTAGTGCAGAGCCAGATGCGAGCTTGAACTCATGAACTGTGAGATCATGACCTGAGCCGGAATTAAGAGTTGGATACTTAACCAACGGAGCCACCCAGGCACGCTTTTTTTCTTTTTATACTAATTTATTTTACATTTTAAAGAATAATACAATTTATTTATTTATTTATTTTTGCTTCTTGTATAAGATTTTTAAATTTTTACTTAAATCAAAATTAGTTAACATATAGTGTAATAATGATTTCAGGAGTAGAATTTAGTGATTCATCACTTACATATAATACCCAGTGTTCTCCTAACAAGTACCCTCCTTAATGACCATCACCCATTCAGCTCATCCTCCCACCCAATACCCCTCCAGCAACCCTCAGTTTGTTCTCTGTATTTAAGAGTCTCTTACGGTTTGCCTCCCTCTGTGTTTTTGTCTTATTTTTCCTTCCCTTCTCCTATGTTCCTCTGTTTTGTTTCTTTTTTTTTTTTTTTTAATTTTTTTTCAACGTTTATTTATTTTTGGGACAGAAGAGAGACAGAGCATGAACGGGGGAGGGGCAGAGAGAGAGGGAGACACAGAATCGGAAACAGGCTCCAGGCTCTGAGCCATCAGCCCAGAGCCCGACGCAGGGCTCGAACTCACGGACCGCGAGATCGTGACCTGGCTGAAGTCGGACGCTTAACCGACTGCGCCACCCAGGCGCCCCTGTTTTGTTTCTTAAATTCCACACATGAGTGAAATCATATGATATTTATCTTTCTTTGACTGACTTATTTTGCTTAGCATAATACAATGCAAATGGCAAAATTTCATTCTTTTTGACTGTCAAGTAATATTCCATTGTATGTATATGCGTGTGTAGATAGATAGATAGATATACATGGACACACACCACATCTTCTTTATCCATTTGTCAGTCAATGGACATTTGGACTCTTTCCATAATTTGGCTATTGTTTATAGTGCTGCTATAAACATTGGGGTGCATGTGCCCCTTCAAATTAGCATTTTTGTATAAATAACTAGTATATATAGGTATTTGGATAAATAGTTGGTAGTGCAATTGCTGGGTTGTAGGGTAGTTCTATTTTTAATTTTTTGAGGAACCTCCATACTGTTTTCCAGATTGGCTGCACCAGTTTGCATTCCCACCAGCAGTGCAAAAGAGATCCTCTCTCTCTGCATCCTCGCCAAATCTGTTGTTGCCTGAGTTGTTAATGTTAGCCATTCTGACAGGTGTGAGGTGGTATCTCATTGTGGTTTTGATTTGAAGGAATAATACAATTTAAAGCAAGAGTTAAAGTACAATACCTAGGTACAATTAAGTAATTCACTGAATTAAGTAATTTGACTATTCTCAATAATTGAACTTCCTGTTTCTTAGTCATACATCTGATACCCTTTTTTATTTATTCATGCAAATTAACTTTACTTATTTTACATTCTAAATCTGAAAAATTAAACACTTTTAGTCTTTCAAGTCTGATTATGTTATTTATTATTTCTGCTAACTCTCATTCATGATAGCTTGTTTTCTCACATGTTTTGTATTTTCTGATTGTGAGTTACTTGTTGTACATTTCTCTTGTTATTCTTTGAAGTTCATGTCGTTTTTTTTAAAAGATTTTTTCTATATTTATTTTGAGGGAGGTAGGGGCAAAGAGAGAGGGATAGAGAGAATCCCAATCTGACAGCACAGAGACTCATGCAGGGTTTGAACTCACTACCCATGAGATCATGACCTGATCTGAGATCAAGAGTTGGATGCTTAACTGACTGAGCCACCCAAGCACCCCTGAAGTTCATATTTTAAGTTGGATTCCTCCAGAATGGACTTACATTTTTTTTTCTTTCAGGTACCTAAGGACACATAGGTAGCATGAATTTGTGCCTTAAACCTGTCAGAGGACCTACTTGGTCCTTTTTTTTTTTTCTTTACAAATTTTTATTTAAATTCTTCTTAGTTAACAAATAGTGTAATATTGTTTTCAGGAGTAGAATTTAGTGATTCATCACTTACATATAACACTCAGGGCTCAACACAACAAGTACCTTCCTTAATACCCATCACCCATCTAGCCTATCCCCTGCCCACCTCCCTCCATCAACCCTCAGTTTGTTCTCTATTGTAAGGAGTCTCTTATGGTTTATTTCCCTCTCTCTATTTTCCCCCTTCCTATATGTTCATCTGCTTTATTTCTTAAATCCCACATAAGAGTGTAATTGTGGTATTTGTCTTTCTCTGCCTGACATATTTCACTAACCATAATATACTCTAGCTCCATCCACATTGGTGTAAATAGCAAAATTTAATTCCTTTTATTTTATTTTTCAAGACAGTGTGTGTACATGCATGCAAGTGGGGGAGGGGCAGAGGCAGAGAAGGGGAGACACAGAATGTGAAACAGGCTCCAGGCTCTGAGCTGTCAGCACAGAGCCTGATGCCAGGCTCAAACCCATGAACTCCAAGATCATGACCTGAGCTGAAGTCAGATGCTTAACTGACTGAGCCACCCAGGAACCCCAAGAGAGAGAGAATCTTAAGCAGGCTCCACACTCAGCACAAAGCCCAGTGTGGGCCCAATCTCACAACCATGAGATCATGACCTGAGCTGAAAGCAAGAGTCAGACGCTTAACGCAGAGCCACCCAGGCTCCCCAAGATTTCGTTCCTTTTGATGGCTGAATAATATTCCATTGTATATGTATACCATATCTTCTTTATCCACTCATCAGTCGATGGACATTTGGGCTCTTTCCATAGTTTGGCTATTGTTGATAGTGCTGCTATAAACATTAGAGTACATGTACCCCTTTGAAACTGTACTTTTGTATCCTTTGGGTAAATACCTACTAGTACAATTGCTGAATCATAGGTTAGTTCTTTTAACTTTCTGAGGAAACTCCATGTTGTTTTCCAACATGGTTGCACCAGTTCGCATTCCCACCAACAGTATCAGCTTGTGGTTTCTAGGTTACTTCAACAGAGAAGACATTACTGGAGCATCATTCACTAGCTCTTAAATTCTTGGTCACTTACTATTCATTGGTTAGAACTAATCACTTGCCCCTACCTAGCTGAAAAAGATATGGAAAATGTGGGGATTTCTTGGATATCTAGTGAGCAATACATATTTCAGTTACAAATCAAAAAGGGAAAAAGGGAGAAAAATAATTGTAATTTACAAGGGAGGAATGTGTTCTTGTCAGAAGGAGTACCCGTCTGACAGGTTTGAGGCAGTGAGGATGTTTCAGATTTCTCAACTTCTTCAGCCCCTCCTAGGTATCTCCCTTTAAATTGCCAGATTACAGAGCATTCTGGTCATCCCACCATTTCACTTTAGCAAGACACATGATTAATTTCTTATTCTGTACTCCTGTAATTTGTCTGTTGTTTCTGTTTTTCTCTTTCTATTTGATTACTCATGGATTGAAACTCTTCTCATTTTTGTTGGACTTTACCAAACTGCAGTTGAGCCTTGAACACCACGGGTTTGAACTGTGCGGATGCACCTACACACAGTTATTTACTTATTTTTTTTTAGCTAAATACAGCACTGTAAATGTATTTTCTCTTCCTTATGATTTTGTTAATAATATTTTCTTTGTTCTAGCTTACTTTATTGGAAGAATACAGTATATAATACATATAATATACAACATATGCATTAATTGATGGCTTATGTTGTTGGTAAGGTTTCTAGTTAACAAAGGCTCTTAGTTAATTTTGGGGTAGTTAAGATTTTTGACTGTGCAGTGGAGGTTGGGGGTGGAGGGTGGTGCCCCTAATCACCTGCATTGTTCAAGGGTCAACTGTATAAGCAGTAACCTGCTTATATCAGATAGATTGATATATTAGCTATAAACCCTAAACACTTTACCCTTAGTTGGCACATACTCTGAAGCTTTGGTGGCAACAGGATTGCTTAACCAACTGCTTGCTCCATCATCATATGTACTGCCAAGAATTTCCTAGCCCGGGTTGAGGGAGTACTCATTGTTTCCCTCTCTGTTTGAGTCTACTAGTTTCAAACTAGTTCTAAAGATCTTTCACTCAAGACACTACTTCTTGGTAAAAATTTCTGTATTAATTAGGACTCTTTAGTTTCAAATAAATAATTCACATTGAGCTAAATAACTCAATACTAAAGGACTCTTTAGTTTCAAATAAATAACTCGTATTGAGTCTAATAACAATAGTAGTAATATTTAGTGAAAGTTTATTTTGTAGCAGTGCCTGGCACATGATAGGTACTTACCCTGTTGGATGAATGCCACACTGTGCTAAGTACTTTAAGTGCATTATCTAATTTAATCCTCAAAATAACTCTATACTAGTATTTCTCCTTTTTATAAAAAAGAACATTGTGACACAAAATGGTTTAGAAACTGGCCAAGATGCCCAGCTAGTAAGCATTGGAGCCAGGGTTTGAACCCAAGCCATCTCATTTTTTTTTTTTGTACACTATTAGCCAAAAAGGATAATTTATTATAAGAGGGTTGTTACAGAACCAAGGGAAGAAATTCAAATGGATTGCAGGATGGGCTGGAACCAGGAGATAGAAAACTATTGGGAATACAGGCCATACTCTTCCTTTGATTCTCCTCTCTGCTTTTCAGACTAGATGTGGTAACTGTGATAGGCAAAGGGAAAATATTGGCAAAGGGATGCAGTAGATCATTTCACTGATCCCACCTTCTGATTTGCCTTGGAAAATCCTAGCAGTGTCCTCAACTTTGGTGGCCTGGCCAAGTCATTCCATTTTGGGGGACCTCTATTTCCTCATTTATAAAATGAGAAGTTTCTTTACCACAGGATTCCTCAGGTCTCTTCCAGTTCTAAAATTCTATGATCCTAAGTGAACTTTCTGGGGCAGAAGCTCATTAATAATAGATTTGAATGTGTGGGTTTGAGGGGATAGAATAGAGGCGGATTTTAAGGAAAGAGGGACAGAATAATAGTTTGAGTGGAGCCAGTGTTGAATTACTATTTAGAGCTGGTGTCAGGTAAAGGCCTTTGGGGATATATAAATGGAGGACAGAAAATACTTCTCACCTTGACCAGACCAGAGTATTTTTTATGGGATCTCTCTGATCTGTGAGCAGTACTCTCTTTCTCTCTTTGTATATGCATGAATACATGCACATGTGGGCATGCATGTGTGTGTCCATGTGGGAAGTAGCCCCCTTGCACAGTGATTTAATCTGGCTTATCTCTTTTCTCAGCTCAGAATTTTCTACAGAGCATTCACCTAGGCCACAGGAAGAGGACCACAGGGCAAACACAAATATTTGAATGGCCCAATGAGCAAGTTGTTCACCCATAAAATGAGAGGTTTGGTCTCTGTAACCTCTGAAGTCCTCTCCCACTCTTAGCATTTTGTGGTTCTAGGTACTGAATCAAAAGTGGCTCTCCTCTTCCTGAATGCTCTGTCATTGGACCAGACATTTGTCTTCGTTTCTCTTCTCTGTTCATACCTGGCTGCTCAGTTCCTTTCTCTGGGCCCCCTTTGTTCCTTGATTCCTTCAAATCCTACTTGCTTTTAACTCCTTTGTACCCTCTATACTTTCTTACATTTTTCTGCAGCCCCCCTCCCTACCACATTATACCCTGGTCTCCAGGTCTCCACCTCTATTTCTGCCCACTGCTATCTGCATCCTGGCTCTTAACTGAAGTTATTTCCCTGGGCTCCTCCGAGGCCCCCCCCCCCCCGGGATCCCCTATCACTGGTCCCTCTCACAGAAGCACACCTTTCTCCAAAGCCAAAGGATCAGGTATTCAGTGGCTCAGGTGACAAACCTGCTGTCAGGTTACAGATATTGTTCCCTGAAAGACCACACTACAGTGTCAGTGGCAACTCAGGCTGCCTGCAGTGCTCTGCCCTCACCTGGCTATTGCATACAAGGTGAGAATAACCAGAATTCACCTCTTACCAGTGCTCACCTGGAAACATGGCTCTGAGCCTCTGGGCCCTGCTGCTGCCGCTGTCCTGTGCAGGTGAGACGAACAGTGAGCAGGGCTGGGGATGAAGGGGATGGTTGCTGAAAAGAGACAAGAATGCAGAGATTAACCGGTTTCTATAAAAGATAAAGGAAAATGGTCAGAGACTGGAGCTAAGGGAGAAAATGAGGGTTAAGAAAGCAGGCCAAGACTTACTATAGTAAGTATTCAGTACTATTCAGTAAAGGGACTCAGCTTGCCATCCCTGTCGCCTCATCTTTAGATCCAAGCTAGGACTGGGCTCTGGGCAGGACCGAATTGGGTTCTAGGCTCTTCCCCTTTAGTGACCTCTGGTTTCTCTTCTTACAGTGATTCTGGTCCCTACTGGGATTCAGTCCCTGGACCCTGGTCTCTCCCTCCTGAAGTCATTGCTCTCCACAATGGACCAAGCTCCTCAGGGGTCCCTCAGCCGCTCACAGTTCTCTGCATTCCTGGCCAACATTTCTTCTTCCTTTGGGCCTGGGAGAATGGGGGAGGGACCTGTGGGGGAGCCCCCACCTCTCCAGCCCCCTGCCCTCCGGCTCCACGACTTCCTAGTGACACTGAGAGGCAGCCCAGACTGGGAGCCAATGCTAGGTCTACTAGGGGATGTGCTGGCACTGCTGGGACAGGAGCAGACCCCCCGGGACTTCCTGGGGCACCAGGCAGGTGTGCTGGGTGGACTCGCAGAGGTGTTGCTAGGAGCCTTAGTTCCTGTGGGGCCCCCAACCCCTACCAGGCCCCCATGCACCCGTGATGGGCCCTCTGACTGTGTCCTGGTGGCTGACTGGTTGCCTTCTCTGCTGCTCTTGTTAGAGGGTACACGATGGCAGGCCCTGGTACAGGTGCAGTCCAGTATGGACCCCACAAATGCCACAGGCCTCAATGGGAGGGAGCCAGCCCCCCACTTTTTACAGGGTCTGTTGGGTTTGCTCACCCCAGTAGGGGAGCCAGGCTCTGAGGAGGCTCTTTGGGGAGGTCTGCTGCGCACAGTGGGGGCCCCCCTCTACGCTGCCTTCCAGGAGGGGCTTCTCCGTGTCACTGACTCCCTACAGGATGAGGTCTTTTCCATTCTGGGGCAACCAGAGCCTGATGCCAATGGGCAGTGCCAGGGAGGTGAGTGCTGCTGGGTTCGGGACTGGGCTGTGGCAGGACAAAGAAGGGGGAGATTGTGGTAGTCCTCTTCCTTACTCTTTTCCCTCCTAGGCAACCTTCAACAGCTGCTTTTATGGTAAGTAACTCTCTTACCAGGGGAGGAGTTCTGAGGGAGTGGGCCTGGAAAGTTGTCAGCCTGCAGAATGGAGGAGGAGACTGATGGGAGGGCATTGTTTAGTGGTTTTTGAGCATGACTGTCTGGGTTGGTGTCCTAGCTCTGTTTACCTAGCCAAGTGACCTTGGGGTAGTTACATTCTCATTCTCATGCCTCAGTTTCCCTTCTTATAAAATATAGATAATATTAACAACCACAGAGTTCTTGAAAGGGATTGAATGGGTTGATGCTCTATGTGCAAGCCACTCAGAACTGTCTTGCACATAGTGCTTAATAATGTTACCTAATAAAGATGGGGTATGGAAAGAAAGGATAAGACTGGATTCCTCCATCTTCACTGTTTCAGTACAATAATGTCAGAGCACTGGTAGACTTATTCAGTTGCAGGGCAGATTTCCTGATGTGAGGTCAACCAAAGGTTGTATTTAAGCTACCTAAAAGTATATGAAGAAAGGAGAAAGAAGGGAGCCAGGTGGACAGAAGGGACTCCAGCTGGGCTGCTCCTAGATGATTTTGTGCCTTGGCAGGACAGATCTTTCTCCCGCTCCCACCATCCCAGTATTTAAACCAGTAACACCTATACTCCCAGGGACCTTTTGGAAAAGCCTATGCTTGCCATCCCCCCATGCAGGGCTCTGGGCCAGGGTCAGAATGTTCAACTAGAGGAAATGTAAACTGACCAGGTGATGCCTGCTCCTCCCTCTACACCCAGGGGCATCCGGCACAACCTTTCCTGGGATGTCCAGGCGCTGGGCTTTCTGTCTGGATTGCCACCCCCACCCCCCGCCCTCCTCCACTGTCTGAGCACAGGTGTGCCTCTGCCCAGGGCTTCCCAGCTCTCAGCCCACATCAGCCCTCGCCAACAGCGAGCCATCTCTGTGGAGGCCCTCTGCGAGAACCACTCAGGTCCAGCACCACCCTACAGCATTTCCAACTTCTCCATCCACTTGCTCTGCCAGCACGCCAAGCCTGCCACCCCGCAGCCCCCTCCCAGCACCATTGCCATCTGCCAGACAGCTGTGTGGTATGCAGTCTCATGGGCACCAGGTGCCCAAGGCTGGCTACAGGCCTGCCATGACCAGTTTCCTGATCAGTTCCTGGAGGCAATATGTAGCAACCTCTCCTTTTCAGCCTTGTCTGGCCCCAATCGCCGTCTGGTAAAGCGGCTCTGTGCTGGTCTTCTCCCACCCCCCACCAGCTGTCCTGAGGGACTGCCTTCTGTTCCCCTCACCCCAGAGATCTTCTGGGGCTGCTTCTTGGAGAATGAGACCCTGTGGGCTGAGCGGCTGTGTGGAGAGGCGGGTCTGCAGGCTGTGCCCCCCAGCAATCAGGCTTGGGTTCAGCATGTGTGCCAGGGCCCTACCCCAGATGCCACTGCCTTCCCACCCTGCCACATTGGACCTTGTGGGGAACGCTGCCCAGATGGGGGCAGCTTCCTGATGATGGTCTGTGCCAATGATACCATGTATGAAGCGCTTGTGCCCTTCTGGCCTTGGCTAGCAGGCCAGTGCAGGATAAGTCGTGGGGGCAATGACACTTGCTTCCTAGAGGGGCTACTGGGCCCTCTTCTGCCCTCTCTGCCACCACTGGGACCATCCCCACTGTGTCTGGCCCCAGCCCCCTTCCTGCTTGGCATGCTATCCCAGTTGCCACGTTGTCAGTCCTCTGTACCAGCCCTTGCCCACTCCACACGCCTACACTATCTCCTGCGCCTGCTGACCTTTCTTCTGGGTCCAGGGGCTGGGGGGACTGAGGCCCAGGGGATGCTGGGTCAGGCCCTGATGCTCTCCAGTCTCCCAGACAACTGCTCCTTCTGGGATGCCTTCCGCCCAGAGGGCCGGCGCAGTGTGCTGCGGACAGTTGGGGAGTACCTGGAACAGGAGGAGCAGTGGACCCCACTGGGCTTTGAACCCACTGCCAGCCCCAGCTCTGGTATAAACAAGATGGAGCTGCTATCCTGCTTCAGTGTGAGTAATCTGCCAAGGTTAAAGCCCCTGGAACAGAGGGAAGGGCCTCCAAACAAATTCTTTAATACTGAGAGGTAGTAGTATAGTATAGTGGTTTAAGCACACAGCTCTGGAGTCAGACAGGCCTGAGTTCACATCTTAGTTCTGTGATCAACCTTGGACAAGTTATTTAACCTCTCTGAGCAACACTTTTTTCACTTATAAATGAGGGAGAGTAACAGTGCCACTTTTTTAGGGTACCTGTAAGGATTACATAAGATTATACATGCTGTGGGCTTATGTATATAGCATGGCACATAAACGTGCACTAAACGTTATCTCATTATTCTTTCTAACTCTTTGACTCTCCCCCTTTCTGCTCCAGAAAGGAAAGGTATCAAGTTGGAGGGATCTGACTCTGTCCCTAGAGAGTGAGAAGGCTGGCAAATATAGGAAGATAAGACAGAAATGAGAATAGTTCAGGGCAACTACAAATCAGAAGACTTGAGTTCTGGGTTCAACTATGTCACACATTAGTGTGGTAATAGCAAAATAATTTAACTCAGATTTTCTGGGCTTCTGTTTCTTCTCTGTAGAGTGAAGGGGCTAGAATATATAAATACCATAATTAATTCATTGGTTGCCCCGTTATATGTAAGGCACTTTGCTAGGTTATGTAGCATATGTAAAGATTCCTTACTCCATGTTAGGGCCCACCTTTCTCAAGTCCTGTGTCCAGTGAAATGGGATTGTACAGATTCATAGTTTTGGTTTGGATCTACAAGTATTTATTGAGCCAACAATGGACCTAGCACGGAAAAGGGTACAGGAGAAGTTTGAGACATCATCCTGGTTTAATGGAGTTTAGTATCTGATGAGACACACATACTAGCTTCAGATGAAGGACAAGCATCTAGCAAGTGGACTTGGAGTGCCTGGGGAACTTTCAGGAGGACAGAGGAGACAGCTCTTGGTATCTTGTCTGTCTCCCCATCAGCCTGTGCTATGGGATCTGCTCCAGAGGGAGAAGAGTGTTTGGGCCCTGAAGATTCTAGTGCAGGTAACAGATGGAGGGGTACATGGATGGAATGGGTAACAACTGTGGCACGAGGTCTCTGCTCAGTGAGGCCATGCCCACTTTAACCTCCTACTCCCAGGCATACCTGCACATGCCACCAGAAAATCTCCAGCAGCTGGTGCTTTCAGCAGAGAGGGAGGCTGCTCAGGGCTTCCTGACGCTCATGCACCGTTCCTGGGCTCAGCTTCAGGTGGGTATAGAGGGCAGGTGGGGGAGGTGGGGAGGATGGAGGGAGACATCTGGGAATCAAGAGCACCTGGAACCTGGTGTGCAGAGGGCTTGCCCAGTGGAAGGAGAAGCTCAAAAGGAGATGGCGATAATACTGAACATCTCTAGAGCCAGCATCCATTCCTATGCCCTCACAGGTGCCACCATCTGAGGAGGAAGCCCTGGGTCGCCTGACAGCCTTGTTGCTCCAGCAGTACCCGCGCCTCACCTCCCAGCTCTTCATTGACCTGTCACCACTCATCCCCTTCTTGGCTGTCTCTGACCTGATGCGCTTCCCACCATCCTTGTTGGCCAATGACAGTGTGTAAGGACCCCACACCACTCCTCCTGATCCTGTCAGGGTCAGCCAACCCCATCAGCCTACAGCAGCCCCTTCTTGAAATCCTCTCTGTTAAAATTAGGGAGAGTCTCCTTCTTGTCCATGACAGTAGGGCTTCAGAGTGTGAGGAGGACAACAGGGGCCAAAGGTTAATACCCACTGCTCTCCCCAGACTGGCTGCCATCCGAGATTACAGCCCAGGAATGAGGCCTGAACAGAAGGAAGCTCTTGCAAAGCGACTGCTGGCCCCTGACTTGTTTGGGGAAGTGCCCGCCTGGTCCCAGGAGCTACTGTGGGCAGTGTTGCCCCTGCTCCCCCACCTCCCTCTGGAGAACTTTCTGCAGCTCAGCCCTCACCAGGTATGACATGATTTTCTTGACTAGCCCATCTTCTCCTAGGTGGGACAGGAGTCAGTAGTATGTCTCCTGGTGAGCTTCTCCCCACAAGTGTCCCACAGTGACCCAACATGAGCTGACCCTCCTCACCTCAGATCCAGGCCCTGGAGGATAGTTGGCCAGCAGCAGGTCTTGGGCCAGGGCATGCCCGGCATGTGCTACGAAGCCTGGTGAACCAGAGTGTCCAGGACGGAGAAGAGCAGGTGCGCAGGTGAGCAGTTGTGGGATCAGTGATCAAAGCCAAATTGGGAGAGAGGCTAGTGCAGCTGCCATGGTGGGTTGGGGGCCTAGGAAGGAAGGGTCAAAAAGGTAGGCAGCGGCTGCAGGCAGTATAGGAGTCCAGGACAGAGGCCTATCTATGGTACCCATATTTCCTAGTTTAGCAGAGTGCCTACTCCATATACCTACATGATCCCTACCTTAGTGCCAGCTTCAGTGACCACATGAAGGCCAGCTTCATGCCCTTCTCAGGCTGGGGTCCCTCGCCTGTTTCCTGAGCCCTGAGGAGCTGCAGAGCCTGGTACCCTTGAGTGATCCACTGGGGCCAGTAGAACGGGGGCTGCTGGAATGTGCGGCCAACGGGACCCTCAGCCCACAAGGACGGGTGAGCCCCTTGGCACAGGCCTACAAGAGTCCAGGCTTTCCTTGGGTCTGTGTGGATGACATGCTCAGTCATCTCAACCAAGCTTGAGCACAACAGTGCCAGCCCTCCCCTGACCTCTACTATCTCTGTTCCTTATTTCGTGGTCATCCTTATCTGTTACCACCTCTTCCTGACCCAATGCCGTTTGGTCTATGACACCCCAAACATACCCTTTGACATCTTAAACCCTATCTGTTCGTGTCCCATCTTTGGTTCTAAGCCCTAGCCCAGGCCCTGGGAAATCCAGATGTGGGATTAGAGAGGAAGTTTAAGGTTCATTTGTCTTTTCTCCCCAGTCCCAAACCTTCTTTGGTTACAGGTGGCATATGAACTTCTGGGGGTATTGCGCTCATCTGGAGGAGCTGTGCTGAGCCCCCGGGAGCTGCGGGTCTGGGCCCCTCTCTTCCCTCAGCTGGGCCTCCGCTTCCTGCAGGAGCTGTCAGAGCCCCAGCTTAGAGCCATGCTTCCTGCCCTGCAGGGCACCAGTGTCACACCAGCCCAGGTGGGCCTGTCTCACTCTCTAACATCCACCTTCCAACCCCAGGAAACCCACTCAAGGGAATGACATTCAGGGATACCACAAGCTTCTCTGGAGCCTCCTTTTTCTCTGTCCCAAGGAGGACTCCCTCATCCCCCTTCTTCAGATCAAGAAGAGCCCAGAGCCAGGCTAGTCACTGGGGGTGGTATCAAGGAAACTAGAAGTTTTAAAGGGTAGGTCCTAGGGACCTGCATAAAACCTGGCTACCAGGATTTGAGAGCTGTTGTTTCATCCCATCCCACCTTAGGCTGTCTTACTGCTTGGACGGCTCCTCCCTAGGCATGATGTGAGTAGCAACAACTTCTCAATGTCCCTCAGAGGTCCCTGTCCCCCTTTCCTTGGCTCTCACATCTGCCCCTTCTTCCCTCTCAGTTCCTCAGACCTGCTGCCTTGCTGTACTGTGATTGTTGTCTTCCCAACCACCCTGCTTCTCTTCTTCAGGACTCTTGTCTCTCTTGCTCCCCAGCTGTCCCTGGAGGAACTCTGCTCCTTGCACCCTCTGCTGCCAGGCCTCAGCTCCCAGACACTCCAGGCCATCCCTAGGCGAGTTCTGGTTGGGGCCTGTTCCTGCCTGGCCCCTGAACTGTCACGCCTCTCAGCTTGCCAGACTGCAGCATTGCTGCAGACCTTTCGGGTATGAGAGTAGCAGGGAGGATGAGACATTCAGGGATGTGGGCTCTGGTTAAGAGGAGGGCATCTTCCCTGTGGCCAGGGAAGGCCTCCCATACCTCCCCACTTCCTTACACACACACACACACACACACACACACACACACACACACACACACTGCTGATTCTCATGCAGGTGAAAGACGGCGTTAAAAACATAGGTACAACAGGTGCCAGTGCAGCTGTGTGTATCCCTGGTCAGGTACGTGTGGGATCTCCCAACTAAGCTCCTCTCCATGTCCCCAGGTAGTTTCATATGACTGGTGCTGCCTCCTATACTCTCCCTGCAGTGGCCCTGAGCATCCAGGTTGACTCTGTTTCCACCAAGACATTAGCAGCTCTCCCCAGTTCCAGTTACATGACAGCATGACCCACACTGTCCTATAATGTCAAAATCAGAAGGGTCTGAGAAATCTTCCAGGCCAATGAACCTGCTTTCAGATAAAGAGAGCAAAGCTCAGAGAGTCTAAGGGAGATCAGTTCATCAGGTGCCTGAATAGCAGCAATACTTGACCACATCCACCTTCATTGTGAGGGCTCTCTGGTGTGTGTTGCTATAGTGGCACATGCCATCCACCCTTTCCCTAGCTTTGGTCCCCTCCCACCCCCATGATGCCCCTCTTACCTATCATTACTCTGCTACACACATCCCCACCAGCAGCCCATCCCCACCACCTGGCCAGACTGCCTGCTTCCCCTGCTCCCACTAAAGCTGCTACAGCTGGACTCTGCGGCTCTTCTGGCTAACCGAAGGCGCTACCGGGAGCTGCCCTGGTCTGAGCAGCAGGTAATTCTCCTCACTTACTCCAGAACTATCCTCTATGTTCCACCTCTTTTACCTGTCAGCCCTAGATTGGTCACTTTATCCCCAGCATCCTTTATAATGTGACTTGCTTTGCTTTATTCCTTCTCCCTCCCCCTTATTTCTCCCCCCCTCCCCCGCCCTCCATCTCCAAGAGAGGAGTGTACATTTGGGAGAGTAGGAGGCTGGTGGATCCACAGGGTGGGGAGGGAGGGCTAGGTCCAAAGCATCTTAGGTCCTTGGGCAATATCTCTGCTGGGGGGCTGCTCCTCTTTCTTTCTCTTGTAGGCTCAGTTTCTCTGGAAGAAGATGCAGGTGCCCACCAACCTGACACTCAGGAATCTGCAGTGAGTAACTTGTGTTGAGCAGAGTTTAATTCAACTAACATTTTTTGAGACTTGCCATGTGCCAGGCCCCATATAATATGCAATGGGACATGTGAGGATGGATGATGCATAGTCCCAGTGTGTGGGCCTTCTCTTGGCTCCTCCTCCCTTTACTCTCTTGCCTTCCCATAGCACCACACCTATCCTGACTAGTTTAAGGGATTCAGAACACCTGGATTCAGGTCCCAGCCCTGAAACCTATTCATGGCCTTGAGCAAGTCATTTAATCCTCTAAGCTTCAGTTTTTTTCTTCTGTGGAACGAGAATTACACATCATAGGATGTGGTTGTGAAGATTACATGAGGTAAGGCATATAAAGTACTTAATATAGTTCCTGGCCCAGTGAAATCTCCCAATAGATATTTGCTGTTGTTAGTTTAATCCAAGGTGACCTCAGAGCTACTGGCCATGCAGCAATAAACAGGAACAAGTATCACTTTCCTTTCACCCACAGTAAAGGAATCATGGGCTTCAGAATCTAAAGATATAGCTCTACGCTCAGTTTACCACATTTTTAATAGAATAATGTTCGGAACATCCCTTGACGTCTGTGAATGTTTATTTTCCTCTCTGATAAACAGTGATGATGTTGTGGTTTTCTATGGAAAGCCATTTCTCAAACTGTAAATTACCATAAATGAATTCTGTACTTGTGTTGAGAGAATCAGTATCAAGGAGCAGACAGACCACAGCATGTGTTGAATGAGCATCTACCCACTCACACACCTACAGGGCTCTGGGCACCCTGGCAGGGGGCATGTCGTGTGAGTTTCTGCAGCAGATCAACTCAATGGCAAACTTCCTTGAAGTAGTGCACATGATCTATCAGCTGCCCACTGGAGTTCGAGGGAGTCTGGTGAGAGGGGTGCTTAAACATTAGTGGAGCAGGGAGGCAGGGATCCTGGGTACCGAATCCAGCCCCTATGCTTAGCTCTATCCTGACCTGTTTCCCCATCCTATCCTACAGAGGGCCTGTATCTGGGTGGAGCTACAGCGGAGGATGACAATGCCAGAGCCAGAGCTGGCAACCATGGGGCCAGAACTGAGTGGGCTAGACACCAGGCTACTCTTGGATTTACCGTAAGTGCTACAACTGGAGACACTGGATCCCTAGACGTCTCAACCTGGGGTAGAAGGTCTGCCCTTAGGAAATGCCCTAAGGTGGCAGTTTTCTGTGTGGTGGTTCTCTGCCATCAGTTATAGCCCAAAGCAGAGGATTCTACTCAAAGTTGCTCTATGTTTTGACTGGCTCCCAGAACATGACCCCAACATAGGACAGCTAATGGTGGGCAACACTATGATGTGGGCTGCCAAACAATCATAGTATAACCGAGGCCACATTAATAGAGATAGAATATCTGAACTGAGTGAGTCAATGGTCCAGCTCACCCTAGAAGATTATAGTCTGCTTAAGCCACCATGTTGTCAGTGTGTTCAGTGGAGTACAGAAAGAGCATGTATGAAACATGATAAATGCCTTTAAATACTCCTAAGGCTATCAAATAGAAAATAGATTAGCATGTTTCTGAATGGCTCCATTGGGCATCACAATGACCAGTGAGTAAAAATCAGATTTGAAAAATACAAGGAAAACTGATGTAGCAAATTCCCAACATCAGAGCTATTCAAGCCTGGGCCGAATGGTCTCATTGCAGGAATGTTGTAGAGCACATTTAAGTATGGATAAGGGTTGTGGGGAGAGAAAATTCATGAATGTAAGGGTCCTCTTAACACAGAGACTCTAGGAGTTTTATGAGTATCTCTCTCCCAGGCTTCCTTTCTCATTTTGCCCCCATCCCTACCCCATTGCCATCTGAACTGTAAGTTAGAGTAGGAAAAGGCTAGTATTAGTCTTCCTAGGGATGAGGTGATGGTAAAGCAGTTGATTCCATCCTTACATTTTTATAGGCCTTTCCACAGATTTTGGCTTTTGTGCTATGCAGCCTAGTTCCAGTTCCAGAATTGGCAGCCCTAGATAGAATACACTTCTGAAACCTGGACAAAAGGGCTTTTAAAAAAGCCATTGAAATCTATTTAAATTTATTGGTTCTTGGAGATAATTTAGAATCCCAAGGACCTAGATAAGTTTCTAGACCATGAGTTGGAAAACCTGAGTTCCCCATCTCTGAAAGAGGAATAAGAAAAATACCTGTCTTACCCCAAAGTTTTGTCATAAGGTTCAAATAAGAGAATACTATAAAAGGGCTTGGTAAATTGTGCACCACTATACAAATGAGAGAGGACTTTCCCACAAAAAGTAGAGGAAGGGTGACCCTGTGGAAAAAAGGACTTGGGAGTAAGATCCCACCATCTCTGTGAGCTGGTTTTCTAATCTATAACATGGGGGGGGGGAATTTTTTTAAAGTTTATTTTTATTTGTTTTGAGAGAGAGATAGAGAGCAAGTGGGGGAGGGGAAGAGAGAGAGTGAGACAGAATCCCAAGCAGGCTCCACACTGTTAGCATAGAGCCTAATGAGGGGCTCGAACTCATAGACCATGAGATCATGACGTGAGCTGAATTCAAGAGTCAGACGCTTAACCAACTGAACCACCCAGGTGCCCCAAATCGGGAGAAATTTTAAAGATATTTAATATATGGGACTTTTGATTCCATTAGATAAGGTAGGGTCATTTGTCATTTCTCCTGAGGAAGACTAGAAATATGGCACTCCTTTTGTTCTCTCCTTTTAAACACTATGAAGGGAATTGCATCTGGGGCAGTTTAATATCAGATCCTGTCCAGGGCCATAGGGTTTGGTCTGATGTTACCTCTTGTCTGGGCAATGTGGCATTCTGTTATCCCTTCTCAACAGGACTCATTTCTGAATGCCCCTGTTGTCAAATTGCTATAGGGTCCGGTTGATGGATAGACTGTCCAATGAATCTATTATGTTGGTGGTGGGGCTGGTACGAGGAGCTCCAGAGCAGCTGCTGGCACTGACCCCACTCCACCGGGTGGCTCTGGCAGAGAGGGCACTACAAAACTTGGTAAGAGTCCAACCTACCAGACTCGGAACTGCTGCCTGGACAATTTTTACCTCTCAGACAATGCTCTCTATCTTCTAGGCCTAGCCCCACACTTTTGTTGCCAAAAAGGTTCTTGTCCAGAAGGCCCTAGCCCCTAGATCTATCTCTAGGTTCCATCCCAACCTATCTCTAGGTTCATATTTTTTGTCCACATTCCTTAGAGTCTAAGAAATCCCTTGGATTCCAACTCCTAGCCTTTCTGCCTGTTCCTATCTGGGCTCATTATTTAAGAAAGTAAACAATGGCAGTGAACATCGTAGCGTCTTGAGTTGGGAGCTGGAGGGAGGGAAAAATCAAAGGTTTTGGTGTATTGATCAAAGAATCTGGTCCTCTGAGTCAGAGATGCATTGTCCCAAGGCCTGATGCCCCCTCCAGGCTCCAAAGGAGACAACAGTCTCAAGGGAAGTGCTGGAGACATTGGGCCCCTTGGTTGGATTCCTGGGGATAGAGAGTACACGACGGATCCCCCTACCGATCCTGCTGGGCCAACTCAATCAGCTGCAGGGCTTCTGCCTAGGAGAGCCATTTGCCACAGAGCTGGGATGGCTCTTGTCACAGGAGCCTGCTCTTGGGTATGAACCTTCGGGAACTTCTAATTCTGATTCATCCTATACCCACCCTCTTAACCACCATCATCAGTGGCAGATCATTGAATAAATATACACAAGATCCCTTGGAGCCCTGAGTCCCCATGTCCTCTTTTCCCCTTCCTTTCCCTCACAGTTGTCTCAGCATCCCAGCCCCTGATCTTCTTCCTGTCCCCCAGGAAGCCAGAGTTGTGGAGCCAGGGTGAAGTAGAGCAAGCTGGACGCCTAGTACTCACTCTGTCTACTGAAGCTATTTCCTTGATCCCCAGGGTGAGGTGAAGGAACAAGGGAGGGAGTAAGAGCAGAGAGGGGACTGGTGAGCTGGCTTTGGGGAGCTAAGGGCAAGGAGACTGAGGGCAAGGGATGTGAAGCCTGAATCTGGGGGAAACTGCTAAAAAGAGATAGGACTTTAAAATTATAGCTGCAGCAGCTGGCCCTGACCTGCCCAGGTCTCCCCACCCTCCATCTATCGTCTCACACAGGAGGCCTTGGGCCAAGAGACTCTGGAGCGGCTCCTAGAGAAGCAGCAGAGTTGGGAGCAGAGCAGAGTTGGACAGCTATGTGGAAGACCACAGCTTGCTTCCAAGAAAGCTGCCTTGGTAGCTGGGGTTGTACGGCCCACTGCAGAAGATCTCCCAGGTGAAACTACCCAAATATTCATGTCTATCAGGGTGTATAGGAAAGAGTATCCAGAAATGTAGACAGAAGTCGGGGCTCTAGGTATGCTGTGCCCTTTGAGCAGATTTGCACACTTTCTGCTCTCTGGGCTTGGGTTTTCTCATCTATAAACCACAGTGGTTAGAGGGATAATTTTCAAGGTCTTTTCTGGTTCTAGGGTTCTATAGCTCTGGAAATTTATAACCCATTACATTATTAGCCCAGGACTTACCTTTTCCTGTTCTCTTATCCATATTAGCAGCTGACCCACTCTAAGCTTGGCTCTATGCTAGAGTATGGAGCTGTCTGCTGGGAAGATGCTTAGGATGTAGGAGGGAGATGCCAGTGAGACCTGAGTTCTGATCTAGACCTGCCATTAAATCCCTAGGCAACCCCTTCAGCCTTCCATTTATACAATGAGGGACTTATCCTCTTTAGTCACTTGTTCTAATATCCCTTGAGTCCTGTAATTCTCATACTATAGTAATCCTTTGGCCCATACTGTCTATGTTACCCTATCCTCCAAAGGTTGGAGGGGTCATTCCACCTATAGATATTTCTGTGGGCATAGTTTAATTCTACACTGACCCCCTGTGCCTGCCTTCCCCCTTCAGAACCTGTGCCAAATTGTGCAGAT
Organism: Prionailurus bengalensis; assembly: GCF_016509475.1. Taxonomy (NCBI): domain Eukaryota; kingdom Metazoa; phylum Chordata; class Mammalia; order Carnivora; family Felidae; genus Prionailurus; species Prionailurus bengalensis. Next base: position 60,092,052 of record NC_057355.1, read on the forward strand.
ATACGAGGGACATTCCCAGCAGCCTGGTCAGCAACCCAGATTGCAGGGATGGAGCTCTCAGACTTTGAGGACTGCCTGGAATTATTCGCAGGAGACCCAGGACTTGGGCCTGAGGAACTACGGGCAGCTATGGCCAAGGCAAAACAGGTTAGGGATGGAGGGGCCAACATGAGGAAGCTGGTTGGGTGTGGTATGAGACACAAGGGAGTGGATAGCTGGGGAAAAGTGGAGGAAATAGGAGATGAAAGAATGAGAGTGGATCCTGAGTAGGAAGTCAGAGAGGATGAATATGGAGAAAAGGAAGCTAGTGCAATGGGTAGAGGGAAGAAGGCAGTGGTTACCAAACTTTAGGGTGTATCAAAATTATCCAGGGAGCAGGTTTTTAAAATGCTGGTGCCAGGGTCCTATGCTAGACTCACTGAAGAATCTTTTTTTGGGAGAAGAATCTTCTGAGGGCTCTGGGGGATCAGCATTTCAACAGGCACTCCCAGTGAGTCTGGTGCACATAAGGTTTAGAATCCATGGACTACGATCTGCTATTCTTCTATACTGAGACTCTGGCATCTTTCAGTAACACCTTAGTCAGAACCTTAATCCAACCCTCTCATTTTACAGTTGAGGAAACTAAAGACCCAGAGAGGCAAGTGATTTGCCTAGAGTTCACAGCTAAGGTCAGAGGCATGACTAAGACCAAGCATTCTGACTCCTAGTCCAGTGCTTTTCCACTCACATTGTTCCTCTTTCTCCTAGTTGTGGGGTCCTCCCCGGGGATTCCGTCCTGAGCAGATCCTGCAGCTAGGTCGGCTCTTAATAGGTTTAGGAGAGCGGGAACTACAGGAGCTGATCCTAGTGGACTGGGGAGTGCTGAGCACCCTGGGGCAGATAGATGGCTGGAGCTCCATCCAGGTAACACCTTCCCTTTTCCTACCTTCCAAACTTCTATCCCACAGATCTAGGCCTTTAGGTCACCTAACACCTAAAGAATTTTTTTCGTTACCCTGCTTGGCCATTCTTTCTATTAAAATAGAATACCCCCTACTTGTGGCCTTAGGAACTCTGTGATTTATTCACTTTGAGGTCTGGACACATAAAACTCCCTCCTGACTGTCTTCCCTGAGGCCTTCTCTTTTTTGGATACTCAATCTTCCTCATGGCTATTGGATCATCAGTTCTTAATAATACAAGTATATAATCCAGTAGCACTTGTCTCTTCCCCAACCATGAATTCCTTGTGATTTATCTCCTTATTCTGTGCCCTCCATCTCCATCCCAGCTCCGGGTTGTGGTCTCCAGTTTCTTGCGGCAGAGTGGCCGGCATGTGAGCCACCTGGACTTCCTTCATCTGACTGCACTGGGTTATACACTCTGTGGACTTCGGCCAGAGGAGCTACAGCATATCAGCAGTTGGGAATTTAGGTCATCTGTGGAGGGGATGTGTGGGTGGTGGTGCTCATGTAAAGGTGGGGATGGAAGACTCATGGTGGAGTGGTCCCATGGAGGAAGGGACCTCACCTGAAGCCATCTATACTCCCATCTCATAACCATGGACCCTATCACTGTGGCTGAATATATTTTCTTTCTTTCCACTCTTCCACAGCCAAGCAGCTCTCTTCCTGGGCAATCTGCATCTCCAGTGTTCTGAGGAGCAACTGGAAGTTCTGGCCCAGCTCCTTGTGCTGCCCGGTGGTTTTGGTCCAGTCAGTAACTGGGGGCCTGAGATCTTCACTGAAATTGGCACAATAGCAGGTAGGAAGGCTGGGCCACTGCTGGTGCTAGCTGTTAGAGGTTGGTTTCCCTACCATGGATGGACTGGGTGGAGGACTGCTCTGGAATTCTTAAGGTGGGAGTCTGAGAAGGCATTTAGGTAAGAGGTTGGAGATGTGTTGGGAAAGGTGTATGGTCGGGTATTTGGGGAGAGGTTAGAGAAGTCTATAGTCTATAGGTTTGAAGAGAAGGGGGAAGGCCAGTATAAGACAATGTTTGGATGCCCATCCCACTTGCTTCAACAGCAGGGATCCCAGACCTGGCTCTTTCAGCACTGCTGCAGGAACAGATCCAGGGCCTTACCCCTCTTGCTATTTCTGTCATCCCTGCTCCTAAATTTGCTGTAAGTATTCAAGAACTGGGGTCTGAGGTGACCACACAGAGCCAGGGCCCAAAGGGGGCTATATTGGATGTACTAATTTCTGCTCCCACCCCCAGGTGGTGTTCAGTCCCACCCAGCTATCTAGTCTCACGAGTGTTCAGGCTGTGGCTGTCACTCCTGAACAAATGGCCTTTCTGAGTTCTGAGCAGCGACGAGCAGTTGCATGGGCCCAGCATGAGGGGAAGGACAGCCCAGAACAGCAGGGTGAGTTCCCAAATGCATGGCTTGCCCCACTAACTCCTGACCCAGAATCTGACCCCAAACTTGATGCTATCTGGTTCATAGAACCCATTCAGGGAGACCCCTGAAGCAAAGGGATCTAGGCAGACAGTTTCCATGTATCAGTGGTTCTTGGGAACAGAGTTTTGATATTCCTCCCATTCTCTGTCTCATTATAGGTCGAAGCACAGCCTGGGGCCTTCAGGACTGGTCACAACCCTCCTGGGCCATGGCATTGACCATCTGCTTCCTTGGCAACCTGCTTTGAACCTGTCTCCACAGTTAAAGAGAAAGATTGTTGGGAAAGAAACTTTAATAAAGTGCAAATGGAAATGCATTCTAATTATCCTCAGGAAGCCGATGAGGAATATGGGTAAAATGCTAATGCTTTCCACCCACCTGAGAATCAGTGTTCCTGGCATGCCATATCTGGAGTCTTCTTTCCATCATAAATAACCCCACTGCTTCTTTTCCTTTCCTGAAAGCTAGTCCCTCCTCATCCCAACCATTAGAAATAACACAGACAGCTAGAGCATAGCAAGGAGTCTTTACTAGGACAGAAGGGAGTTGGAGGGGCATCCAGGGCAAGTAGAATGGGCCACATTAGAATGGGCAGAAGTCCTGGGGATCTTGAGTCATCTCCTGAGGATGGGGAATTAATGCTTATTGTGGATGAGAGGTGGAGGGATGCGGATATCCTGGCCTCTCTCCAGACGCCGTTCACAATCAATCAAATAGTTTACTCCATCGATGACCAGCTGCACCAGCTCCACCTGAAGGACACTAATCCTTGATCTCTGCTTCCCACCCTTGAGTTTCCTTTTTGAACACTGATTTACCTTCTCTAGGAACTCATTTCCAATTGTCTCCCCACTCAACCTGAATTTCATTTCAGATTCTATTACATTCTTGGGGCCCACTCACTGTCATATCTCCACCCCCACAGACCTATACCTCTCCTCACTGTAATCCCTAAGGATCTCACCTCTGACTTGCCCAGTCGGTCCAAATTAGAGATGTCAAAGACGCTGCCTGTGGCAGCTGTGTCCACTCCACCGGTGCCACGCTTTTGGAGTCTTAAGTTCTCCAGGATCTTTGGGAAGCGGCTATCCTAGAGGAGAGAAGATAGGGATTGGGGGCCGGGCCATTAGGGGCAGAGACTGGTCCTATTTGAGACTGGTCCCTTTCCCCTGATACTCTACCCACAATGTGTCTGACTCCTTTCCAAAATGCCCATACCCTCCCATCCACACATGACCACCTTCCTTATTCATACCCCTCTCTAACCCCACAACTCATTTACTTTGCTTAGCAGGGGCAGTTTGATGTGTACTCCTGCCCGAAGTCCAGTGCCCAGGTTAGACGGACAGGTCAAGATGTATCCCAAACGCTCATTCCACATGAACTCCCAGCCACGCTCCTGGATCAGCCGTTCCACCTGAGTCCACAAAGGCTCTGTTAGTGAAAAGTCAGGGATATTTGAGCCCTCACTTAGCCAGACCTACAAGAACTCTAGAAATATGTCTAGAATGACGAATTTGGACTGTGAAAGAATGACACTGCTGTTTGTGTGTGTGTGTGTGTGGGGGGGGGTTGGGTGGGGAATGGTTTGTTATTATCATGTGTACAAGGTAATTTTGATGTTGCAAGCCCATAATGGTGAGATTACAGAAAAATATCTTGTGTGTGGAAGAAGAGACACTTGAGAGAATAAGGCACTAAGGATGATCTAGGGAAATGAGTGGAGGTGGTAAACTGAACTGAGAAAGGAATGATTATTCAATGAGCTCAGCATGCATAGATTATCTTTGCTTTGCTAATGAGCCTAGAGTTTGGAAGGGTTCTTTCACACATAAAATGAGGGTGTAGGCTTTGCAACAGGAAGAGGCAAGAAAGCCTTCTGTTAGCTGTGGAAAGAGCACATGTGAGAAGGCAGAGAGAAAGGTGAAAACAGTCCAGAAGAGCCGGACTCATAGTTATGTGTATACGTGAGGGGGTGGGGAAGGGAGTGTAGGTAGAGTGTTTTGTTTCACTAGAGCTTCCTAATGATGGAAATGACTATTAGAGTTCAAGAGACAGGGGATGTGCCAGAGGATGGATGCGAAGACTACCTCATATGAGTAAAAGAGAACCCTGTTTATAGTTCAGAGAAAAAAAAAAAACACGGCATAGGGGGTCATCTTACATGCTGAACAAGGGGAAACCTTTCCATCTAGAAAAATAATAGGAGCTAACACTTATTGAACATTTATTATGCACCAGGTATTTTACATACATTATCTCATTTAATCCCCAACAACCTAAAATGTAGGAAGCCGTATTATCCCAATTTTACAGATGAGAAACCTGAGGCATATCATTTGAAAAGTACTTCCCTACCCACTTACCATCAGAATATTTATCTGTTATTAGCCAAAAACAATAAAAACTTCCCAGCTAGAATCTAAAAAAAGAGAAGCTGTCTGTCTTTCCAAGTCCAAAATACAACTGTATATATGAGAACATACAATAAAAACTGGGTTTATGGGGATTTCTAACCTAGAATAGAATATGGAGTCCTAATCCATATATGATTGAGGATTCAGTACAGCCACACATTCTGGGACTTAAGCCATTCCATCTTGCATTTCCCCTAGTCTCCCTCCTGCTCTCAGCTTAAAACCTAGACATGATACTTCAGTGAGAATGACAGAATACCTTGGTTCAGAACTGGATGGTTACACTGGAATCATGAACACACCAATCTTTCACTTCCTACGTTGATCCAGGCTCAAACTTTTCCTTATCTGCACACTCCACACACCTCAGGCATTGACACACCAGCTCAATTATTCCATCTTTGTCTTATCCGACAACTACTTTATTTACTACCTTAGATTCAGGACATTCTTTCTCTTTCTATTCTTAGGTGACCATATATCCTGGTTTTCTCTGGACAGTCCTGATATATTGTCCTGGACTGACTGATGGTGATCCCTTTTGCTATCAAAAGTATCATGGGTTGATTGATAAATTATATGGTCTAGTCCTTGGCTTTTCCTTATGTCCTCCCACCTAGTTCCCTTATACATTCTTCTCCAACCTCTTTGAGGCCTCGACAGAATCTTTCAAACACTTTCTTCATGTTGCCACCCTTCTCCATGGAGATGACCCGTGTATGATCCTCTTCATTCACCCAGATCAAGAAGCTCTTCTCATTGTTGTGCCTGAGAGCAGTAAAGACGGAAAGACAGGGATCAAGAGACAGGGCGAGAACTGGGAGAGATATAGGAATAAAAGACATTTACAGATCATGGGGGAAAAAGAGGTAAGGTAAGCCTCATACCAGATTCCACGAGCATCTGGCCAGTCTCGAGCCATTCCTGCCGCAGTCAGCAGTGGGGACACGGGCTTATCAAATAGGAAGTGGTCCTGAGGGGAGTAAAAGGACTTGAGTTAAGAATCTTCACAGTAGCTCCTGGGCCTCTATCTCATCTGACCCACCCTCCCCTCTGACTCTTCTTTCCATTTGCTTCCTCAACCCAGCTTCCTCTCAAGGCCCCTCACATCAATAAGCTGCTGCTGTTCAGCCTCTGTCATCTCACTGAGCCGATAGTAACGTCCAGCGAGGTCACCCTTCAGGCCACTCAGAGCATCCACTACAACACGTTCCACCTCTCGTCGCTCTGCCCGAGTACAGGCTGGAGGAAGGCTGAGTCCCCGGATACTTCGGCCAGTTCTGACTCTTGAGGACAATACATACCTCTCATCAAAGTAGCCAGAACGGATCTAGGGAATAAGAGAAATTAATATAACTCACAGAAACACAGGGGTGGGAACAGAGAGCCTTGGGGAATGAGAGACCTTAAAGACTGTAAGGGTCCTCACTACATGCATTGGAAGGAGAAGTTCATTGGGCAAGTACTCCAACAGAAGAGGGCATTATGAATCCTCCCTCAAACTGCCCACTTTGGGGTACAGTCATTCTCACCCACCCTCTCCTCTCCTCTCCCTTCCATATCTGCAGCTCCTTAAGATACAATTCTTCCCCCAAAGAATCTAACCAAAGAAACCAAAACTAAAAGCTCAGCAGTATAATGACTCTGAGTCAGGAATAATTAAGGTGAAAGGATTGGAGAAACAGAATGCTATATATAAGGCAATGCAAATCAGAAGCAGAATATCTGTCCTACCTTGCTGGCATCCAGATCAGTGGTATGTTTCATTGTTCGAGGGTCATATCCATTGTGTCGCTCTTGTATCACAGGATCAAACAGCTCAGCAAATACCTGATGGGGAATTAAGAGGGAGAGGGTGGTTAAGGAGAGAGAATCCCTTTCCAGGCCTTAGTTGTGGATTGATTTCACTGGGTCAGAAAACATGAGTATGGAAGGTCCAGCCTTAAGGGAAAGTGAAGGGTCTTTAGGGGGAAGGAGCTGGGATTACTGGGAAGATGAGTTGGGTCACCAGGGAAACTCTGGGGGCCCCCTACCTCATAGGTCTCCTCATCTCCAGCTACCATGCCCACAGTCTTGATGAAGGGGTGGCCGGGGTTGTCCACGCCAGTCTGGATACACTGATCTAGCGTCCAACCAGTGGGTGTGGTCTTGTCGCAGAGCCGGGCATAGACTGCTGGGGTCAGGTGACTGGCCATGCAGTTGTTGTGCTTTCGGAGGTCTGGGTACTCAGCGCTAGGGAGGGGGTACCCAGTAACCATGGAGGAGAGCACAGGGGGCCTAGACCCAGTGCAGTCAGCTGGGAGCTATCCAGTTAGCCATGTCTGCCTTTGCTCCTTGGGAGGAGGGGAGATTAGGGGGAGGCTAAACCTTACTTAGTAATCTCTTTAGGGACTTTCAGGGTCTATTCTTTCCCAACAGGTCTAGTTTCCTCTGGCTGGTGGGCACAATTTTCCCAGATTTGCTCAGTTATTTCCTACCATTAGCACAACATTAGGGATGGGGGAGGGGAAGACTAAGGAGGGGAATTCAGGAAATGGGTGGGGGGGGGGGACAGCAGGAAACGAGATGGAGGAGAGCGAAAAGGATAGTTCCTGGTTTCTCAGTTAGGGCTTTGGGCAGAGTGGGTGCAGCCAGAACTCACAGGGCCAGAGCGGGTCTTGGGGGCGGGGACTGCGGGTTACAGGTCTCCAGAAATGCGTTAGCCTTATGGTTTTGGCTTCCATTCCCAACCCACTGTGGTCTCCAGATTGTACAGCACTCCACTCCAGAGCCTTCGTGATTATAACCCTTCTCTTTTGCCCAGGTCCTCATCTCCATCCCCATCTTCGTTCCCGTCACCACCTCCCCCCACCCCACCCCCCCACCCCTGTGCCTCAGACACTGATACCTCGGGGGATACAGTCTCCGTCGTTCACTGGCGGCCCTTATAGGTTCCGGGCGGAGCAGAAACCCAGCGGCTAGTGACCCAGCTCCAGCCAAAGCCAGGAGCCTGAGACCCGGGCGGGCGGACAGCAGACGAGAGAAGGGACCAGCCATGGCTTGAGGGTCCGGCTGTGGAATCCCGGGGTGGGAGCTGGCGTAGGGCAGGAACAGGGAGGGAGGAGGCAACCAGAAGGACTGAGGACTGGAACTGGGTGCGAGGCTGGAGCCGAAATGGGGGCCGGATTGGAAGCTGGAGCAGGAGAGGAAGACGGTAGCAACCAGACTGCAGGAGAGGCGCAATGAGGTAGCGGCTGGCTGGCGGAGGAGGGAGGTCCCAGCCGCAGTCTCCAGGGGTGGAGCTCACGCAGGCCCCGCCTTTCCGCCTGCCACCGCGCTAGGTTTGCGGGGGCAGAGTTGGGAAGCACCGCCAGGTAGATTAGGGGACCCGAGCTTCGCAACCTTTGGCCGGGGATGCCGGCCCACCTGAGTTGTGGTCGCCCAGATTTCAGCACCACGTAGAGGACAGCACCCGACGGGACCCGCAAAGCCTAACACCCTTCCCCCAAGCCTCTCGGTTTAATCGGAAACCCGATTCGTCACTATGTGTGGGTGTGAAAGGGTGACATTGCCCAACCTCTCTCTAGTTTTCGGCCTTCCCCAGCAACCTCTCCATATTCCCAGGGGAGGCGGCAGCGGGAGAAACCGTGGCATAAATACAGATAACAGAGAAAGAAATGGAGAAATCACACAGAGGCATACACTGGAAAAGACACCCGGTGGCTCAAGGTCACCTTTGCTTTAGAACCAGGAAGAGGACCAAGGTGCCCTCCGGCCACACCTGTGCTATTCTTACAAGGTTGTGGAAAGATTCCCTGAGACCAACCAGGGGAACATTAACTCTTATCCCATTTATGCTGTGTTCCCTGCTCCCGATCGGCTCCCACATAGCCCTGCTATGTCCTGCCCCCGCTTCTCATGATCCCCAACTTTTTTCACCTCCACCCTCCTCCCCATTTTCTACTTCACCTTTGATCTTTTACTTCCTCGTGTTTTATCCAGGTTCAGGACTGTTTTCTGCTCACAGGACTCCCTCTGAGTATTCTCTGCAAGCTTGCCTACCTGTTGGTTGTACTGGGTGTAGACCTGGGACTGGGCAGGGAATTGTTAGTTTCCTCTTCCTCCTCTCCCTTCTCTCCCCTCTTTGTAGTTTCCAGTTCCTGGGCTGGAGGGGAGTGTAAGGTGAGGTGAAGGGTGTGGTAAGATGACGGTGGGTAGGAACAGAACAGGCAGGCACAGGTTTCCAACCACCACAAGTGTTTCCTCTCTTGGCTCCCTAATGCTGTTTATTCCAGAGTGTAAAGGGGAGTGGTGTTCAAGGCCAGGGAATCTGTACATTCCTACTGGTCTTCTGTCCTTTATCCTCCCGAGATATGTATTCAGATTTGAGAGGGTGTGTTCCCACAGCTCAAAGTGTGACTTAGGTGTGACTTGACCTTTGTCCTGGCAGTAAAGAGAATGAATGCTAGAGCCAAAATAGAGATGCGGGGGCTTCATATGGAAAGTCATTTAAGCTTGGGTACACATGGTGGTGTTAGTCCCTTCTTTGAGCCATCTTGGTGATAGTAAGATACTTGGAAATCTTATTTGAGAAAGAGAAATTCCCTTCATATTGTCCTCCAGCCCCACTGATGAGATACCATTCTACTCCTATACTCTCGTTCCCTTCATTACTCTCAGGCTTCCTTTGTGTTCCTTTTCCTCCCTTCTTCATTTGTATCCTTAGAAGCTATCCACCTCTCTTCTGTGTCCATCACTTAATTCCTTCTTCTGGCAAGAGAGCAATTATCAGAGAATTGATAGAATTCTGTACTTAGAGTCACTTTTGGAGAGATGGAAAATGTTACCTGTGTTGTGGGGGCTCATTGTCTAGGTTAAGGAGTAGTTATGAATAAGCAAATACAATTACTTGCAATGGTGTATATTTACCCAGATAAAGAAGGGAGATAATCTTCCAATGAAGGAGAGTTGTTATTTGATTGAGAGGGTGGTTACTAAGATTGAAGAGGTAGGGAACAAGAAGAGAGAATTAGAGAAGGAAAAGTAAGACAGCCTGAGAAATCACTCGTTTGGAGACTAGTTGTCCAAATTTGAGTAATAGCTCCTCGGAGAAAAGATGTGTATTTGAGTACTTTTCTTATTCCCTGTGAGTCACTGACAGCCACATAATGTATTAATGCTCATTTTATAAAATTATCCTATGGCATACAGGAAGTAATTGATGTGTACATGTATTTTATTTATTTAATGATAATAATAACCAAGACTAACATTTATAAAGCACTTTATAATTATAAGAAACTCTTGTATGTGTTATTTCATTTAATTGGATTGTTCCAATGGTTGACCAGGGACTGAGTCTACATTTTTCTGGGGGGCGTGAAGATAAGTTAATTACCTAGATGATGTTTTAATAACTTGTTTGAAGGGCTGGAGTGGTGGGGAGGACATGAGCCTGAGCACGAACTAGGGAAGTATCTATTTCCCTTAGGGACAACCCTTAGAATCATCCCTATCTCATTCAGGGTTAGTATAATGAGGCACCTGACTGAAAAAATGGTAAGCTCCTTAAGGTTGCAGAGAAGAAACAGGGCAATTGGGATTGTCTTGACTAGGGAAACCTAAGTAAGGATGAAAAGATAATAATAAAAATGGAAACATATACAAAATGCTTTCATATAACCAGTACCATCTGATTAGATTTTTTTTTAATTTTTTTCAACGTTTATTTATTTTTGGGACAGAGAGAGACAGAGCATGAACGGGGGAGGGGCAGAGAGAGAGGGAGACACAGAATCGGGGGAGGGGCAGAGAGAGAGGGAGACACAGAATCGGAAACAGGCTCCAGCCTCTGAGCCATCAGCCCAGAGCCTGACGCGGGGCTCGAACTCACGGACCGCGAGATGGTGACCTGGCTGAAGTAGGACGCTTAACCGACTGCGCCACCCAGGCGCCCCAAGATTTTTAAAACACTCTCTTACAGATGAGGGAATGGACGCTGAGGGAAGTTCAGTGACTTGCCCAAAGCTGCACAGCTATTAAAGGTAAGACCAGGACTCAAATCCAGGTTTGTCTGGTTCCAAGGCTGGAGGGGTAAAGAACAAACCAGTGTGGATATGGGAATCATATTGCCCAGTGTTCCATGTACATCCATTTTCTTGTCTTCTCCATAAATAAGTCTTTGTTCTTTCCCTTAACTTTCTGATTTGTTTCTCTCTGTCTCTTTTTGTCTCCAGTCTACCTATCACTCCTCTACATCTGTTAACATTTCAACCAACATTTATTGGCTCTCTAAGTATATCATACCTCTTATGTTTTAAAAATCAAACAGAGGGGCGCCTGAGTGGCTCAGGGTGTTAAGCATCCGACTTTGGCTCAGGTCATGATCTCCCCTGTTCCTGGGTTCAAGCCTTGCGTTGGGCTCTGTGCCGACAGCTCAGAGCCTGGAGCCTGCTTCACACTCCGTGTCTCCCTCTCTCTCTCTCTGCCCCCCCCTCCCCCGCTCGCGCTCTGTCTCTATCTCTCACAAAAATAAACATTAAGAAATTTTTAAAAATAAAAAAAAAATAAAAAATAAAAATCAAACAGAAAACCTGGTTTGTCTCAGGACGTGCAATGGCACAAATTGTGCCTCTTTTCTGCATCTTGCTTCTTCTCTGCTCTTCGTCTCACTGGAAAGTCTCTGTCTAGACCAAGCCTCTGGGCTGTGGCGACACAGAAATCAGAGGAAGGCGAGCATCAGGTTGCATTCCCTCCCCACAGCCACTAGGGGCCACCCTCCTCCACGCAGAAGTGCGGGCCAACGCAGCCTGACTTTGTTGCCGGTGCGCGCCTTCCGCTGATTGGTGACACCGCAGGGAAGCCGCGCTTTGATTGGGCTGCTGTCAGGTGTCGCTGCCGGCAGGTTCGGCTGCGCGAGCGCAGGGAGGCGGGTGAGCGAGGGCCGGGGGCGGTGGGGGAGTGGCTGGGGGCTGGGGGCGGTATCTGAGGGGGTGGGCTGAATAGAGTGGGCTTGCTAGGTGCTGAGGGCCATGGTTAGTACTGGCTGGGGGCGGCTTCGGGAGGAGGCCCTCGATGAGGCCTCAATGTCTGCGTAGGGAGAGTAAGGCGGAGTAGGCGGGGGAGGGCGAAGGCTGGTGGAGTCGCATCGGAGGGCAGTATTCGTGACCGGGAGCTGTGTGAGGAGACACACCGGAGACACACCGGAGGGGGTCAGCAAGAGAACAGAGGGGTGTGAGGATTTGCGGAAGAGGGAATCCTGCGTGAGGAGCGGAGTCAGCCCGAGAGAGGGTCAGGGTGGGGAGGTCTGTGTGAGGAGGGGTGGAATGGAGTCGACTCTGGAGAGGATCAGCTGCAGGCAGGCGTTGTTACAGAGAGGAGGGTACCCTGGAGAGAGCTAATGTGAGGACGGAATTGATCTAAGGCAGTCTTTGTGGGAGATCGTTGAGTGTTCCATATAAATTGTTACCAAGTGTGGTGACTCATTTGCGGGTTTGGAGGGCAGTTTAATGTTGGAGAATCACTGAGTGAGAGGATTACTTGGATTATTAATTGGATTCGTTGATCAGTGATGGGGGAGGGGGCAGCAGTGTCTTGAGTGGTTGGGGGAGGGTCCATGGAGAGTCATTGTTGCAAATTAGGGAAAGAAGGGAGTATGAGTGAGTTGGTAGAACAAGGGCTTCAGCCCAATTCATCCGTGTCAGAATAAGGGTCTGTGTGAAGGATTAAACGCTGCATTCAGAAAGAATTTAGGGGTCCACTGTGGAAGGTGAGAAGGAGCTAGTGTTGGTTGCCTGAGGAGTTTTACTGTGTTGAAAATATTCCTGCCTGGACTCTGTATTGATGTGTCCCCTTCACCACTAATGGTGCCCTCCATTAAGTGCATGGTGTTTAAGGAAATTAGAGGACTACTGCAAACAGCCCTAAATTCTAAGGGACCAAGAAGTTACACAGTTTACTCTCCCTTCTGCCCCACCCTCTCTTCTCACCTACTTATCTTCTCCCCTCCTCCCATCCTCCCTTTTTTCCGTCATTTGCATTGATTCGGCCTTGGGAGTGAGATTGCTTTAGCCTAGTGTAGAGTGTGAAGTTTTCTTTTGCAACAAAGTATTGAAGGAAAGGGGGATGGGAAGAAGGGCCTGGAAAACAGGGGAATGGCTCTTGGAATACCATATTAAATCCCAGCTTCTCTCAAAGGTACATTTAAATAAATCCTGTCTTATTTCATAGCTGTTTTTGTCAGGCTTCTATTTTTGCTTTGTTAACTATAAATTTAGGCCTTTATGTATCTCTTTAGCCCCTTAAAGGATCTGTGAACAGACTCTTCTTCCCCATTCTGTTACCATCCCCTGTTACAGAGTTGTAAAAGATTTTCAGGAGAAATGACTATATACATTCAGTAGAAAATCAGGAAGGACTTAGTGGAAAAAAAGGGTGAAGGGTTAGGAATCTTAGACATGAGGGAAAGCCCCTGCTTCAGATAAAGGATAAAGGGTGCAACAAAATTCTGCCTGCTTAAACTATACAGGTCGTGGAAATTGGGTCAGGTCACTAAAAAGGGGTTCAAAGATAAAGCATATGTATAAGACCTGCAGTACACAACTGGAAATGTTAAGTCTTAAGGAGAATGTTGTGACCGGCCTGTGGAGACAAGCAGATGGTAAAGACTGGGGAGGTCAAGGTCTATACAAAGGTTAGCAGTAATTTTCTAATCAAAGCTGCAAATCCCACTGGGAATGGTAAGGGTTTAAAATAAAATACAAAATGCAATTGTTGAAGACTATTTTATAAGTCTGTTAAGATGATCCCTTTACTTAGAATGTGGTGTTCATTAGAGTCATTAGTATTTCTGAGAACTTTTGGAGAATGTGAAAAATTGCTGCTGGGTGACTCAATTTTATTTTTGGAAACAAATAGTATATGTATCCTCACAATTTGGTATTAACAAGTGTTAACCTTTTGTGTATTTGTTTCAGATTTAAAAAAAATTGAAATAAACATTACAGATAAGGTTGTAAAGTTCCACTCAAATCCTTCTCAGTTCCATTTTACCCTGTCCTCATAGGTAACCAGTATTATGAATTTGATGCTTTTCTTTTCAGTCCATATTTTTAGACCTCTACTAATTATGTATACAGTCATAAATACATGTAATATTTTTTATTTATGCAAACTGAATTGTACTGCAATGCGTGTATTTCTGCAGTTTGCATTTGGAAGCTGTCCATATTATTACAGACATCTTTTCTTTTTTTGAAAGAGTGAGCACGAGATGGGGAGGGGCAGAGACAAGGAGAGAGAACCCCAAGCAGGCTCCATGCTGTCAGCACAGAGCCCGACGTAGGGCCTAAACTCATGAATTGTGAGATCATGACCTGAGCCACATCCAAGACTCAGACGCTTAACTGACTGACTCACGCAGTTGCCCCTGATTCATTTTTTTTTCTTTTTTTTTTTTTTTAATTTTTTTTTTCAACGTTTATTTATTTTTGGGACAGAGAGAGACAGAGCATGAACGGGGGATGGGCAGAGAGAGAGGGAGACACAGAATTGGAAACAGGCTCCAGGCTCTGAGCCATCAGCCCAGAGCCTGATGCGGGGCTCGAACTCCCGGACCGCGAGATCGTGACCTGGCTGAAGTCGGACGCTTAACCGACTGCGCCACCCAGGCGCCCCCTGATTCATTTTTTAAAACTGCTGTTAGTCTATCATTTGTATATTCTACCCTGTATTTATCCATTCTACTTGTGACCTCTGAGTTTTCAATTTTTCCCATTACCAACAGTGAGTTTATGAACATATTTGCACGTTATGTGGGAGAGTTTCTTTACAGCAGAGATTCTCATCCTCGGCACTACTGATATTTTGGACTGGATAATTCTTCATTGTGGGGGAACATCCTATGCATTTGAAACTATTAAGCAGCATCCTTGGCCTCTACTCATTAGACACCAATAGCACCTTCCCAGTTGTGATGACTAAAAGTGCTTCCTACCAAATGTCCCCTGGCCAGCAGAATCACAATTGGTTAAGAACCACTATTGTACATGTATATGTACCACATTGTATATGTAGAAATGGAACTGCCGGATTATTCTAATCCAAGCGTAAGTCTTAAGATATTCTCACTGATTAGGGTGCCTGGGTGGCTTGGTTGGTTGAGCACCCGACTTCGGCTCATGTCATGATCTTGCAGTTTGTGAGTTTGAGCCCCGAGTTGGGCTCTGTGCTGACAGCTCAGAGCCTGGAACCTGCTTCGGTTGTCTCCCTTTCTCCCTGCTCCTCCCCCACTCATGCCCTGTCTCTCTCATTCTCAAACATAAATAAACATTTAAAAAAAATTAAAAAAAGATATTTTCACTAATTATGGCTCTAGGCAGAATTTTTTCCTACTGACACCTTGGCCTAGACCCGACTTGGGTCTGTAGTACCAGGAGATGGTAGAGAGAAAACTGAAACCTTATTTTGAGAATGGGTTGGATGCTGTTGTATGGATGCCTGTATCCTCAACCTCCCAGTTAGCACTAGACCTCTTTCCTTGACAGATTTTCCAGACTTGGGCTTCTGTCTTTTAAAGTGGAGCACATGGAAGAGAAACAGGGAACATAGAGGATTTTAATGTTTTGATATAATGCTTAGAACATAGAGTGCCCTCAATAAATTCTTTTTGAGTTAATCCTTGGTAGGAATGAAGATGAGGGTTAAGGTCAAAGGCAGCTGTGCTTTCTCATTACCTCTGCCCTTGAATTAAATCCCTGAGTTCAACACTACTGTGGGGAGGTGGTGAAGGGATAGGAACGTTTAGGAATGAATCCAAAGTTGGAAATGTCTCTCTAACTTTCTCTTCTGGTAGGAATCAACAGCAGCCTTCCATGAGGAACTGCCTTTTCCACTTGCTGCTGGAGTTAATGGTGTTTCCTGCTGGCAGAATCAGGGACATGCCAGCACTGTAAGGGTTAACCTACTGATCCTCTTACCAATCTCATGGTTGGGGTGGAGTGAGCAGGGAGGAAAAGGAAGACCTTTTCTCTTACGGATCTTTAGTCATGTCAAGTCATAGCCCACGTGCCTCCTTTCCTGTTGTTCCTTTTTACGATAGCTTTGTTTCCTGTTCCCCCTAGTCTCCTTGTGGTTCCCTCTTATTTTATCATTCCCTATGTCCCATCCCCACCCATTGCCATGCGGGTTTGGATTCTGAGCTAATGGGATGCCCTCCATTGCAGAGCGGGATGAGTGGGTGCTCCGGCGGGGATGTGGTCGTTGCCGGCCAGTGAGGGTGAGAGTGCCACGGCCCACTTCTTCCTTGGAGCTGGAGATGAGGGGCTGGGCACCCGTGGAATAGGCATGAGGACAGAAGAGAGTGACAGCGAGCTCCTTGAGGATGAGGAGGATGAAGTGGTAAGACTAAGGAAAATGTCATAACTTGGTGTTGGGACCCCTGTCATAGAGAGTTGAGATTCCATTGGCTGGCGATACTTCTCTGCCCTTTCCAAATGCGTAGACTCCCTGTCATAAACAGGCCCTATCTTGATTAAGAGGAGAGGCAGTAGAGATTAGTTAGATTACCTATCTTTGAATCCCTTGCCTTTATGCCTTCCTCCTGTTGTGTCCTGGTTATTGGTTCTCTAGCTCTCCTACCTGAGCACACATTTCCTACTGTGGAAAGCCTCCTATTCTTTAGGCAGTAGGAATCCCTACAGGCACTCCAATCTAGACCTAAGTTGGGAGACAGCATTTGCCCCATAGTTCCAAAGCCTGGCAAGAAACTCTATGCCCTAAGGAAATGAGACAGTGTTCCCTAAATAGGGATGGTTCTGACAGTACTTCCTCTCTATAGCCTCCTGAACCTCAGATCATTGTTGGCATCTGTGCCATGACCAAGAAATCCAAGTCCAAGCCAATGACCCAAATCCTAGAGCGACTTTGCAGATTTGACTACTTAACTGTTATCATCCTGGGAGAAGACGTGATCCTCAACGAACCTGTGGAAAACTGGCCATCTTGCCACTGCCTCATCTCTTTCCACTCCAAAGGTTGGAGTCTGTGAAGGAAAGTGGGAGGGATGGTGTTGGGAATGCTGGCCTGGGAAATGAGGTTCTTACTGTTGAATAGTACAGTGGTCATCAGCTCTTCCTGACACACTGGCGAACAGTGCAAAGGGGTTTCCTTCCCTGTATTGTGGAAGAGTTGCTGGCGGTAGTTTAAAGCCCATATTTGAACCTCAGGACAGTTCTAAAGCTGTTAGGGTCTCTGACAGAGTTGTGTGTCTCTAGAAGGACCCTAGAAATAACATCTTTTTAACTTTTTCCTGATGGATATTATAGACTTGGGAAGTTGGGCAGAAGGATGTTACGGGTTGGATGGGTAGAGGAGCTTAGTGGCAACTTTAACTTTAATACCTCTATTTCTCTTGCTGTTTTCTCACTCTGTCTCTTTCACTTTCTTTTTTTGATCTATTTCCTTTCTCTATCCCAGGATTTCCTCTGGACAAAGCTGTTGCTTACTCCAAGCTTCGAAACCCCTTTCTTATCAATGACCTGGCTATGCAGTATTACATCCAGGATAGGTATAGCTTTCTGTTGATTGGTGGGGTGGGCAGTCCTGAGATCATGCCTGTTTAGAGAGCCCACTCTGGGAGGGGCAGAGTCAAACAAACATGCCTAATTTTTGTATCATACCTTCCCGAGTTCTATACCCTGGTATCTCCCAATTCCTGAGCAAATGAAATCCCTAGCCTCTTCCCTTGTTCACCATTCCCCACCTCCCCCAGCTAATTTATTTGGGGGTGACAGGAGGGAGGTGTACCGGATCCTGCAGGAGGAAGGTATTGATCTGCCTCGATATGCTGTGCTCAATCGTGACCCTGCCCGGCCTGAGGGTGAGTACCTCGCTTTGTCCAGTCCTGCCCCACCTTGCTTTCTGTAACATAGCCCAGCTGTCCATCTTCTGGACATCTCCATGTATTACTTATCCAAGTGAGGCTTTGGTTATTGGGCAATGGGTAGAGTCAGAACCATGGGTCCTTAAACAGAGACTTAGACCTCTTATGTATATATTATCATATTTATATAGCATATATTACCATATCTATTACTAAGATATGGTCATAGAGATTTGAGGGTTATGAAGATTAAAACTCAGAGAAATGGGAGTTGGAAGTATTCTACAATCCTCGACCCTGGGAATGACCACATACTTTTACTTCAGAGTGCAACCTGATAGAAGGTGAAGACCAGGTAGAGGTAAATGGAGCTGTCTTTCCCAAGCCCTTTGTGGAGAAGCCAGTGAGTGCAGAGGACCATAATGTTTACATCTACTACCCCAGTTCAGCCGGAGGAGGAAGTCAGCGCCTCTTCCGAAAGGTATGGGAGACATTTGAGCATTTGGGGAAGTCAGATAGGTGGAAGGACAAGAGCTGGAGAATTTGGGGACAACGTGAAGGCAACATTTTTTTCTTCTTTTTCCTCCTGAAGATTGGCAGCCGAAGCAGTGTTTACTCTCCTGAGAGCAGCGTCCGAAAGACAGGATCATACATCTATGAGGAGTTTATGCCAACAGATGGCACAGATGTCAAGGTTATGGTGGATACAGGGATTTAAGAAGTGATAAATGTCTGGGTTGGGATGGGGTGCTTGGGAAGCAAGTGGAAGTGTATGGAGAAAGTCACAGAAAATGAATGTGATTTGCTTTTACATTCAGGTGAAAATAATGAATGAGAGAAGTAGACATTTACATTGTTACTATCAGAGCAAGGGCAAGGGTAACATGGAAAATGGTATAATATTGTAAGTTATTTCTTAATGAGGACTAGGTAATAAATGGTGTTGGGGTCCCAAGGAGAAACCTTCATAAGGATACTTTGGTGGGGCCCAGTAAGGAAAATGTCAGTCTCCTTGTTCTTAATACTCAGGGTTTTTTTTGTTTTGTTTTGTTTTGTTTTGTTTCCAAAACTAGTTTACAGACCTAGTGCTCATGTTGTCTTCTCATATGCAGGATGAGCGGTGGGCATACTCAGTGATGCTATGTACCTGCAGGTATATACAGTGGGGCCAGATTATGCCCATGCTGAAGCCAGAAAATCTCCAGCTCTCGATGGGAAGGTCGAACGAGACAGTGAAGGGAAAGAGATTCGATATCCAGTCATGCTGACTGCCATGGAAAAGCTGGTGGCCAGGAAAGTCTGTGTAGCTTTTAAGGTAGTGAAAGGCCCTTGGGGGATGGTGCTGTGGAGTGAGGGAAAGGGACAGGAGCAGGGGTCTGGAAGAAAGAGTGGCTCTCTTGTTTTTATCTTGCTTCTTTCCACTGCAGCAAACAGTTTGTGGTTTTGACCTTCTTCGTGCCAATGGTCACTCCTTTGTGTGTGATGTCAATGGCTTCAGTTTTGTCAAGAATTCGATGAAATACTATGATGACTGTGCCAAGATCCTGGGGTAAGGACACAGTGGTCTGGACTGGGGAGAATGGGCTTAGAGAAGAGAGTTAGAAAGCTTTTTGCTTTGTTTTAAATATTATAAAAAGGATTAAAAAATGAAAAAAGGAAAATAAAAAAAGGGCTTCTTAGCCCTCTTGCCTTCCTAACACTGTACTCCCCAGTTAAAACTGTTAGCAGTTTTACATATATGTCTTTTTCTACCATGTATAAACAAACTATTTATAGTACTAAATGTGCTCATACTGTAATACTGTTTTAAAACTTGATTTTAAAGTAAATTTACCATGTAATATTTAAAAATGTACAAGGAGGGGTACCTGGGTGGCTCTGTCAGTTAAATGTCCAGTTCTTGATTTTCGCTCAGGTCATAATCTCAAGGTTTATGAGATCAAGGACCACATTGGGCTCCACACTCACAGCACAGAGCTTGCTTGGGATTCTCTGTCTCTCCCTCTCTCTCTCTTTCTCTCTCTGCCTCTGTCTGCTCCTCCTCTGTTCATTCGTGCACATGCGTGAGTTCTTTCTCTCTCTCAAAATAAATACATGAATTTTTGAAAAGTTTAAAAAATAAAAATGTATAAGGAATAATGAACATAGTGAGTATTCATGTATTCACCATAAATCTTCATATATAAAATCTTTCTGGGGTACCTGGGTAGCTCAGTGGGTTAAGTGTCCAACTTCAGCTCAGGTCATGATCTCAGTCCTAGAGTTCGCGCCCCGCATCAGGCTCTGTGCTGACAGCTCAGAGCCTGGAGCCTGCTTGGGATTCTGTGTCTCCCTCTCTCTGCCCCTCCCCTGCTTACACTCTGTCTCTTTCTAAATAAATAAATAAATAAAACATTAGATATAAAATCTTTCTTTGAGGTTTGTTTATTTTGATAGAGTGCAAGCAGGGGAGGGGCAAGAAGAGAGGGGGACAGAGGATCTGAAGTGGGCCCTGGGGCACCTGGGTGGCTCAGTCGGTTAAGCAACTGACTTCAGCTCAGGTCATGATCTCGCAGTTCGTGGGTTCGAGCCCCACGTCGGGCTCTGTGCTGACAGCTCAGAGCTTGGAGCCTGCTTCGGATTCTGTGTCTCCTTCTCTCTCTGTTCCTCCCTGCTGGTTCTCTGTCTCTCTCTGCCTCTCAAAGATAAATAAACATTAAAAAAAATCTTTTTGAAGTGGGCCCTGTGCTGACAGCAGAGAGCCTGATGTGAGGTTCGAATTCATGAATTGTGATATCATGACATGAGCAGAAGTCAGACACTTAACTGACAGAGCCACTCAGGCTTGAATAAAATATTAAGAATACTCCTTGCTAATTACATCCCTTCTCTTTTACCCAGAGGTAACCACAATCCTTAATTTGGTGTTTGTCATTCCCATGCATTTATTAATATTTTAATACATCTATGGGGGCTTTTTTGGGGGGCATGTTTTTAGAGTTTATATAATATATTCTACAACTTGCTAATTTCTGTGAGCTTTATTCATATGTGTAGTTGTGGTTCATTCATTTTCATACATTTCTTCATGTTTTTCCTTCTAGGAACACCATCATGCGGGAGCTTGCTCCACAGTTCCAGATCCCATGGTCCATCCCCACAGAGGCTGAGGACATTCCCATTGTCCCTACCACATCTGGCACTATGTGAGCAAAAGTATAAAATCTGGAGTAACCTACTTAAGGCACCTGAATCAGACCAGTGGTTACTTTCTGACCCTATACCATATGACTAGTGGAGGCTGGGTATCTTCTAGGCAATTTCCTTAACCCTGCCTATATTCTTAATCTCAGTTTTTCCTCTGCTCTTTGACATGTCATGCAGGATGAAATGATGGGAGGTGGTGTGGGGTGGGTTGGAGGAAAGGCTCTAACGACATTCCCTATCTTAGGATGGAACTCCGTTGTGTCATTGCAATTATCCGTCATGGAGATCGTACTCCCAAGCAGAAAATGAAGATGGAGGTGACACATCCAAGGTAGGATGAATGTCCTGGTTTAGACAAATAGGTTTTTGTGAGAGAGATGGGGATGGGGAAGTTCCCAAAGGCTTTGACTGTCTTACCCCATACTGAAGCTTTTCCTTATTTCTTCAGATTTTTCAGTCTGTTTGAAAAACATGGTGGCTACAAGACAGGGAAATTAAAACTGAAGCGGCCTGAGCAGCTACAGGTAAGGTGGTGAATTGGTCTGGGAGGAGCGAGGTGGGTATGGGATTAGGGGCCTCAATGAGAGACCAGGATGAAAGGATAACTGCCCAGGACTTGGTCTCCTTCATGGATACCCTATTATTTCCTCCAGGAGGTGCTGGACATCACAAGGCTGTTACTGGCTGAACTGGAGAAAGAACCAGGTGGTGAGATCGAGGAGAAGACTGGGAAACTAGAGCAGCTGAAGTCTGTGCTGGAGATGTGAGAAAGGGGATAGGAGAGGGGAGCCAATGACAGTGAGAACTAGGTGCTGGGGTAGAAAGTAAACTGAGTTTATCCTGCAGGTATGGTCATTTCTCAGGCATCAACCGGAAGGTGCAGTTGACTTACTACCCTCATGGAGTAAAAGCTACTAATGAGGGGCAAGGTAAGATATAATACTCCCTTCCCATTACCACTCAAGTCTCTTATTCTTAAACCTTTAGATGACCTGAGGGTGCTCTGACTCTTGATTTCAGCTCAAGTCGTGATTTCACGGTTCGTGGGTTCAAGCTCCACATCAGGCTCTGCACTGACAATGTGGAGCCTGCTTGGGATTCTCTCTCTCCCTCTCTCTCTGCACCTCTCCCACTTGCGCTCTTGCCTCTCTCTCTCTCTCTCAAAATAAATAAACTTAAAAAAATAAACAAAACCCTTGGGATGAGCCCTGGGTGTTATACGTAGGAGATGAAAAACTGGATTCTACACCTGAAAACATTATTGTACTATATGCTAACTAACTTGGTTGTAAATTAAAATATAGAAATAAATAATAAAAAGCAAAACCTTTAGATGACCTCTACACCAGATCACCATTCTGGGCTCCTCAGAAGACCTGACATTTAGATGTCCCCACTACTTTCCTTTTTTTTCTTTTCTTTTTTTTTTTTTTAATGTTTGTTTATTTGGGGGGGGGGGAGGGGCGGGTAGAGAGAGGGGACAGAGGATCCAAAGCGGGCTCTGTGCTGACAGCAGACAGCCCAAAGCCACTTGAACTCATAGATCTTAAGGTCATGACTTGAGCCGAAGTTGGACATTTAACTGACTGAGCCACCCAGCTGCCCCCCCTCCCAGCTATTTTTCTTAGATCTAGACCTATTCACTTCCCCTTATTCCTGCAGATCCACAGCGGGAGGCCCTATCCCCTTCTCTGTTGCTGGTACTGAAGTGGGGTGGAGAACTGACTCCTGATGGCCGTGTTCAGGCTGAGGAGCTGGGAAGAGCTTTTCGCTGCATGTACCCTGGAGGACAGGGTGAGTGTCTGGGGGGCAAATAACAGGGCTTGGATGAGATGATTAGAGAATAAATTGGGATAATGAAGAGACAGAGGCAATGGGAAAGTTAAAGGGGGAAAGGAGTATTCTTTCTTCCATGTGGGTATGTATAGCAGTCCATTCTTGGTCCTCCCCCTTCTCCCCCAGGTGACTATGCTGGCTTCCCTGGTTGTGGGCTGCTTCGTCTCCATAGCACTTTCCGCCATGATCTCAAGATCTATGCCTCTGATGAGGGCCGTGTCCAGATGACTGCTGCTGCCTTTGCTAAGGTGCACACTATAGTTCTTTCACAGTCCCAGCTTCCATTAGATAGAGAAGCTAAGAGTTTGGAGAACTAGTTGGGAAATGTCAGGGTGTTTATGTGCTGACTCAGAGAAGTTTCTGCTTGTGTCTGACCCATTCTGTACCACTGAGAATGAACTGAGAATAATTAAGTGGGCATAGGCACCTTGACCTGTACTCCTCGCCTCCACACCAGCTCTCATTTGATCTCTGAGACCATTTAGGCTTAGGGGAAGTAGACTGGAAGGAAAACTAATAGATTTTGTGCTTCCCCTCCAGGGCCTTCTGGCTCTAGAAGGGGAGCTAACACCTATTTTGGTACAAATGGTGAAGAGTGCCAACATGAATGGGCTACTGGACAGCGATGGCGATTCCTTGAGCAGCTGCCAGCACCGGGTGAAGGCTCGACTGCACCATATTTTGCAACAGGATGCACCCTTTGGTCCTGAGGATTATGATCAGGTCAGGCTCTCCCTATTTTTGTGCCCAATGTACCGCCATCCCAGATTCCTAGAATTCTAAGTAACAGTGATCAATAATGGTACTTACTACATGGTAGACACTGCTTTCCATACATTTTCTCATTCAATCTTTACCCTTTGAGTTAAGTATGGGTCTATAATCTCTTACTCATAATTTCAAAAATAAAAAAGATCAGGCACCAAGATTCATTTGGTAGCAAAACCTGACATGATAAGACTATTTCTTTCTTTCTTTTTTTTTTTTTTTTATGATAAGACTATTTCTAATTCTTGGGGCTCCTAGGTGGCTCAGTCAGTTTAGCCTCTGACTCTTGATTTCAGCTCAGGTCATAATCTATGGGTTCAAGCCCCGCATCCAGCTCCACATGGACAGTGCAAATTCTGCTTGGGATTCTGTTTGTCTATCTGTCTGTCTGTCTGTCTCTCTCTCTCTCTCTCTCTCTCTCTCTGTCCTTCCCCTGCTTGCACTGTCTCTCAAAATAAATAAATAAACTTAAAAAAAAAAAGACTATTACTAATTCCTATTTATTTTGTTTAGTGTAAATAGTCATACATTGTGCTGCAGAAACATAAATGTGTTTAGTTATGCCCTCAGTCCTGCTAGAGGTATTATATAACATATGACTATGTGCTATATTAACTCTAAAGTCTGAAAAATTCTCAGTTCTAAAACAGTCCCAAAGATTTTGAATGAAATAATGTCTCAGTTATTTATTGCTACTTAAAAAACTACCCCAAAACTCAGTAACTTAAAACAATATCCATTTTATCTTACTCATAGTTCTAGGTTCACCTGGTCTTCCTTGGGGTCTCTCCTAAAATTGCCCAGATGTTGTCCATGTGTTGGGGCTGAAACCATCTGAAGGCTTGACTGGGTTGCTAACATAGCTGGGTTCTCTCTCCCACTTTATGCTCTACCTATAGTCTTAAAGCCTCTCCTCTCCACATGTTTTCTCCATGTGGTTTCTCTAGCATGGTAGCCAGACTTCTTAAACGGTAGCTTAGGACATCCCAAAAGCAGAAGCTTCCAAGCTCTTTTATATTTTTAAAAAATATTTTATTTTTAAGTAACCTCTACACCCAACATGGGGCTCAAACTTACAACCCTGAGGTCAAGAGCCAAACACTCTACTGACTGAGCCATCTAGGTGCCTCCTTCCAAGCTCTTTTATTTTTTATTTTCAGTTTTTTAATTTAGAGAGAGAGTGTACTCAAGCAGGGGAGAGGAGCAAAAGAGAGAGAGAATCTTAAGCAGGCTCCATGCTTAGCACAGAGCCTAATAACATGGGGCTCGATCCCATGACCCTGAGATTATGACCTGAACCATAATCAAGAATCGGATGCTCAACCGAATGAGCTACCCAGGCACCCCCCGAGCTCTTTTAAAGTATATGTCCAGACTTAATTAGTAAAATGTAACTTTGCTTTTTGGTTTTGTTTTATTTTATTTTATTTTATTTTGGTTAAGCAGTCACAGGGCCAGTACACAGTGTAGATTGTAGGCAAGGAGAAGGTGACAAAGAGTTAATGACCATATTTAATCCACCATAAGAACTGTGGACTTGTACTACTTTTCCCCCATTTTAAAAATGAGAAAACCTAACCTCAGAAAAATTTAAGCAACCTTTCCAAGGTCACCTAATTAGTATTAACCCAAAGAGTCTAACCTGAGAGCCTGGACTATATCCCCAATAGTGTATTGTTTCACGGTAGTGATCACAGTGGATGCCATTACCCAATGTCATCTTTTTTTCCTGTGTATCCAGACCTTGATTGACTGGGAATCATATGCCAGACAGTGATTTTGTACTATCCTCCCACTGATAGCTCCTCATTTCTGATGGATTTGTTTTTTATTTTTATTTTTATTTTATTTTTATTTTATTTTTTAACGTTTTATTTATTTTTGAGACAGAGAGAGACACAGCATGAACGGGGGAGGGGCAGAGAGAGAGGGAGACACAGAATCGGCAGCAGGCTCCAGGCTCTGAGCCATCAGCCCAGAGCCCGACGCGGGGCTCGAACTCGCAGACCGCGAGATCATGACCTGAGCTGAAGTCGGACGCTTAACCGACTGAGCCACCCAGGCGCCCCTGGATTTTTTTTTTTTTTAATTTTTTTTTTTTTCAACGTTTATTTATTTTTGGGACAGAGAGAGACAGAGCATGAACGGGGGAGGGGCAGAGAGAGAGGGAGACACAGAATGGGAAACAGGCTCCAGGCTCTGAGCCATCAGCCCAGAGCCTGACGCGGGGCTCGAACTCATGGACCGCAAGATCGTGAGATCGTGACCTGGCTGAAGTCGGACGCTTAACCGACTGCGCCACCCAGGCGCCCCTGGATTTGTTTTTTTAAAGAAAGTATATTTTTATAGAAGCTGTAGTACCCCTTGAATCTTTTTTTTTAAGATTTTTTTTTTTTTGAGTTATCTGTACACTCAGCATAGGGTTCAAACTCACAACCTCAAGATCAAGAGTTGACTGCTCTACCAACTGAGCCAGCCAGGTGCCCCCCACTTGAATCATTTTAAAGTGTATAGTTCAGTGTATCAAGTATATTCAGTTAAGTCTATTCACAATATGGTGTAACCATTTCTGATGGGTTATTCAATGAGCTAAGTAGCTGAGCACATTGTCTGGAGAATGGCATTTTTTGTATTTTTCTCTGAGCAAGACTTAATAAGGACAGGACCTTGCTCTCTTATTTTCCAATCAGTGTCAAATTCAAAAGCTAAAGCACTTTTTCTTTCTCTCTTGCTTCTTTTTGCTAGCAAAAATGGGACTTGTGAGGACCTAGGTTGAATATGTGTATTCCACCCATAATCCTCTTTTCACTTCCCCATTCTTCATTGACTGTCACTGTCCTGAAAGCTTGAGCTGGAATCTAGTTCTGAGGCAAGACCTCTGCTGTAGGTTCAAGCTAACATTTTGTTTAGAGGAATAAGATTTTGTTATCTCTGTTACCCACTCATGAAAACCTTGTGTAGGGATTGTGAGGGGTTGGTTTAATCTTTATTCCTCAGTATTTTCCATGTATATTTTAGAACCCCCAATAAAAGAACCTAGGTTTATTTTATTTCCTCTGGATTCTAAGGCTTTTACCCTCAACCCTCCTTAGATGACTGTGTTTGAGCAATCCTCTCATCTTGGAACTGGTGGTCTGCCCTGTAGCCCAAGAATCCTCATTAGAGTGAGCCTGCAAACAGATCTTACTGGCAGACAGTTTCTGTAATAGGCTCACAGGATTCTGCACAATCAGCACAGAGCCTATTTTGCTTTTCATCTCTCTGTTGCTCATAGCTCGCTCCCACTGGAAGCACTTCCCTCCTCAACTCCATGGCTATCATCCAGAATCCTGTAAAGGTCTGTGATCAGGTATTTGCCCTGATTGAAAACCTCACTCATCAGATCCGGGAAAGGATGCAGGACCCCAAGTCTGTAGGTGGGTATGAATAGTACTATCTTCCCTTCAAGGTTTCAGGTATGGATCAGTTACTCAGGCACTCCTGTGCCCTCTTCTAAGTGTCTGAAACAAGGCATCCTCATCTCTCTGATTCTACTGCAGATTTTTTAGGGTCTTTTGTTGAAGGTAAAATCTTTGGTTCTTTCTGACTGTCTGTCTTCCTTCCAGACCTGCAACTCTACCACAGTGAGACTCTAGAGCTCATGCTACAGCGTTGGAGCAAGCTGGAGCGTGACTTTCGACAGAAGAGTGGGCGCTATGATATCAGTAAGATCCCTGACATCTATGACTGTGTCAAGTATGATGTGCAGCACAATGGGAGTCTGGGACTTCAAGGCACAGCAGAGTTACTACGTCTCTCTAAGGCACTGGCTGATGTGGTCATTCCCCAGGTGTGTCTCATAGCCTGGGGCACTGGGAAAGGAAGGGGAGAAAAGCAGAAAGGAGGGATGGTGTGGGAACCAGGGAAAGAAAACTTAGAGAAAGAATTAGTTGAGTTGCTATATTTGTCAGGGTTCACTCTGGCTCTGAGTAAGTGCAAGAGGCTAACTGAGCAGACACCTGGAGAGGGGGAATGTGGTGGATATGAAAGAAACTCTAGACCTGAGGTGAAGACAAGCATCATCTTGGGCCTGGGAGTATGAGGCAAGAGGGAAACAAGATTCATTGACGTACTCATTCCTGGCCTGTGGCCCCTAGGAATACGGGATCAGTCGGGAGGAGAAACTGGAAATTGCTGTGGGCTTCTGTCTTCCACTGTTGCGGAAGATACTACTTGACCTGCAGAGAACCCACGAGGATGAGTCTGTCAACAAGCTGCATCCCCTGTGAGGGAGGGCTGGGAGGGGTGCTGGATGGAGGGAGGGGCATATCAGGGAGCCCTGGGGGGAATCCAGGCTGGTACAGCTTGGGGAACCAAGAATAGAAGGGATCCTGGGATAGAAAGGAAAGCAGTCTTTGAGTTGGGAGGAAAGAGTTTGTGGAAGGGTGGGAAGAAAATTATCTGACAGTGTGAATGACTTAGCTCTTATCTTAGGTACTCTCGAGGGGTGCTCTCCCCAGGTCGCCATGTTCGAACACGTCTCTATTTCACCAGTGAAAGCCATGTCCATTCCCTACTCAGTGTATTCCGTTATGGGGGACTTCTTGATGTAAGGATCCTCCTTCCTTCAATGTATGAACATTTATTCCAAGCATTCTTTTACTCTTCTCTTCCTGCTTTTTATTACAAGCCCTCTGTATTCTCTTTGTCTCCCTGCCCCTTCCATGACTTCCTGGTCCTTGGTCATTGACTTTCATCTTCTTTTGTTCGGTAGGAGACCCAGGATGCACAATGGCAGCGAGCTTTGGCTTATCTTAGTGCCATTTCAGAGCTCAACTATATGACCCAGATTGTCATCATGCTTTATGAGGACAACACACGGGTGAGGAGCATTACCCAACGGTGGGGGGGGGGGGTGGTAAGGAGGGTGCCCCTTCTTTCTCCTCCTTCTCATCTTAGAAACTTTCATATCCTTATAATTTGTAGAATTCAGCTAGGTGTGACACCCAAGGACAGCATGTCACAGAGCATCCAGGAGATTCCTACTGGAACAAAAAAAGTGTTTTGGGATGGTGTTGAGCCAGAGAGATATCAGACAACATAGCTCTGCATTAGGGAGGGTATAGAATTTGGGATGATGTTATAATGAGTCTTTTTCACTCAAACATTATTATATGTTTTTCATCTGGCTTCACAAAGGTATCTTTAACTGTGCTGCTGTATGTACTGTAGCAAAACTGAATTACTGTGAGAGATGGATGGAAAGAGTTGTAGAACTGGAGGCTAGAAAGTTGTGTGGGGTGGTGGATCACAAATGGTAGAAGTGAGGTAATGAGGAACCTTTAACACTAGTATATAGTTAAGGGGAAGCTTACGATAGATCAGCCCCAAAGTGGAGTAAGATACTGGAACCTCATCCCTGGGAGGATATATCCTCTTGAGTTCTTCTCTGTTGTCCCTGCCTGGTCTTCCACCACCATATTCAGCTTTTCCAACTGCCCCTTCATCTGTTGATGCCCCATAGGATCCCTTATCAGAGGAGCGGTTCCATGTGGAGCTACACTTCAGCCCTGGAGTGAAAGGTGTTGAGGAAGAAGGCAATGCCCCAACTGGCTATGGATTCCGTCCAGCTTCTTCTGAGGTGGGTTGGAGTGCTGGGGTTTTAGATTAGAGGATTTAGGAACCAAGTGGTGGGAAACTTGAAAACAGTACAGGGAGGTAAGAGGGTTGGGGGTCTAGGATTAGGAGGCTGGAGGCCATTAACTCCTCTTGAATCTGTGCTTGTTGTTGGGTAGAATGAAGAGATGAAAGCAGACCAAGGCAGCATGGAGAACCTGTGCCCAGGGAAGGCATCGGATGAGCCAGACCGGGCATTGCAGACTTCACCTCAGCCCCCTGAGGGCCCTGGCCTCCCAAGGAGATCACCCCTCATTCGTAACCGAAAAGCCGGCTCCATGGAGGTAATAGGAGGGGCTTGGGAGAAAGAAGTGGTGGAATTGCTCATAGGACAATATCCATGAATCCTCTGAATCCCCTTGGGGGGATTCTTGGCACCTTAAGCAGAGTCCTTCTGCCCCTGATGGATATGTTTTATTTAATCTCCGTTTCATAGCTGGTCTCCCAATAAAGCTCCTTTAAGTTGGTTGCTACCTCTGAGATTAAGGAGATATCAGTGAGAGGTGCCGAGAGATAGGATTTTAAAAGATGATAATGAGGAGGAGGACTTTGGATGAATTTGAAAAGGCTGTTCTTTAAAAGGAAATATAGTAGAAATAGCATGAACTCTGGGCTAAACTCCCAGGCTGATATTTAGAAGCTGTGTGACCTTGGACAGGTAACTTCTCCAAGCCTCAAGTTTTTTTTGTCTATGAAACACAAGCAATATCCACCATATAGATGCTCAGTAAACAGTAGCTATAATAATAACAATTGATATTAAAGGCCAGGCTGTCAGGTCACGATCTCGCGGTCCGTGAGTTCGAGCCCCGCGTCAGGCTCTGGGCTGATGGCTCAGAGCCTGGAGCCTGTTTCCGATTCTGTGTCTCCCTCTCTCTCTGCCCCTCCCCCGTTCATGCTCTGTCTCTCTCTGTCCCAAAAATAAATAAACGTTGAAAAAAAAAATTAAAAAAAATAAAATAAAATAAAATAAAGGCCAGGCTGTCTCCATCTCTTTGTTCCCTTGGGTTAAAAACTATAGCTCAAACAGGAGCAATTATATAGCGCTCTAATTTCATTCCTTTAGAGTTATCGGTATTCATTCCAGAAAGGAAATAAAGTATGAATGTCTCTCTGTCTTACCCTCTGTTCTGATGAGGAGATCTACGGACCTGGGCCTGTGTCTGCCTCTAGGCCTGGTTCCAGTTCTCTAGCCTAGAGGAAGGAACTGTTGTAAATGTTACCTTGTATCCAGCTAACTGTGCTGGAGTTTTTGTTCCTGGTTTTTTCCTGCAGAGTCTTTTCCTCTTGGGCCCAATGACACTCTTTTTGACCCCATGATTTATCTCTGTCTCAGTGACTCTGTCTGATTTGGGTCCTGCTTTGACAGACAAATCTGTTCACCCGGCTTTGTACCAGCTCTCTGTCTTAAAGGAATTGATCTTTCATTTTAGGACTAGCTCAGAAGAATTTGCAACTAGCTTACATAGGTTCAGCCAGAGGTTTACAGTTCAGATTTTAGAGAAAGTTGAAAAGATAAACTGCACTCTGTTTTGGACTTATTTTTTCTTCCTGATTATTTTAAGATAGATTTGATGTTGTGACTACTCAGAGCTTCTTTAAGTGTGGTATGCATCATTTTCCCTTTGATGTATGTTAACTTAGTATCCATAATATACTAGTACCCTGCAGACTCATGTGACTAGATCAAATGGACAGAATGATGTATAATCTTCTATCAATAAAATGCTTTTCCACATCTGAATGTCTTCCCCATTCACATCATCTGCCAGTCTCTCTGGCACTGTTGTGCTTAACCCCCACTTTTCTGGTTTAAGCAGTCAAGAGACATGGGCAAAGCAGAGCCCTCTGTGTATCATCTCTCAGACTTGAGGAGTTGGCTTTTTTCTTTCAGGACTGTAGGGAAGCTTCCTGTTGTAACCACATTCCTTCCTTTTAGTTCCTAGTGTTACTTATACCATGGCTTATCCAGGATGATGGTAGCCCAAGATATGTTCCTCAGTTTTGCAAGAAAATCGTCTCTTTACTCCTTGGTCACACAGCCTTTTAATATTAATATTTCCTCTCCTTATTCTATAGGTATAGACATTGGTAGTTTTATCCTTATTGACTACAACCCTTCCCCCATCCCTTCTTCTGCTCTTGTCATCTCATATTTTTGGACAGTTTTAGAATATAGATCTGTGACCTTCATAGCAGCTGTGCCCTAGGTAATGATCCTCTCCAGGTCTATAACTAGCTCTGCCTCACTGGGGCTTTTGGGAGCCTGGGAGTTAAAGGAGCCGTGACCGGCTTTCCACCCGGTCTGATTGCAGGTCATGAACATGCAGTGCACGGGGAACCTGGACCTGATCCCCTTGCGGGGACGGCGCCGCAGGAGGTCAGGAGACCTCCCCCGGCCTTCCCCAGCCATCGGCCTACAGCCCCGGGCTGTGTCCACCACTCACCTGGCATCCTGCACACAGGTGTCCCTCCCTACTTCATCTTCCTTTCCTGCCTCTGTCTTTGCCTTTTGGGACCTAGGGACTCAGAACATTATCTGGGGGTTGGAGGGTGTGTATGTTGGGTTTTGTGTGATTAGGCCCTCGTAGCCTTTTTAGAAATCTGTTTCACATCTCCAGACATGGAGGGGAGGGCCTCTTGGTTCAGATAAGAAACTGAGTGTGGTTGCCATAACCACAGTTGTCCCACGGAAAGAAGAGAGGGTAGCCAGACTTTACTTCTTATTGCTACTCAGCTATTGTGATTGGCTTTCTGAGTCCCATGGAGGGATAGATAAGATTAAGGAATACTGCTCTGCTGAGAACTGAAAATGTTGAATAATGATTTCTCAGATTTGGGATAGAAGGGCAATGGGGACAGGCATCTTGGAAATACAAGTGCCTTCTGGTATGGGATTCCCTGTACAGTTCCCTCTGCGAAGTACATTCTTCATTCCCTTTTCATTCTTCTTCCCCCATAAAAATCTTTTGATTCTTCCAGACTTTCTGACATTGCTTGGCTTTATAGGGGCAGGAATTCAGGACCAGGGTTTTAGACTTCTTGGTTGAGGTGCCAAAATGGTAATATAGAGTCCTTTTTCTCCAGGTGCTTTCTGAGACTTCATCCTCGAGGCCTGGTGGCTACCGGCTCTTTTCATCTGCACGGCCACCAACGGAGATGAAGCAGAGTGGCCTAGGTATGGTCTTCCAGCATCTCACCTGTTGTTGTTGGGGAGGTGTGTCTGTCTGTTCCTCAGGGTTTTATTGTGGGAAACCTTAGTCATGGGTGTTGGGGTCATTTCAGTCTGTGGAATTGTCGGTGGGGCTAGGGAGGATGAATTGGGAGAAGCCATGTTTAGGTGTGAACTTTGAACCCAGATGATTGTTTCCATTCCAGGAAGGTGTTTGTCTTTTGTTTTTTTATACCAACTCCCATTTCTCTGGCTGAAGGACTTTTTTCTGGCTTCCCCTCTCATTCCTTATCTGTCCTCCCAGTCTAGCCCCAACCTTAAGGGGCCATGGAGACTCTGATACTTCAGAGTTACCAGAGACAAAACTATAAATAGATGTACTTGTGACCTCCTCATAAGTGTCATATTCCTCATTTGGACAACTTGTGCCATGTCTTCCTCTGAGACCTATGTTTATTGTATCCCTGCTCAGGCCCCTCCTACCTCCATGGCTCTTTCATCCTCTCCTAATCCTGTAATTTTTTTTCCTTCCTTCCTGAAAATTGAGGGACAAATCTGAGACTGGTGTAGTGGCAGAGGCTTCTCTCAGGACTTTGAGGGAATGTCTCTTGATTTTTTTGATTCCTGGAGAGGGGTGGAGAACATCATTCAACCTTTCCTAAGAACACAGACTGCAGGAAGGACCAAGCCTCAGAGGGTATTGTATTCTTTGGGAGCGGGGAGTGGTCCTTGGGAGGGGCTATCTTTGAATACAGTGTCTTGTGAGCCAGTAAGTAAACTGGCAGTTAGAGACAATTGTGTGGCGTCTGGACTTGGTTCTCGGGCTCTTTCTATCTTGTCCTATTATTCACTCCATTTAGCTCCTTTCATTTTTCTGTTAATTTTGTCCTTGACAATTTCTTGGCCTAAACATAATCAGCATTTGGACCAGCAAGGGGGAGAAAGGTTTTGGTAATTTTCCTGGCTAGTTTTATGGAAGTAGGTTGCCTTCTAGATCCCTGAGATGAGGTAGATGGTTTGGGGCCTGGAAAATAAATGGCAAATTGATGGATCTGTGACACAGACTTCTCTTCCTAGAAGTTTCAGTAACGAATAGGTTTCAAGTAGGCTGAAAATGAGGATAGGTGTGTCAGGCCCAGTTGAGTAGGAGTGCTGTCAAGAACAAGGGTGGTGGTAACCTAGACACTACCCTCTGAGATGATCCAAGGACTGGACAGGGCAAGATTGGCAGGACGGCCCCAGAAAATTATTAGGGGAGGAAGTAAATATAGAACAAAGCTCGGGTGGTCTGGGATAAAGTCTGCTAGTTTCAGCTTCTGTGAAGAAAAGTAGACATATTTAACAAGCTTTATTTGAGCCCCATTCTAGAGCCTGTTTACACATGAAAAGTAGGAGAAGGTGCTGCATAGAGCAGCAATCTTGAATTCCAGGACAGAGATTATTAGCCGTCTAAGCTTCTTGATTTTTATGGTAGCTTTGAAATGCTGGGACCCCTGAAACCATGACACCTTCTTTGTGGGCTCAAAGGAAGCTGACCTCCTTTCCATTCTATCCATCTCTGCTATATTAAGTTCCCAAGCCAAAGCCAAGGCCTTGGCTAAGATGGATTTGGAAGGAGAGATGCAACTCCTGAAACTTAGGTGTCAATCTTGTCTCTTTCCTCCCACTCTGTCCTTGTGAGCTACAGTAGGAGAGGGGACTTTGGAATCTCAACCCTACTCTCAATAATATCTGGAACATTGACTGGTTTATTTGCTTCAGAGATTTTTTAAGTTTTATTTACTCCTCTGGCAGTAAGAGTTCCCTTTGCTTTCTTTGAACTTATGTGTGTAGGCATCTGGCTTTGAGATAGGGCTTATGAGACAATAAATGTTTGAGAGCAGAAAAACATGGCTTTTTCATTGTTTCGTGTTTATCATTTCCTCGTTCTTAATAGGGTCCTCAGCACACAGTAGGCATGTTCTGCATGCAGTCACCTGACTCTTCACATGCCTTTAATTTGTGTCCATCTTCACTTCAGAAACAATGCTCTGTTTCTTCTTGATGAAAAAAATAATTATGTCTTTTCTAACTGAACACAACTGATCTTCAGAATCAGGAGACCTGGACTCTAGTCTAGCTTAGCTCCTAACAAACTATATGACCTTGAGTAAATGAGATCCCTTTTGACTCTCAGTTTCTTCACCTCTAACATGAAGAGATTGTACTGGATAATCTTTAAGTCCCTTCCAGCTTTAAAAATTCAGTGAGTCTCGTACTTCTTTTCTTGGGAAACGTAAAAAAGGCCTGAAGAGAGATAGAAGGAAGGGAATGTTGGATGAAAAACTTATGAGGGATTGAAACTTACATGAACTTGAAATTTGGGCTGAGTGCTCAAAACCTAGTCTCTAGTTTCAATCAAAGTTCTTTCCTTGTAAGTCTATAAAGTATTATATTTCTCAATTCTTCAAACTCTATATCCAGGGTAAGGAGCACTGAATTAAATCTAGGGAGATCTAGAGAGATCTACCTATTCTTTTAGCATTCCTAAGAGGCACCTGGAAAACAGTCTATGCCTTTCAGTAGCTTTGAGTCCCCTAATATGACTAACATTGTATTTGTAGTGGCCTCTTGTATCTAGTATATAGATCTTTGGCAGAATCCCTACCTTGCTTGCCAGGTGCGACTATGGACAATAGTGAAATCTGTTTGTGGTTATGAGAAGTGGCCACATGGTGGTGGCTCTGAGTAGCTATATGTATGTGTCTTGATGTTGTCATGTGAAGTTATGTGTACTTCGGTGTGGTAATTGCAGCTTTGTGTGGCTACTAATGCACTCCCGGCCTTGCAGGCTCACAGTGCACAGGGCTGTTCAGCACCACAGTGCTGGGTGGCTCCTCCA
The DNA here is from genome assembly GCF_016509475.1 of Prionailurus bengalensis. Classification (NCBI taxonomy): domain Eukaryota; kingdom Metazoa; phylum Chordata; class Mammalia; order Carnivora; family Felidae; genus Prionailurus; species Prionailurus bengalensis. Next base: position 60,127,212 of record NC_057355.1, read on the forward strand.
GCGCTCCGAATCTTCAGGACTACGCCCGCAGCCATGGCAAAAAGCTACCACCTGCCAGTCTCAAGCACCGAGATGGTATGTGGGTGGGTTTGGGGGGCAACTCTTTTTTTCACTTGTCCCCCAGCGCAGACACAGCTCAAGAACTATTCATACTTAAAGTGGTACTGACTCTGGCCTTATAGCAAGTTTTCTTCATCAGTTATAGAGGGGAGAAGGAACCAAGACCCCATGCACCCCTCCATTTGCATTCCCTCTCACCATACAAATACTACTTATTTATGCTTATCCCTTCATAATCTCCCACATACAGCCCTGCTACATCAATTTATTTCACCTTTATATTCTTTCCTGGATTCTGGCCTATAGGAGCAAGGACCAAGGAGGATGATCCGTGGTCAGGAAGAATGCAGTGGAATCTTAATTAAAATCTAGGAAATCAGGGATGGGGAAGTTGCTCAGTCAAGGCAGGAAAGATGATATGGAAAGAGATTGGGGGAAGGGAGGAAAGTTTTTACACAGATTTTATTTCCAAATGACCAGAAAGAGAATGTTGTGGTGAAATTAGGGTTGTGTGTGGGGTCGTATTGTGGTAGAAATGACACACAGATTCCTACAAGGAGATTATACCAAAGGAGAAGATCAAAAGGTAGTAGTCAGGAATCTAGGGGGTGGGGTGGGAACAGATCATATACTAACTGTAAAGAACAGAGTATATTGTGGGCAAATTCCAGAGCAGAGGGTGGGGGCAGGGGTGGGTATAATCCCCATGATGTCTTTTCTCCCCAGAGCTCTTGTTTGTCCCGGCCGTAAAACGATTTTCTGTGTCGTTTGCAAAGCATCCGACTAACGGTACGTTTGCTTCTGACTCAATGTCATTCCCCCTCATCATGTCACCTCCAGACACTTAACCTCTGAGTTCTGACACTGACTCTGCCTCTGTCTTCCACTGTGTTGACAACCTGGTGTCTCTGAACCACTCACCAGTGTCCCTCTTGGGACATACTCCTTGTTGTGACAAACTTTACTCTTGGCTGCAGCCTGGCTGCTCTATCCGTGTGGCAACTCAGGGATTTACATCCATGGTCACCATCATCACTGTTCTGTCACTTTTTTCAGCATCATCACCAAAACATTAATTAAACCTCTCCCTTTCCCATCACATGACTGCTGGGCTTTGTACAAACATGACAATGGTTCTCCTTCTTAGGAAGAGAATAGTATTTCCTGTATTATCCCCATCTCTTTTTTTTTCCCCCCTACTCCTCAGCTTATAAGTTTGGTCTTCCTGTTTTTTTCTCCAACTCTTTGTTGGAGTGAATGACTAATTTGTTTCTCTTTTGGAGCAATGTTGCTGCAATTCCAAGCTCCCAAGCATACCCATAAGGTCTTGAGTTTACAGTTTTCCATCACCATATTCCTATCTCCTATCATTGTGTGTACTTTATGTGGCTCTTGTGCTCCTGACATTTGCTTTATGTTACTACTAACCTAGGGCGTTGGCCTAGAAAACAGGAGCCCAGACCGATTTGGGATAAAGAGAGAAAGAAAGGAGTAGGAGGTAGTAGGTAAAGGAAAAGGGATTGTACCTTGGGTTATATAACACGAGTTACTACACAGTTTCCCTTTAGCCCCAGCCTAAGACACTGCTATCTCAGATAAGCTTGAAGTGAAGGTTGAGATGTCACCTGGGAATTCTGGGGGACTTAGGAAGGAATAATACTTCAAGAATATTGAAGAACTGGTCTGGTCATACTAAGGTGGGAGAGTTTAGAGATCTGTGTAAACCAAAAATTGAAGAGCTGTGGTCTCTTTGTAGGGCATGGCAGGGAAACCCAGGACTTACTCCCTGTTTTATCCTTCATATTCCTCATTTCTCTCTGCCTTGTACCTTGTTTTCAAGGTAAATCCGGTTTCTTTATATATGATTTTCTTCTGTCCGAGAACTAAGACTGTGCAAAGGAGGCAAAATTAGCCTGGCTTCCTGGCTGGAAAAACCTCCATAGCCAGTCGCAGCTGCTAGATTTTAGCCCAGTCAGGCCATACTTTTCCACTAGGCACTGCTGAAATCTCCCTAGGTTGACTAGCCTATACTTGCTCGGTTTATAACCCCACCCCCACCCTGGCTCCCATTTGTGCCTGTGACAGGAGCTCCCCTTTTAGAGTGGCATCGCTGTGCCTTCACATTTAGCTCCAAATTCTTCTGGCCTTCATGTGTCACAATCATCTCCAGAGTAGAACCTCATACACCAACCCAACCCCACAACTTGGGACTTGGACTTATGAGATGTGTTACTTAGAGTATAGAATATAGTACCAGGAAATTGGGCCCCTGAAATCAGAGCTAAATCACTGATTTAGCCTAGTTCTTAGGCTTTATGAGAAAAGATCCAAATTCATAAAACAGATCCTCAAACCTATATATCTCTAGTTTCCTGAAGCCTTCGTTAGCAGCCTCACCAGTTGAAGAAGAGAAGAATTAATTCTCCTGAAGGAAGAGCAGAAGAAAGACCTGGACAATTCAGATATGGTGCAGGAGAGAAAATTCAGGATCTCCTTTGACACCCTGCACACTTCCTCAGAGACCTTCTGGCCCTCTTCTTGTACTTGAGTTTGGAGGCTAAAGTGCCTCAGATACCAGAATCTGGGATCTACCTGTTGGAGAAATTTGGAGCTGTTACATCTCTTGCTGAAGATTATCTAGATTTAAGTTGTCCCTCTGGACAACATGAGGGCTCTACCCCATGGTCAAATCTTGCATCACTGACCCAGCAATTACAGAGTGGATGCTCTGTCTACAATTGTTTATGCAGATTAGTCACAACAATATGCCAACCTACTGTCCCATCATCACCATTTCCTTGCCATGAGGTCTGTCTTTGAAATAGCAGCTGGAAAACCTGACCTAGCTTTGGCAAGGAGGCAAGGCAGTATCTCATTTAAGCAGGAGAACATCTGTCAGCCTATCCCTGCCTCTGTTCCTGATATGCTTCTGTCACATCCTGTGACTACGTTGAGTATACAAGTATGGCCCATTACTAAACTGCATGCTGAACTCACTAAAGTAAACTAATATACTGGGAAAGAGACTAGTTTACCCTTATCCAGAATGTTAGAGTGTACCCATTGGATTTACCAAGCCCATTTCTTGTAGGATACACTTAGTGCCTGGATAGAGCTGAAACCTCTCCTGACATCCATAATAATGTCTCTGGAAACCATAGTCTCATAAGATCACTCTGTGGAACCACTTCTGGTCTGGGAGTTCTTTAGCTACCCTAACATAACTTGTCTATACCATCAGGTCTTAAGACAGCATACCTTTCTCCTAGGATCCTTTCCTTATTGCTCCTCCTATGCCCCTTTCCACATGCCTTTCACTGCCTTCAACCTTTTGCATTTGAATTACGTATATCTACAAAGTTTGCCACGCAGCTAAAATTGTAAGTGGTTCAGGACTGACGCTTTTCCACTCACCAGCTGACCAAAGTTAGACAGCAGTGGGAAGAAAATATAAAATTATCTAACTTTTTTTTGGCTTATGTAATAGATACAGTGTCTCCTGAATCCTGAGGTTTATGCAATTATTTCTTAAATATCTGCGTATTTGGGTAAGAGTAAAGGCTGATTAGTCAATATCATCATTTTCACTTACGGATTCCGTTTTTTACATACTCTGTTTAAAAGGACCTCTATACCTGGTGTTCTGCCAATCTCCTTAGCCACCTATCTAATACCTTCCCTGTTTGTGGCTATTTTAGAGTCTGGTCCAGAGGCCTGGCCTGAGCCTTTTTAGCTTCAAACTCTATCTTGATTCCCTCTACCATTTTTGATATTCTTCTCTAAGTGACTTTGAATCTTTGCATCTCTATACCAACTTTATAAATACATTTGTCTGTGAAGCAGGCCCTAAGTAAGGATGTTCAGGGATCATCTGTTCAGGGATGACCAGGGACACTGGAGCTCTAATCAAGACTTCCAGCCACAAAACTGCCAGCTTACCCCCATCTAGAATGATGTGACTGCTCTCTGTAAACACTGACTTAATTTATCCTCAGTGAGAGAGGGGAGGGCCTTGCTGTATGATGAGGTTTCACTAGCCCCTTCTTTTAGATTCCATGTGATGCCGACTCTTCTTCCCTGCAAGAGATACCCAGTGGTTCTGACCATCTCTCCTTCTCTCTTAGCTCACCTTGGAGTTGAGTGGTCCCACTTCCTAGTAATGCTTGTGCCATTCAGTGCCCCCCTCATTGTCTCTCCCTCTTCTCTTTCTTTATCTTTGTGCTTCCTGCCGTGGTCCCCCCCATCCCCTCCAGAGCTGCTGGATGACCAGCACCCTGTGGTCCGGTTGCTGCGCAGTTTTTCCTCTGACTGTCCAGGGGGCCGGCCAGTCTCCTTGGATGCCACGCTGGCGCATCACCTGCACCAGTGCTCCTACCACCTGCGCCTCTTCCGGAACTGGCTGCGCTCAGGCCAGGATGACCCCGAGTGCCTCTACGGTACCCCCTGCCACCAAGCTGGCTGCTGCCGTTACCCTGGCTGGGACTGACTGCTTTGCTTATTGCACTTCTGGCAGGAGAGTCCACCTATTCCTTTCTCCTGTTTACCCTAAGGTTATGTGACTTGCATTTTGTTGCTTGGATGGGATTGGGGCCAGACTGCCTGGTAGCTGTAGCATTGGCTGCTCATCCCCTTCCTGTTCTCCTTTCTCACTGCCTCCTAATGTTACCCATTCCCAACTCTATTCAGTATAGGAATAGTCTCTTGCCCTGGAATCTGCTCTTGTGTCTTTAACCCTCAGCTACCACCATCTTCAAATCTAAATATTTTTCTAGCCCCTCTGAGGAGCTAAAGACTATATACTTCTATGCTCCTGCCACTAGAGTACAGGGGAAAATTGAGGCACAAATGTCTTAATCGAATCTTTGAAGCACACAAGGGCCAGAGCTTAGAAGATGGTCAGGTGTAATCTTTTTGAGTTACAGATTTTAGTCATTAGGGAACAAGAGGTTATGTCTTACATAGGTATTGTTGTTGTGCCTACTCTTAGTTTCTTTAAGGAATTGTAAAGAGACATAGGAAAGATTGGGGGCTGAAAAAAGTACTTGGGATGTGTGTTCTTGATCCTCTAATGGGGACTTTTTTTTTTTTTTTCATCAAGAGGCCCTGGGATTAAGGTTCCAAATTTAGGTTTACACTTCACCCAACCCAGACTGGGGAACTTACCTTGGAATTGTTGGGTTCAGCACAGAGAATCAGTATTTATTCTTTTTCCTAGGGGTTTGCCTCATTTTCCTGATGGACTAGAGAAATTCTAGCAAGTCTTCTGGGGTTTTCCAGTGAGAGCAGAAGGGATAAGCTTTGATGTGATGGAAATGACCAAGAAAGAACTTCCATCCCCCAGCCTGTTCATGCATGTGGTTTTCCTGGGCTGAGCTTCATGTGTATTGCATGCACTCCAGCTTGCTTCCAGACTAGCTTTCAGCTAGTCTTTCTACCCATATCCTAAATCTGCATGAACCCCTCCTCAGATTCCATGCCCTCCTCTTTAATCCAGTTCTCTTTACTGATCCCTGAAACCTGCTATTTCTTCCCAGCTCCATGACCTCCCTACCTCATTTAGACCTACAATTTCACCATTACCTCTGGACTTTTGTTTTATTCCCCTAGAAGGAGCAGGAGCAATGTAGGTACTTACCCTATTGGAATTCTGTTGATTTTTCCATGGGTCATTGCAGGCTCTCCATAGGTAGGATCAGAGATGATTCAATTCACTTGGAGGTCTTAGCAGGTAGACTTTTTAGGAAATCTGGAAGTGAGAAACAGACTCCTTTATGGGCTCTAAAGAGTTCCCACTCTTGAGAATCTTGGATACCCCATCTCCAAAAGCCACGGACTCTCCTGATGGCTCTCAGGGACTCTCCATGCTTCCTTGGACAATTGGGGTATATCTGGCAGGAATAACATTGACTTTGCCCATCTCTTTTCTAACAGGATTTGAAGGGTGTTCCATGGTGCCTACCATATACCCTCTGGAAACACTGCATAATGCCCTTTCCCTGCGTCAAGTGAGTGAATTCCTGAGTAGCGTCTGCCAGCGCCACACTGATGCCCAAGCACAGGCATCTGCAGGTATGGAGAATACTCTTATCTTGTACGTCTGTCTCTGTCTCTGCCCCTGTGCTTCCTAGAACATGAATAATAAATTAAAAATATAGGCACTCTAAAAAGACACAAAAGTAGACTTGAAAAATTGTTTAATTGCATAGGCCAATTCAACATCATAACTTCCCAAGTTAATTTATAAATTTAACATAATTCCAATAAAAATGCTGCTGTTTTTCTAAAGTCAGACAAATTGATTCTGAAGTTGTCATTGAAAAATAAGCAAGAGTAGCCAAAGAAAACCTCGAAAAGAAGAGTAGTGAAAAGTTACTAGCCCTATCAGATCTCACAACATTCTATAAAACTTCTATTATGAAAACACTGTTGTATTGTACGTGAATGGACAGAGAGACCAATCAACAGAATAGAAAATATACAAACAGATGAAGTTAGTATTTCAAAATACTCGGGGAAAGATAGACATTTTAATAAATGAGTCGGCACAACTGAGTAGTCATTTGACAAAAATTAAAATTGAATCCATACTTCATGCTGTATATGTACTCCTGGTTCAGAAATCTAAATGTAAAAATTAATTAATAGGTTGTTCCAAGGGCTTGTCTTTTCATAGAAGCACCAAAAAATCAAGCAAAAACTATCAGAATCAGCTTTGTCAGAACTCTGGAAAATAATCAAAAGTTTGCAGCAACCAGGAAAATGGTCAATTGAGAAAGAGGCAACCTAAGAATGGGAGAAAGCTTCCCATCATTTTACTGTCTCTTATCCCACCCTCTCCCCAACTTTGGCATCAGTCTTAAAGACGGCAGGCCATGTTCTCAGTGTGGGGCTCTGGTCCCTGGTTCCAAAGAGAGAACAGACTTTATTCTCAAAGAATTGTGTTTGTCTATTCTAATTTATCTATTCTAACTTGTCTAACCTAAAGAACTGTCACAGGGTACTTACCTTTGTTTCACTTAACTTGGACCTGAATCAGGGCAGTAAAGTAGCGGAGAGTGTGCCTTGAAAACAGTGTAAGGCATATGAATAACATGCTGCTTCCTGGGGCAAAAATTATAATTGAGGCAAACAATAAGTGTACTGAAAGCCTGGGGTAAAGACTTAGGGAGAGAATTTTTTTGGAAAATTAAAGCATTCAAAGGCACCCACATATGCTGGGGAATTTAGAAGCCATTTGCATGCCTAGGGAGGGACACATGTGCAGAAAACACACAAGATGACCCTAAAATTTTACCTCTGGTTGAACTGTGTACTTGGCACAAGCAAGAAGTGAAGACCAAGGGGGAGTTGTAAACAGTTTTGCTAACTGTTGAAGGAATACCTCAACACAGAACCAATCTGTAAAGGCTGAGAGAACTCCCCTTCCCTCCCTTCTTCTTTCCCCCCATCTTCCCCTCCCCTTCTTTTGGTTCTTGGCATTCAAGGAAATCCTTGTCAGAACACTAGTTGTGAAACAAGCTAAAGGAACAGAGACTTCAGAGACTACATATGATAAAGAAGACAGACTTCACAAGAAGAGTTTAGAAAAATCACTAAACAGCCACAACCTACAGCAAACAATGAAAACAAACCTTAAGGAGGGGGAATAATCTGATATTCAGAGCTAATGCATCATTCAAAATGTCCAGTTTTCAACAAAACATTATACACTATGCAAAGATACAAGACAATATGATCCATTCACAGAAGAAATTAATGGAAACAGTCCCTGAGGAAGCACTCACTAGGACAAATATTTTAAATTAGCTATCTTAAATATGGTTAATGAGCTAAGGGAAGCCATGGACAAAGAACTAAAGGACATCAGGAGAATGTCTCAGCAAATACAGAATATCATTAAAGAGATAGAAAATATAAAAAGGAACCAAGCAGAAATTCTGGGACTGAAAAGTATAACAAACGCAAAACTCACTAGAGGGTTTCTTAGAAGATATGAGCATGCAGAAGAAAGAGTCAGCAAAATAAAGATAAGTCATTTGAAAGTGTCCATTTTGAGAAGGAGAAAGAAAAAAGAATGAAAAAAATGAACAGAGCCAAAGATATTTGTGGGATACCATCAAGGATACCAACATATTCATAGTGGGAGTCCCAGAAAGAGAGAGAGGCAGAAAAAATATTTGAATAATGGCTCTGAAGACTTCTCAAATGTGATAAAGACACAAATCTATACATCCAAATAATTCAGACACCACTAAGGATAAATTCAAAGATATCCACACTTAGGGGCACCTGGGTCAATTGACCTGAGTCAGTTAAGCGCTCGACTTTGGTTCAAGTCATTATCTCATGGTTCGTGGGTTTGAGCCCTGCATCGGGCTCTGTGCTGACGGCTCAGAGTCTGGAGCCTGCTTTGGATTCTGTGCCTCTTTCTCTCTCTGCCCCTCTCCCATTCACCTCTGTCTCTCTCTCTCAAAAATAAACATAAAAAAAAAAATCCACTGAGATACATTATAATCAAATTGTCAAAAGACACAGAACATCTTGAAAGTAGTAAGAAAAAAGCAACTTGTCACATACAAGGGATCTTTAGTAAGATTAACAACCAATTTCTCATCAGAAATCACAGAGGCCAGAAAGCAGTAGAATGACATATTTAAAGTGCTAAAAGAAAAAAAAAATGTCGGGGCGCCTGGGTGGCGCAGTTGGTTAAGCGTCCGACTTCAGCCAGGTCACGATCTCGCGGTCCGGGAGTTCGAGCCCCGCGTCAGGCTCTGGGCTGATGGCTCAGAGCCTGGAGCCTGTTTCCGATTCTGTGTCTCCCTCTCTCTCTGCCCCTCCCCCGTTCATGCTCTGTCTCTCTCTGTCCCAAAAATAAATAAACATTGAAAAAAAAAAACTTAAAAAAAAATGTCAATCAATAATTATTTATCTAGCAAAACTGTTCAGAAATGAAAGAGAAATTAACACCTTCTGAGAAATGCTAAAAGTAGCCTTTGAGGCTGACATAAAAGGACACTAGATAGTGACTTGATACCATGCCAAAATAAAGGTAACTACATTGGTAAATATAAAAGTCAGCATTACTGTATTTTTGGTTTGTAACTTCTCTTTTTGTGTCATATATAACTTAACATGAATAAAACAATCATCACAAGTCTGTATTAATGGGCATATAATAAATAAAGATATAATTTGTGACAGTAACAACATAAGGTGAGGGCTGAGCTTTATAGGAGCAGAGTTTTTGTATGTTATTGAAGCTAAATTGTCATCAATTCAAACAAGATTGTTATAAATTTAGAATATTAATTGTAAGCTCCTCGGTGATCACTAAGAAAATATCTAGAAAATATACAGAAAAGGAAATGAGAAGGAAATCAAAATGGTACACTACATAAAATCAATTAAACCCAAAGATGATAGTAATGGAGCAAAGGAGGAAAAAAATAAAGTATAAGCTGTATAGAAACAAATAGTGAAATGGCAGAATTAAGCTCTTCCTTATCAGTAATTACTTTAAATGTAAATGAATAAAACTCTCCAATTAAAAGGCAGGGATTCACAAAATGGTTTTTTAGAAAGTCACTCAACTATATGCTATCTACACAAAATTCACTTTAGATCCAAAGATGCAAATAGGTTGAAAGTGAAAGGATAGAAAAAGATATCCCATGCAAATAATAACGAAATGAGAGCCAGGGTAGCTATACCAATGTCAGACAAAATGGTCTGTCAATAAAAAATTGTTATAAGAGACAGAGAAGGTCACTCTATGTTGATAAAAAGGTCAGTTCATCAAGAACACAACAAAAATTATAAACATATACTCACCAAACAACAGAGTCCCCAAATATATGCAGCAAACATTGACAGAATTGAAGGGAGAGATAGTTCTATGATAATAGTGTAATATCTTACCTCTAATAATAGATAAAACCAGACAGAAAATCAGTAAGGAAACAGCTTCAATAATGCTATAAACCAGCTAAACTTAACAGACATATAGAACATTCCATCACCAACAAGTAGAGATTCTTCTTAAGTGCGCATGGAATATTCTACAGGATAGACCATATGCTAGGACACAAAAAAATAAATTTTAAAAAATTGAAATCATACCAAATATCCTCTCTAACCACACTGGAATGGTGCTAGAAATCATTAATAGAAAGAAAACTGGAAAATTCACAAATATGGAGAAATTAAACATTTGGTTTTTTTTAATGTTTATTTTTTACAGAGAGAGATAAAGGGTGGGGGGAGGATCAGAGAGAGGGACACACAGAATTGAAGCAGGCTCCAGGCCCTGAGCTGTCAGTACAGAGCCTGATGGGGGCTCAAACTCACAAACCTCAAGATCGTGACTGAGCCACGCAGGCACCCTGAAATTAAACATATTCTTAACCTATGCATCAAAGAAGAAATCACAAGGGAAGTTAGAATATACTTTGAGATGAATGAAAGTGAAAATGCAGCATTCCAGAAATTATGGAATGCATCAAAATCAGTACTAGGAGTGAAATTTATGCCTGTAAACGCCTACATTTGAACACAAGAAAGATGGTAAACCAAAAACCTAACTTTATACTTTAAGGAACTAAACCCAAGGCTAGTAGAAGAAAATAAATAGTGAAGATTAGAACAAAGACAAAAGAAGGAAGGAATAGAAAACAGAAAGAATCAACAAAACCAAAAGTTGGTTCTTTGAAAAAAATTAACATAATTGACAAACTTTTAACTAGACTAAGAAAAATCAAGTGTCGATGGAAATAACCAAAATCAGGAATAAAACTGGGGACATGGCTGCTGACTTTACAGAAATAAAAAGGATTATAAGAGAGCACTGTGAATAATTATATGCCAATGAGTTAGATAACCTAGATGAAATGAACAAATTCCTAGAAACACAGAAACTATAAAAACTGACCCAAGAAGAAATGGAAAATCTGAACATAACCTGTAAGAGAGAAAAAGACTGAATCAGTAGAAAAACTTTTCAAGAAAGAAAAGTCCAAGACAAGATAGCTACACTGGTGAAATCTACCAAATAGTTAATAAGAACTCTAATACTTTTCACACTCTTCCAAAAAATAGAATAGGAGAAAATACTTTCTATGAAGCCGTCATTACCTTGATACCAAAGCCAGATAAAGACACCATAAGAAAATTAAACTACAGACCAATATCCCTTATAAATAGAGAAGCAAAAATTCTCAACCAAATACTAGCAAACCAAATCCAACAGCAAGTTGGCTAAGTGAGATTTACCTCAAGAATGCAAGAGTGAAAAAAAAAAATGCAAGTATGATTCAACATAAGAAAATCAGTCCGTGTAATGTAATACACTACATTAAAAGAACAAAAAGAGGGGCACCTGAGTGGCTTAGTTGGTTGAGTGTTCCTCTCTTGATTTCAGTTCATGTCATGATCCCAGGGTCATGGGATTGAGCCCTGCTTTGGGCTCTGTGCTGAGCATAGAGTCTCTCTCTCTCTCTCTCTCTCTCTCTCTCTTTCTCATTCTGTCTCCACCCCCCCCCCAACTTGCCCCTCTCCCCTGCTTGCATGCACTGTCTCTCTCTCTAAAATAAAAATAAAAATATTTAAAAATTAAAAGGGGCACCTGGGTGGCTCAGTCAGTTAAGCATCAAACTCTTGATATCTGCTCAGGTCATGATCTCACGGTCATGTGATTGAGCCCAAGTCAGGTTCCACACTGAGCACAGCCTGCTTGGGATTCATTCTCTCTCTTTCTCTCTCTTTCTCTCTTTCTCTCTCTCTCTCTCTCTCTCTCTCTCTCTCTGCCCCTTCCCCATATGTGTGCATGCTTTCTCTCAAAATAAATAAATAAACTTAAAAAATTGTTCTATCATTATTTTTACAAGTTAAAAAATTAAATCTTTTTTTTTTTTAATTTTTTTTTTTCAACGTTTATTTATTTTTGGGACAGAGAGAGACAGAGCATGAATGGGGGAGGGGCAGAGAGAGAGGGAGACACAGAATCGGAAACAGGCTCCAGGCTCTGAGCCATCAGCCCAGAGCCCGACGCAGGGCTCGAACTCCCGGACCGCGAGATCGTGACCTGGCTGAAGTCGGACGCTTAACCGACTGCGCCACCCAGGCACCCCTAAAAAATTAAATCTTTTAAAAAATAAAAAATAAAAGAACAAAGGGAAAAACTCACAGTCATCTCCATTGACATAGAAAAGCGTTTGATAAAATCCAATACCCTTTCATGAAAAAAACACTCAGCAAACTAGGAATGGAAGGAAACTTCCTCAACATGATAAAGGGCCTTTATGAACAACCAAAAGCACACATCATACTCAATGGCAAAAGACTAAAAGTTTTTCCTCTACATTCAAGAATAAGACAAAGATGCCCACATTCACCACTGCTCAACATTGTCCTGAAAATTTTAGGCAGAGTAATTAGGCAAGAAAAAAAAAAGGAATTGAAATTGGAAAGGGAGAAATTAAACCTATTTGCAGAGGATATGGCCCTATATAGAAAAAAAGCAAAGAATCCTCAAAAAAACCCTTCCAAAACTAATGAACAAATTCAGCCCAGTTGCAGGGTACAAGATAAACTCACGAAAATTTATTGTGTTTCGGGGCGCCTGGGTGGCGCAGTCGGTTAAGCGTCCGACTTCAGCCAGGTCACAATCTTGCGGTCCGTGAGTTCGAGCCCCGCATCAGGCTCTGTCTGGGCTGATGGCTCAGAGCCTGGAGCCTGTTTCCAATTCTGTGTCTCCCTCTCTCTCTGCCCCTCCCCCGTTCATGCTCTGTCTCTCTCTGTCCCAAAAATAAATAAACGTTGAAAAAAAAAATTAAAAAAAAATTTATTGTGTTTCTGTAAACAGCAATGAACAATCCAAAAAGGAAATTAAGAAAACAATACCAGTTATAATAACATCTGAAAGAATAAAATACCTGGGAGCAAATTTAACCAAGAAGTTTAAAGACTTCTGCACGTTAGACTACAAAACATTGCTGAATAAATTAAAGAAGACCTAAATAAGTGAAAAGAAATCCAATGTTCATACTCCATCCCCAGAGTCTTTTAGTTTTTCCCCTTGTAGCCCCCACCACATGGAATTTTAATACCACAAATATACAATACATATGTGTTTATGGTCTGTGACCATGTGATGGACCACAAACCAGCAGAATAGCTAAGATTTTTTTTACCCTCACCAGAACCAATTTTGTTGAGAATGCATGGTCTAGAACAAGGAAATTACAAGGTGGTCCTGAGTCATGTTATAACCAAAGCAAGGAAGTGATCAAGCCCTGAAGAGGCTCCCACTGACCAGAATCAGAACATTTTAGCATTTAAAAATTTTTTTAATGTTTATTTATTTTTGAGAGAGAGAGAGAGACAAAGGGCAGGCAGAGAGAGAGGGAGACACAGAATCCAAAGTAGGCTCCAGGCTCTGAGCTGTCAGCACAGAGCCTGATGCGGGGCTTGAACCCATGAACCTAGAGATCATGACCCGAGCCAAAGTTGGGTGCTTAACCGACTGAGCCACCCAGACACCCCACATTTTAGCATTTAAAAATAATTTAAAGTACACTGAATATATAAAAATCTACAAGCTCATAATAAATAATAAGTAATTCTACTAAAAAGAGGGCAAAAATAAAATAATTCTCATCTGCCACAATTGGAGAATACTTTCACTACCTCTTTTCTCTGAAAACTAATTGGAAGTAAATAAACTCTTATTTTACCTTTTCAGTAAGAACTGCAGTTCAGTGTAATCAAATAGCCCCAGGGAAAGCTCTTCTTGACAGAAAATATGCCAGCTAATAAATGTTGGAGGATTGATAGAACTAGAAAATCACCATTTAAATAATTAAGGATCATTAATGGATACTAACACAATTAAGTGAAATGTTGATTGACTTGCATGGTGCCCAAGGATTACCTCTAATCAGAACAAGTAAACTTTTCAATGGTGAGATCTTGTGGCTACCACTTAAACCCAGTTAGTAAACTTAGCTTTACTTAGTGGGACAGTGAGATATTATGTGCCTCTAATATGATGTGATATAAAGTACATCGGATCACCTCTTAAAATATTCTTACCAAAGTTATTTAAACTGAATAATCTAATCAAGCCTTTTATATCTAACTTCCAGTTTATAGGAAATACAAGCAATAGTGAAACAAGTTAAACAATTCTATGAGGGAGCAATGAGACAAATACAGAATGTGGGAAACAATATTTCTGTGAGACAACTGACCTGTTTTTTAAAAAAAAATCACTGTGAGGAAAATAAATGGTGTGTGTGGCAGGGGAGCGGGGGAGGATAATATTCCAGATCAAAAGAGACTTTGGAGACATAATAAAATGTAATGCATGGTTCATGTCTGGATATTACTAAAGAAGACATTTTTGGAATAATTGAGGGAGATTTGAATATGAATTGGGTATTAGATGATATTAGGGTATTACTATTAAATTTTATTAGGTTTGTTAATGGTGTGTGGCTATGTAGGAAAAATTCCTTATATTTTAGAGATGAATATTGATGAATTTAGAGCTGAAATGTTTCATAATGTCTCTCATTTTTAAAAAAGAACTTCAGCGTGAAGAAATGGGTGAAACAAGTAGGGCAAAATGTTAACACATTGATGTGGTAAATATAGGAGATGAATGTATCAGTATGGATTGTACTAGTCTTTCAACAACTTTTTTTAAAAATGGGGAGATAGGGTGGAACAGAAAATGAAAATATTCATAATATAAAGTTTAAAATATTAAAAATGGTTTGTGTGAAGCGTCCCTAGGAAACACTACTTTTCAGCCTGAGAAAGCGTAAGTTTGTTTTGGCTTATGTTGAGAACCTGTGGTTCTTGGATTCTTCCTCAAACTCATTTTTTCCTTCCTTCTCTCTCCCCACTCTATCCAGCCCTCTTTGACTCTATGCACAGCAACCAGGCCTCAGATAGCCCATTTTCCCCACCCCGTACTCTGCATTCACCTACCCTACAACTCCGGCAGCGCTCTGAGAAGCCCCCTTGGTGTAAGTAATCCTTTTGGAACTGCCTGGACAAAGGCCAAGAGGGATGGAGGGATTGATGAATGAGACATCTGTGTCATGAGAGAAATGAAGATGAAGGTTGAAAGACCAGGAATAACCAGTAGGGGAAGCAGTGTCATCTGTTGTTTCCAAGGTGAAGGGAGGATCTCTTTATCTCATTATCTCCGTTCTCCATGCCCCTCTATTTCATTAGAGAGACTCCTAAAAGATAGTGTCCCAGAAGGTCCTTTGGGGAAGAAAGGATGGAAACTTCATTCTCCTCAGATTCCCATTTTGTCTCTACAGCTTTCTCAACTATAGATGACTTGGAGGAAACCTGGATATATAGAAAAGTTGGCAGAAAGAAACTAGTATCTTGTATTACTTTCTACATATCCTTTCTCGAAAGTTGTCTGTTCTTGGCTGTTAGTTCAAGTTGAGGTGCTGCTTTTTCCCATCTCTTCTTTATAATATCTAGCCTATCACTAATTTTCCTTGGTAACAGTGTGAACAGTGGAGTCACAAGGAGTTCTTAGGGTAATTGCAGGGAAGGAGAGATACTGGTGACAATCAGAGGGAGTATAAGGGCCCCAGACACCAGTGATGGAAAAATCCTTTCCTTATTCAGCCTGCCTCCAGAAAATAATGAAAATCAAACATGGCTTTTATTATTTTATTTGGATAGGACTGAAGCAAAGATTCATATTTCAGCATTGGGTTAAATGCTGAATTGGCACTCTGTATGTAGAAGAAACATCCCTTCCTGACACCAAGGGTTCTTCCCCTGAATTTCAGATTCTCTTATATTCACCTTGCCGTTGCTCCTTTTACCTCTCTCCTGGAGCATTTATGGGTTTTGTGCCCCTGGAAATCTTTTTTTTTAATAATAATATTATTATTTTGAGTACAGTGGATAATGCAATGTTATAAAACAGTGGTTCAACAAGTCTATACGTTATGCTATGATCACCAGTGTAGCTACCATCTGTCACCATACAACCCTGTTACAGTGCCACTGACTATATTCCCTTTGCTGTACTTTTTATTCCTGTGACTTATTCATTCTATAACTGGAAGCCTATATTCTCTACTCCCCTTCATCCATTTTGCCCATCCCCCCAGCTCCCTCCCCTCTGGCAACCATCAGTTTGTTTTCTGTATTTTAGGTCTGATTCTGTTTTTTATTTGTTTATTTTTTTCTTAGATTCCACACATATGTGAAATCAGTGATATTTGTCTTTCTGTCTGACTTATTTCACTTAGCATAATACCCTCTAGGTTCATCCATATTGTCACAAATGGTAAGATTGCATACTTTTAATGGTTGAGTAGTATTCCGTTGTGTATATATACATCTTCTTTATCCATTCATCTCTTGATGGACACTCGGGCTGTTTCCATATCTTGGCTATTGTAAATAATGCTGCAATAAACATAGGGATGCATATGTCCTTTCCAGTTAGCATTTTCATTTTCTTTGGGTAAATACTCAGTGGTGGAATTATTGGGTTATATGGCATTTCTATTTTTAATTTTTTGAGGAGCCTCCATACTATTTTCTGCAGTGACCCTACCAATTTACATTCTCATCAGTAGTGTACAGGGATTCCTTTTCTTCCATGTCCTCCCAGCACTTGTTATTTCTTGTTTTTTTTTAAAGTTTTAATTTTAATTCCAGTTAGTTAACATACAGCATTATATGTTATTCCTTGTCTTTTTTATTCTAGCCATTCTGACAGGTGTTAGGTGATATCTCATTGTGATTTTGATCTGCATTTCCCTGATGATTAGTGATGTTGAGCATCTTTGTGTGTGCCTGTTGGCCATCTGTATGTCTTCTTTGGAAAAATGTCTATTCAGATCTTCTGCCCATTTTTAAATTGGATTATCTGGGGGATTTTGATGTTAAGTTGTAGAAGTTCTTTATGTATTTTAGATACTAACCCTTTACTGGATCTATCATTTGCAAATATCTTCTCCCATTTTGTAGGTTGCCTTTTTGTTTTGTTGATGGTTTCCTTTGTTGTGCAAAAGCTTTTCATCTGGGTATAGTCCCAATAGTTTATTTCTGTTTTTGTTTCCCTTGCCTCAGAACACATATCTAGAAAAATGTCGCTTTGGCCAATGTCAGAGAGATTACTGCCTGTACTGTCTTCTAGGATTTTTATTGTTTCAGGTCCTTAATCCATTTTGAGTTTGCTTTATGTGTATGGTGTCAGAAAGTGGTCCAGTTTCCTTCTTTTGCAGGTAGCCTTCCAGTTTTTTCAACACCATTTTTTGAAGAGAATGTTTTTCCCCATTGTTTATTCTTGCTTCCTTTGTCACAGATTAATTGACCATATAAGCATGGGTCTTTATTCTGTTCCATTGATCTATGAATCTATTTTTGTGTCAGTACTGTTTTGATTACTACAGCTTTATAGTATATCTTGAAATCTGGAATTGTGATACCTCCAGCTTTGTTCTTTCTCAAGATTGCTTTGGCTGGCTCTGGAAACCTTATATTTCTCCTGCTTCTGTTTCTGTCTATCCTCTTTGATTTGCCCGAATCAGACCACTAGCTGAATATTAAAGCTACTTCTATCCTTGGGGAAACTTTTTTTTTCTTGTTTTTAATCTACCATCAGACTTTGGACTCAGTATGAGATGTGTAGCCTCATTGGTAAATATTTTCTTTAGGGGTTGTCTGCCCTAAATAGGCTTTGGTGGCCCAAACCATGTTCCTCTTTCTTTCCTGCTTGAAGCATGCTTCCTGTGGTCCTGTAAAGAAAAGAGAGAACTGGCATACCCTAAACTCAATGACTGATTCAGCCTTTGCAGTCTCAGGCTTGCCAACTTGCCCAGGTTCTCCTTGATGACAGGATATTCAGGTTTCCTATTTCCAAAATCTATCATTATTGGTATCACAGTGTTTTATATATGAAATTACAATACTATCAATAAGTACATTTACAAAAGGAAAAGTAGATTAGTCCGCTACTAGAGGTCAATGAAGTAGAGATTGGGGTAGGAATTGTCCCACAGTGTAATTGAAGACTCTAAGACCTTCATTTTATTACTGTCAGTATCTAGCTAATTAGTTTTTTTTTTGTTGTTGTTGTTGTATATGTCTATAACATCCATAAACCTGTATGTGTTCCAAGACTTAGAAGTCTTAACCTTGGATCCAGGATGGATTTCAGGGTAAAGTCTTTGAGCCCCAAGAATTATTTGTGAAGATAGTATGAATATCCATATGCATACCTGTCTGTACATTTTTCTAAGAAGATAATCTGTGACTTTCATTAAAGTTTCAAAGAGTTCAGTGACCCCTAGAAGGGTTAATTAAGAACTTCTGCCATTTAGATTCCATGGCAGTCTTCCATCTTCAGGTAATTTTCCTTCCTGCTGTTCTGATTCACAAGATTTTGCTACATTCTCCTGCTTACTTATCTCTTGGGCTATAAAGAATGATTACCTTTGCTGCAGAAATAAGCTGATTGTCTTTTAAAAATGATTCTTAACAAAAGATGTACATCAGGTTTAATGGGGAGTGTTTCAATAAAATGTATTGCCTTTTTCCCCCTCTACCCCACACGTTTACCCTAAACCTACAGAATTAGAATTTCTGGAGATGGAACCTGGAAATTTTTATTTTTTTAAATATTCCATAGTTTTGGTACATACCCCTGATTATGAACCACTGGAATACAGCGTTGATATGCTTCCAAAGTAAGAATGAGGGACAATGGGAATTTGGAGTTAGGGTGGGGGTACATTTGTGAAAGAACTGGGTGACGTAGGCCTTAGCACTCTCTTCTGAAGTCTTAGATATACCTTAGTGCTCCTGTATACTCCTATAGTATACATTATGCCAGACCAACAGTTCCTGAGCTGGGCTAATTTAGGAGCATCTGCATAACTTAGGAAGAATCAGACCCTCTTTTCTCAACACATGACTAACATAGGCCGTATATTCTGGTATTTGGACTACATATATAGAATTTAACCTACTCTTCCAGCTTGCCTGACTTGGTTTCCTGACTTTGCTTTACAGACAGCAGTGGTCCTTCCAGTACTGTGTCCAGTGCTGGTCCTTCCTCCCCTACTGCAGTGGATGGTAACTGCCATTTTGGCTTCAGTGATCAACCTTCTGTAAGTTCACACATGATTGAAGAACATCAAGGCCTTGGGATGCTCCCTGGGAATGGAGAACAAGAGTTCCCCATTGAAGGGATTCAAGAGCCTATTGAACCAAGCCAGTCTTCACAAGAACCACCTGTGGAAACCAGCCAGCCATGCCAGGAAGTTTCTGAGGAGATCGGTCAGCCATGCCAGGAGGTCCCTGACATCAGCCAGCCATGCCAAGACATCCCTGAAGAGTTCAGCCAGCCATGCCAGGAGGTCCCTGTCATCAGCCAGCCATGCCAGAAGGATCATGATAATGTTAACCAGATATGCCAGGAGGTCCCTCAAATCCACCAGCCATGCCAGAAGGCGAGCCAACTGTGCCAGAAAATCTCTGAGGAAGCTTGCCATCTTTGCCAGGAGAACCCTGAGGAGGTCAGCCGGCCATGCCAGGAGGTCTCTGTGGAGGTTGGCAGGCTGGCCCATGGGTTCCCTGTAGGGGTTGGTGGCCTGGTCCAGGAAATTGGTGTAGAAGTTGGCAAGCCAGCCCAAGAGATCCCTGAGGAGCTCAGCGAGTCATGCCAGTTCTTTGTAGAGGTTGGCAGGCTAATCCAAGAGGCTTCTGCAATCAATCTGTTGTCTCAGGACATTCCTGAGGTAGATAAACCATCCCAAGAGTTTCCTGGGGAGGATGATCTGCAGGTACAGGAGGTCCTTGAGGTTAATCAGCAGTCCTGGGTGGTCCCTGAGGTGACTGACCAGCTGCCTGGAGAGGATATTCCCCAAGCCCAGTATCAATCTAGTGATCCAAACCCTCAGAGCCAGTCTCTAGCCTGTAACCAGCACTCACCCCTTCCACCAGCAACATGTGATTAATCGTGTTCTCATTAGTGGTGTCACACTATACCAGCTATTTGAGCTAGCAACTTTTTCTGTTGGCTAACTCACCTACCAGTGTAAGACCTTGGATCTCACCAGAGGTGTCTGAGGAAGCAGTCCTCTTGGCATGAAGCCAAGAACTGTGCCCTAGCTGGGCTTGTAGGGGAGCCAATTTCATGTTCAAAGCAACCATTGACTCCTCATATGGCCATTAGACTTGAATAGGATTTCCATAAAGGGGTGGGCTGAAGTATCATTACCCAACGTCCTCTGAGCATCCCAAGAAATTCCAGATTGTTAAAGGAAATGCCACTTAACTGCTGAAGACACCATCCGGGGACATCAAGTGCAAAAGGGGACTCCCGGATCTCCGCTTTCTGGGGAAATATTCACAACTTCTCAAGGTACCCTTAGACCATATGTGCATTCAGGAAAATTTTTGTCTTTGCTAGCACTCCTCAGGTGGGCCTAGGATGGCTGTCTGAAATGTCTGGGGAGGGGGGCGGAAAGAGAGTCCCTTTCCCAAACAAACATCCATTGTGGCCATTAATCTTTAGATTGGGTTTATGGGTGTTTTATATAACATCGCAAGTTCCCCCTCTGCCCCAGTAGTGTTCCTCTGGGCAATAGCTCTAGGGAAAAATAGGTATTAGATTGCTGTGAAAATTTTAAGAGTAACTACTTAAAATGCTCTGGGGGTTCTTGGCCAATCTGTGAAGCTGGGTCTCCTTTTGTTGTGGGGCTACTTGGCTTAAGAGATGCTGTAGCAGAGAAAATCAGGTTCTATTTTAAGCAATCAGCAGAGATCAATATTGTACAGACATGAGGAAAGATTATATATATTTCTGTAGTAGTGCCAGGGACAGACTGGCCAAAGACCAAACACTCCAGGGTCCCCAAGAGGTTTTTCGTTTTATCGTTATGTCTTTAGGGTCAGGTGTGATTATGAAGCTTTTCCCAAAGATATGGGGATGGGAATGGGTATGGGTAGGAGGAATAATGCAGTCATTGCAGTGGGGTGGCCAGAACATTATGAGTGCTCAATAAATATGAAATAATACAAATGTTGATGGTGGTGATGATGTCCTTGTGAATTCAAGTATGAATATGACTATAAATCAATCATGTGTGACTGAATTAATTTGAACCAGTCAAAAGCTGCTATTGTTGAGTGGGAAGGAACTATAAAATAAAGAGATCAGGGGGGTGCCTGGGTGGTTCAGTTGGTTAAGTGACCGACTTTGGCTCAGGTCCTGATCTCACAGTTCGTGGGTTAGAGCCCCGTGTCAGGCTCTGTGCTGACAGCTCAGAGCCTGGAGCCCGCTTATGATTCTGTGTCTCCCTCTCTCTCTCTGCCCCTCCCCTGCTTGTAATCTGCCTCTCTCTCACTCAAAAATAAATAAACATTTTAAAACATTAAAAGAGATCAGGCATCCCAGGAGGGCCCTATGGCAGTCAGCCTACCATCCTAAAATGTCTTAAATGAGTAGTGTTGTCGGGGACAGAGTTTCTATTTCTGTGAAGCAGCAGTGGGTACTTGCCTTCTCACCAGATCTTTAGATTCACCCTCTTAATTTTCCACTCTGATGATTTGGGGTGAGTGTCAAGGAGGAGTTGATATAAAGGGGTTATGGTCTTTCTTTACCTCCTTGACATTTACACTGAGAAAGCCCAGCACACTGGGAGGGCTGGAATATCCCCTTCCCCATATATTTACATTAACAACCTGGCCTCTCCTGACATACCTACGACTATAAAGGGTTTCACTGCAAGGGAAAAATCCAGCATTAACTTCATGGAAATTCTAAATGCACAGGTGAGTGCTCATGACAACCTCAATAGGCTCTGGATCTCTTAGGGCTTCTCAACTCTTTGACTCTTTGGTGTTCCCTTATCCAGGGTATCTGATGCTATTCAGTCCTCAGCTCTTGACCCCAAGTCAAGAGTATGCAGATCCCCTTCCCAGACACCCTGCCCCTCTCTTCCCTCCCCCAAACCAAATGTATCTCCCCACCCTAGGCCCCTATTCCTCATACTCTGGCATTCTCATTTTCAGAAATTATGCTGGCTCCCCATATCTTTTCTACCTTTGTCTACCCGATGTTCTCTGGCTTCCCTGGGTCCTGGAGCTGCTTCCAGTTATCAAAGACATCAAAATCAATGACAGTGCCAGGAGAAGCAGAGAGGTAGAAGCCAAGGTCCAGCAACTAAGCAATGTGTAGAGTCAGAAAAAGCCTAAGCCTCACGACAGCATCTGTAATGAACTTGATTTTATTGTTAGAGTTGGAGGCGGCTCCATTACAGCAGCTGGGAACTATAGCAGGGAAGTGTGGGGAGGAGCAGAGCACAGCAGCAAAGGGAGGGTGGGAGCTAGGAAGAACACAGGCCGGCTCATATTATTTTCCACACAGTCATTTGGCAGAGAAGCCGAGCCCTGACGAGTGTCTGGATTTCTCAGTCCGGCGATAGTCTGGCAGGGCTGCTCATTGGCTTGCTTGGGGAGAGGTCCTCTCCTGGGGTGGTTTCTTCAGCCTGTTTTCATCTTACTCAGTAGGAGTTCAGCTTTAGCTCAGCTTTGTCTCCCTCTTCCCTTCCTCTCATTTTCCCCAAGTTCTCTGGCATAGCCTCTACCTCCCAGATCCTCTGTCCAAGAGTTTAGGGCTGGAAAGGCAGCCAGTGTTCCCATTTCAGCTGCAGGATGGCATAGTGGAATGTTGGGGGGAGTCACACATTGCTGGGGTGTCAAATGTTGGGATGTCAGGCAGTGGCTTATTTTTAACCCATTACACACCAGGCCACAGCAGATGACCACATGCAGAGAAGCCAAGCAGGGGATGAAAAGGGATGAGGATAATTGGAATGGGTAGGTGAAAACGTCAAAAGGTCAGGGAGCTTGGAGGAATTCTGGGATTGGGGCTGGGCTCTCCTTGCCCCTCTTGTGCTGCCCAATAGGCCTGGTCTGGGCACAGCTCTGGGATGTGAATGGTATGAAGCAGGGGCTGGGAGGATAAGCAACTTTCTTCTCTCACCAGTCTGTTGGTCAAAAGAGCTTCAAGTTTTGTATTGAGACATTCAGATATGGTGGGGGGCAGTGGGACAGTATAGCAGTGGTTTACCCCTAGACCCCTGCTGGAACCCAGACCCCGGTGGGTAAGGGAATGGGAGATGGAGGAAGGGGCGCAGCTCTGGGTACCTTACTGACAGAATCCTGCCCCAGGTCACATAAATTATTACTGGAAATTCTTCCTTGGGTTGCTAAATAGAGATAAAGAGGTCCCTGGGCTTGGGGATATATGATCTCCCTCCATGAGGGAGGAGGTTGCTGAGACCCATCCTTCCTTCCCACCCAATACGAACATTTGGTAGTGTTAGGAGAGGGTGTCACTCCAGAGTTCTTAGGCATCAGATGACCTCCTATCCTAATTTCGTGCCCTCCCTCTATCCAATCCCTGTTGCCTTTGGTTTTGAAAATCCCGTTGGGTATGGATGAGGGGGAGGGACAACCTCTCCCATTTAGCCCAGCCCAAATTCCCACAACAAGACATCCCGCCCCGTCTCCCCCACCCCAGCTCCCGTGTCCCTCAACCCCAAAGGACTCAGCAATAGCCATTCTCTAAGGGAGCTGGGGAAGCAGATTCCTGGGGAAAGGAGTGTGGTTCTTTCAGAACTCAATCTTGCAGGCTGGAAAGGACTCATCTTGCATGACCACGGTGCTGCTGCTAGCCAGGACCAGAACATTCAGTTGTTGCTGCTGCTCATGAGTCTGCTGGTACCATTCACGAGTCACCTCCGTGTCATGGGTAGGGATTAGAGTCACCTAGGAGGGAGACAAGACATGCCTGATGTGACATTATGAAGGGAAGGGAAGTGAGGGGGATGGGGCATCACACCTGATGGTCTAGGAAGTAGTCCCACTGCCCATAGAAAGGGTTCAGTTCTTTTATGAATACAGACTGTGTTCCACTGAGTAAGCTTTGACCAGACCTCCTCCTTGGCATCCCTTGCCACTCACCTGAAGATTCTCCCCCCATTGGGCCTTGCCCTCCAGCAGGGCATCCAGCACAGCCCGGCTCGGCTCGCCATTGACAGGGTCATTCCCACTGACCACATAGTAGGATGCACGCACTCGACGGAAGAAGTCAAGGTCAGCAGTCTTGCCACTGCAATGATTCGGGATATAGGCGAGATCCACGTATACAGGGGAGCCAGAGCTGCCCTTGGAACCCAAGGCCGCTGTAGAGACAAGCCAGGACTCATTGGAGAGGTAAAGTAGACACTTTTAGCAATCTTCCACAGTTTCTCCTACTCCTGGAGTCTTTGACCAGCCACACCCAACCCCAACCCACAATCTCTAACTTTTCATGTTATACTTACATGATCCTGCCTTGAGTCCATTGACTAGGCCTTTGGACATGGGGCTGTGTCCATCCTTTTCCTCTGCTGGGGTGACTTGGCTTGGAGTGCTGCGTGGTCGGGGTGGGACCCGGGATGCTCGATCTGCAGGCCCTTTACCAGGGGTGGGTGAGCGTTTTCCCCGAAGATCCAGACGCCGGGCAGGAGATGCTGGCTTGCCCCTGCCTGGGGCCCTGCGCCCTACTCTCCCCTGTGCTTTCTCCTTCTCACGTAGTTTTTCTACCCTTCCAGATTCTGAGCTGAGCCCCTCAGGGTCAGCCATGCACACATCAGGGCGAGGAGGGGATGGGCGGGGGTCTGGCTGAGGGATAGGGGGTGGGTCATGGCCAGGCCTGGGATGGTGAGTCCCACTAACCCCTCCAGCTTTGTCCACAGGCAGGAAGTCCCCATCTTCATCTGAGTCAAGAGCTGCCTCAGCTGTGATGGATGGACACTCCTCAGTTTCTGGTGGAACATCAGAATCTGATTGTGAGGAGCCTGAGTCACTGGCTGATGTTGGGGGTGTCTCATCAGCCACAGGGCATGGGCCCCCTGTGGCCCCTGGGCCCCCTGCCCGGCGCCGCCCTCCCCTCCCTACTAGCCGAGCATCTTCAGTTGAGAGGTCACCTTCATCTGTGGATTGGGGCAGAGGTGGGTTCAGAAAAGATGGGGAGAGTTCCCCTCGGTGGGGCCGGAGCTCAGCAGCACATCCCTGGGGCCCAGCCTCAACCTCAGGGGAGACACTTCTGGGTTGGCCTCCAGAAGACCCTCCAGGGCACAGTGGCTGCTCAGGGGAAAGAAGTGTGTCAGGTCGGGAACTCCTCTCGGCTCCCTCAGGCCAGGCCCCACGTTCCCAGGCAGGGCAAGTCTCAGCTGCTTCTTTCTCAGCCTTGGCCAGGGCAGGGCCTGGGGGGTTGGGGCTGGTTTCAGTTGGGCCATTGGTGGCACAATCCCCAGAGGGACTCTGGAATGGGCTTGGCTTCTTGGTGGCAGCTCCTGTGCATTCCAGGCGGCAGGGCAGAGTGCTGTCATCCATGTCTCCAGGTAAGCTTGGAGCTGGAGCTGGGACCAAGTCCAGTGAAGCTGGGGGTGCTGGGCTCAGAGGAGTGAGGTCCCAGAGACTTTGGGCAGCTGGTTCCATTCCTGAGACCAGCTCTCCAGACCCCCGTTCTGCAGCCTCCAGGCCAGGAGGGAAGCGCTCAGCCACACTTGAAATCACAGGTGTGGTGGCCTCAGAGGAGGAGCCTTCAGACAGGGCTGGTGAAGCAGGTCTTGGCAGACTGGAGAGGAGAGGAGCCCCAGGAGAGCTGGGTGATGGGAGCTGGGGCAGTGAGGAGTCCAGGCTGGGGGCCTTGGTCACTTCGAGGTACTCATCATGCCGGGCTCTGGTGGGGGGACCCGGAGCCAGAGCCAGAGCTCGGTCCCCAGAGAAGGCAAGGGAGCCACAGGGTGCTGAGCGGGGTTCAGCAGGAGAGGGCAGCTGTGGGGGAGCTGGCTGCAATGAGGAGAAGCCAAAGGCTGAAGCAGGGAAGTCCAGGCTGGGTCGGGCAGGGCCCAGGTGTGAGTCCGAGGGAGGGCTGGTATGTGCCTCACTTTCAGGCCACAATGTAGGGGGCCCTGCAGGGATGGGGTGAGGGGGACTCGGGGACTCAGCCTCTTTCTCTGGCTGTTCCCGTGCTCCCTTCTCCAGCTCTGAGTCACTAGTGCTGTCATCCCAGTGACCCTGGCCTGATTCCTTGGGTGATGGGGTTCTCCTATCTGGGCTACAGCTCAGGATATTACCATTAAGAGAGGGGCTTGGGCCTTTGCTCAGGGGGATAGGAACACGGGGGGGCACTGCAGGTGGCGTGAGGCTGGGCTCCATACTCGGACCCGGCTCAGGCTCTTGCCTAGGGGGTAAAGTGGGTCCCGCCAGGGCTGCATAGCTAAAGGTTGGAGTGTCAGATTGGAGGCTCTTGGGTGAGACAGGAGATGAAAGCTCCTTCTCTGCAGATGGGTTTCGGCCAGCAGCCTCCTCCTTGGCTGAGATGCGTGGGGGCCAGTCCCCAGCTGCCCCAAGCGGAGGCTCTCTAGTGGGGCATGCAGGGCCAAGCCCAGTAAGCATCATCTGCTCATAGATGTCTGCGTACTGGAAACTTCTCTCATCAGGATAGGGTGTGGGCTCTCTCTGCTCAGGTTCTATCTGTTCGGGCTCCTTGGTGGGATGGCTTTCACTGGCCTCTGGAACCTTTGAGCTTTGAGGGCTGCTGCCAGGAGCCCCAGCCCCACCTTCTTCTTCTGTCTCCCCTTCAGCCTTGCGATAGTCCTTCCCCAAGGGAGAGTATGGCCCACCTTCCAACTCAGCTGCTGCCTCCTGGGCTGCAGCCACCACACTGTCATACTCAGTGGTGCCCCAGGAGAAGGGTGCAGGAGTGTGTGGTTCTGGGGCAGGCGTGGGGGGAGCTGGAGCTGGGGAGAGGGGTGCAGGGGGCAGGGGTCTGTCCTTGGGCACCCATGGTGGGATGTCAGCCAGCCATGAGGGGGTGGTGGGTTCGTTCCTCACGGGTAGCATGGGCTCAGGCTCTGGGATAGGGCTTTCTTGTCCAGGAGCTGGAGGAACCCTCTGTCCAACCACCTCAGGTGGGGAGGCTGGAGGAGAGATGATTTCAAAAGGGGAACGGGTCAGCTTGTCTTCTTCCTCTGGAGGAAGCCCAACTGGTGACTCAGCAAGCCAGCGCTCCACCTCCAGTCCCTTCTGTGGTGAGGGCTCCTGAAAACCCTTGAAGTCTGAGGCCCAGGGGCTCTGAGGCGTGTGCTCCAGTGGGGGCACTTCTTGTTCATCATCTGGCCCCTCATCAAGGAAAGTGCTCTCCCGCTCTTCTGTGTACCGTGGCCGGGCCCCCTGGCCATCCAGCTCATGAGGGAACCAGACCTTACGCTCACAGCTCAGCTCCCTCCAGTATGTGTCCTGCTCCAGGGCCACATCCTCTCTGCCCCTCCAGTACCTGTCCTCCTGCTCAGGAGATGTGTCCTCCCATGTCCGGGCAGGCTCTTTCTGTTCTCCAACTGGCTCATCTCTGGATGGAGATGTTTCTTGCCACTCCTGTACCACATCCTGCTCCTTCCAGTACTTCTCTCCCTGATCCGGGGCCTTGTCCTCATGCACTGGGCTCTCTTCCAGCCCCAGAACTTTGGTCTTCTCCGGCAGAGCTTCTTCTTCCTGTTGCACAGCCTTAACTTTTTCTGGAGATTTTTCCTCTAGGATCTTCTCCTTTGGTTTCATGGTTTTATCCTCCTGCACTGGGCTCTCCTGCTCCTGAGTTTTGTCCTTCTCTTCCAGAGCCTTATCTTTCTGTTCAGTGGCCTTATTGTTTTGTTCCAGGGCTTCATCCTTCTGTCCTAAGGCCCAGTATTTTTGTTCTAAGGCCTCGTCCTTCTTTTCCAAGGCCTCCTCCTTCTGTTCTTGGGCCTTGCCTTTTTGTTCTATGTCTTTTTGTTCTAAGGCCTTATCCTTCTGTCCATGGGCCTTGTCCTCCTGCTCAGGGACTTCGTCTGTCTGTCCTAAGGCCTTGCCCTTCAGTTCAGGGACCTTGTCCTCTGGAGCCCTGTCTTTATGCTCAACGTCTCTGACTTTTTGTTCTAAGGTTTCACCTTTTTCTTCTGGGATCTTGTCCTCCTGTTCCAGAACCTTGTCTTTTTGTTCTAAGTCTTTGTCTTTTGATTCCAGGGCCTTGTCCCTTTGTTCCAGGGCTATGTCCCTTTGTTCTAAGTCTCTGCCTTTTTGTTCTAAAGCTTTATCCTGCTGCTCTACAGCCTTAGTCTTCTCTTCCAGAGCCTTATCTTTCTGGCCAATGGCTGTATCCTTTTGCTCTACAATGTCATCCTTCTGCTCCAGAATTTTGTCCTGCTGTAAGACTTCATCTTTTGGTTCAGGTCCCTTGTCCCTCTGCTCTGGGGTTCTGTCTTTCAACTCTGGAACTTTACCTTCCCACTCCATGGCAATGCTCTCCATGGCAGGGCTTGGCAAAGACTCAGGACTCTTGGTGAGGGAGCTGTCAGGTGTCAGAATGTGTTCACCAGGGCTTGTGATCACACCAGGTGAGTGCTTCTCATCTCCCAACAATGTAGAGTGAGAGAAGGAGCTGGTAGGTAACTTTCCATCAGGGCTCTTATCTGTGATGTCTGCCAGTACAGAGTAACCAGTGGTCCCATCTGTGGGAGGTGACAGTGTGGCTGCACAGGGTTCTGGAATAGATGTACGCACCAGGTGCTGAGAGGTGTCCTCAGCCTGTATCAGAAGCCCCTTTTCTTCCTTTCCAAGACTTAGTTCCCCAAACTGGAGGGTGCCAAGGCTTTCTGGAGAGAGCTGCTTAGAAGAGATATCCAGAGAGGTCTCCTTGCTGGGACTCTCTTCCGAGAGAGAAAGTGACTGGGTGTCTTCTGGAGATACCTCTGGCCAAAGGTCTTTGTGTAGGTGCTGCTCTGTCAGGCCACAGGGAGACCTGGGGATGGCTTCTTGGTTGGCTGTGTCTGGTGAGACCACACTGAGTACAGATACGGACTCTGCATCTTCAGGGGAGAGGCTTTGGTCAGGAAACTGGAGCACCCCATCTTTCTGAGTTTCACTAGATTCTTGGAGTGACGTTCTCAAATCTCTGGAAAGAGCTTCTGTTCCCAGAATTGGGCCTGTGGGCTCTCCTGCCTCCACAGTCTCAAAGACTATTGCTTTGTCCTGTTCTGGCAACAGCTGGATAGTGCAGCCTGTATGTTCTCCAACGATGCTGACAGGTGCTTCCTGGGCATGGGGGCTCCTGGGAGGAGGCACCTTTCCCTCCTCCAATGTGACCTCTTCAGGCCCTGTCTTAACTATCTCCTCTGCAGCATCTTCCTTGCCCATACCTGGTGTACTCCTAGTTCCTCCCCAGGAGCCTGCTTCCTGAAAGTCTTGGGGCTCAGACTTTTCTTCCACTGGGGACTGATGAAAGGGTGTGTGGGTGGCACTGGGTGGGCCAGATGGTGGAGGAGAGGCCATCTTCACTGTGCTGTCATCTGGGCTAAGGCAGCGCTCCTCCACTTCTCCAAGGACTGGTTCCCCTTGATGTAGGGTATGCCCAGGGACACCAAACACCGGGGTTCCAAACTGACTGGGAAGTTTCTCAGATATCTCTACATTTGTGGTCTCCTCCTCTTCCTCTTCCATGGCTCTCTCTCCAGGCAAGCCTCTCCCTACAATCTCTCCTTTCTTCTCTGACTCACCAGTCACAGAGAAATCCTCACAGGGTGGTGATTTGAAGCCCTTGTCTTCTTCCAGTGAAGAGGTAGGTGAGATGGTACCAGCTGATGGCACATAGTCCAAGCCCTGAGTGGCTTCAGTGCGGGATGAGGGGATGCTTGTAACTGTGTCAAGCAGCAGGGAGCTCTTGCCTGTCTCTTCTGTCTGGGGAGCTGTGAGTGAAGCCACAGATTGGTCCTCAGCCACGGATGTGGCAAAGGAAGAAAGCTTGTCGCATTCAGTGATTGAAGTGGCCGAGGACACATGTTCCTCTTCAGCCAGAGGGGCGGCCACCATGTTGGGGGGGTAGGTGAGTTCAGTCTCTGCTGCTCCATAGCCTTTGCTGGAGGTGACAGGAACAACACTGTCTGTAGGCTGGCTAGCCTCAAAGGGGCCAGGACCCTCAGGCTCAGGGAGGTCATAAGTACTTGTAGGAAATCTAGGTGGAGCTGGACGTTCCTCCGGCTCATCATGAATCTCTTCATCTGAGATGGTTTGCTCTGTCTCTGAGTAGCCAGGAATTGTCTCATCCTGGATGTAAGAGACATGCTCAGTGGCTCCTGCAGGTGTGGCCAGGCTGCTTAGGAATGATGAGGTTTCCTTCTCAGGAGCTTTGCCCTGGAGTCCTACTTCCCGGCCCCCGAGGGCCTCCCTGATCCTTGGAGTTGCCTTCAAGGCTTCCTGCATATGCTTTTGGTAAAAACCTTCAGCCTTTGTCTCTTCCTCTTCCTCCTCATCTGAAGGGTGCACCTCCTCCATTTCTTCTAACTCAGCCTTCTCTATCACATCCTCCTTTACCTCAGGTTCACTTTCCTCTCTGGCTTCTATTTTATCAGGGAGCCTCTCTGCTTCCTTCTGCTTCTTTTCCTCCCAGGTATCTTTCTCTTCCTCTGTTTCAGCCCCAGAGTCTGGGCCTCTATCCTTGCTACCTTGTTCTTCAGGGGTGTCTGGGACAATCTCTTTCTCCTTCATCATAGGCTCTTCTTGTTCCAGCCGTGGAACAGAGGGTGGTATCTCCTGGCCGGTCGTGCTTGGGGGTCCCTCCTCTGCAGTGTCTGGAGGGAGTGGTTTCTCTCCTAGTCCTAGGTCCCTTTGTTCAGCCAGCAACCCTCTCTCCTCACGCTTCATCTCCTCAAAGTCCTGTGTGAGATCCTCTGGTGAAGATAGAGCCAGCTCCCTGTGCCCACTGACTGTTGGAGGTGGTACAGCCCCCTTCTGGGCTGGGGGTGTCCGGGGCTCAGAGGACAGCTCCTTCTCCCCACGGGCAGCCCGACTCTTGTCCACTTTGGCCCTGCTAGGGGCCTTGGCTTTGTAGAGGGTCTTACGTACCTCAGGGGTAAAGGGCTTCAGGTCTGGCTTGGAAATTTTCTTGACCTCAGGTTTGGTATCTTTCCTCTTCTCCTCTTTCTTGGCATCCTTCTTCTCCTCCTTCCTTCCTTCATCCTTCTTGAGCTCCTTCCTCTCCTTCTTGATCTCTTTTTTCTCTTTGTCTTTTTTCTCTTCCAGCTTTGAGATCTTTTCTTTTAGGTGCTTCTTCCCTACCTTGTCTTTTATCAGCTTTCGCTTCTCTGCCTTCAGTGCCTCACTCGACTCTGTCCTCACCCTTTCAGGCTTGGTAGGCTTCTCTGGGGGCTTCTCAGATGACTCTTTTACTTTTTTCTCTGTCTTGGCTAACTCCTTGGCTAGTTCTGAGCGGGCCTCCTTGGCTCCCTCTTCAGCCACCTCCTCCCGTTTGGCCAGCTTGCTTACAGCTGTCTTGGCAGTGGCCTTGAGGCTCTCCTTGCTGTCAGCCCGCTGTTTGATTTTGCTGGGTTTGAGGTTGGCAGGCACAGCCCCAGAGGCCAAGTCTTTCTGTGTAGCCACAGGGTACCGCAGGAAGTCCAGGTGCCGAAGCTTTTCCAGGCCCTCCAGGATCTTGTTCTGGGGTGCGTTCCCTGGAAAAAGCACACGTACAATCTTCTCAGTGGGATTGGCTGGTAGCCAGACAACCAGAGCCGTGATAGAAGTCAGGTAGGGCACTGAGAT
The DNA here is from genome assembly GCF_016509475.1 of Prionailurus bengalensis. Lineage (NCBI taxonomy): Eukaryota > Metazoa > Chordata > Mammalia > Carnivora > Felidae > Prionailurus > Prionailurus bengalensis. Next base: position 60,158,952 of record NC_057355.1, read on the forward strand.
CTCAGCCTCCTTCCCATTAGCCAACACAATGCCTGTCTTAGCTTTACTATTGCCTGCCCACTTTTGCATGAGGAACTGCATCTCTTTGCTGTCCTTGACAGGGTTGAGGACATACATGTCCAGCCGTCCTACACCCATCTTGTGGAAGAGGGTCAGTGGCTCAATGGTGTTGCTGACCACACGGTACAGAGGTTCGGCCTGGATGCCCAGGCGGTTTAGGTGTTGCAGAGTGAGGCAGGCCTCCTCAATGCTGCGCTTGGCTTTCCGGGAGGCATCAGGCAGCCGCAGCTTATCAGGCACATTGAAGAAGACAACTCCAAGCTCAGGGGAGATGAGGTTCTTCACCCAGTCACTGTAGCTGCTGGAACCCTGGGACTGCTCCTCCTCCAGTTCTGCCACTTTGCGCTGCAGGAGTCCATTGATGCCTGGCAGGTTATCTGCCCCAATGTGTGTGAGCAGCACTGAGTCAATGCGGTCCAGGTGCCGCACCAGCTTCCAGAAGCAGGACTTGCGATCAGAGCCACCATCCACCAAGATGTTGAAACCATTAACGGCAAAGAGGGCAGAGTCTCCACGGCCACCCGGGAAGATATAGCAGCAAGGCTTAGAGAGTTTCAGGAAGCCCCCTGAGGTGGGGGGCTCTAGCAGGTCAAAGGGAGATGGCACATCCACAGTCTCAGAGACGTACTCGGAGAATTCAGCCACACCATCCATGGTGGGCAGTGTGGGCTCAGGGTTTAGTCGGAGGTGCAGGGTCTCTTGGGAACTGGATAGTCCCAGGTGGCTCCAGTCTCCCTCCCCTAAGCAGGAAACGGTGAGGAAGGCCTGGATTCCAGGGTCTCTATTGCTGAGCAATTGGGCAATCTAGAGGAATGGGAGATGAAAGGCTGATCAGGTCAGGTAAACAGCTGGGGTTGCCTTAACCCAACTCAGATTCAATCTGCTAGTCTCCACCTCTTTGCGAGGCGATCACCTCTTATTTTTCCGCCAGAGTTCCCAACCTTCAAGCAACATGAGATTTCCCATCCATGGATCCCTCCCCACAGCCCCAGTCCTACCCCAGTTTTCATTCCTCCCAGACTCAGACATGGCACTTACCTCTGGATTGTGAAGGACCTGGGCAAAGTTCTGATAAGAATAGGTGCCACTCTGTAGGATAAGGTCTCCCCCGGGCTCTAAACTTTGCCCACTCAAGATCAGTAGTTTGTGAGCTGATTGACTGCTAAGGAGATGGTGAACCTATAATGGAAGGACAAGAGTGGTCATGGATGTGGGAAACTCAGGGAAGGGCACTGGATGTTCCTGGTTCCCCTTAGTACTGCAAAGACATGCTCCCCACTAGTAGGCCCACAACACCTCCAGTGTAAGGCTGGGGATCATAAAGCAGCCTAGATGGTTCAAAGCCAAGTCTGGGAATTCTTGGCCTTTCAGCAGTAGTACTGGCAGGGATGGGTTACAGCACTTCCAACAAGCCCTTGTGGCAAGGCACAGGCCCTGGCCTTACCTCAGAGCTGATGCTGTCGGCACTGGGGTTTACCAGGATGACAGTCTCAAGGATCTCACTCTGGTGGCAGAGGGTCCTCTGGCCTGAGGGAGAGATGCAGGATTTTGTATTGAAGAGAGTGGGTATAGTAAAAGGGAAGAGGCATTGTGTGGGAAAGGAGAGAAAAGAATGTACAGTCAGAAAATGGAGCTGAGGGGAAAGGAGGCTAGCAATCCTTAGATCCTGCCACTTTGGATACTGCTGAGTAAGGTCTAGGAACTGGCTCCTCCAGCCCTTCCCTGTCAGGGTTTCCTCCTCCCTTCACCCACACTGACTGTCTTCTCTCCTCCCTTCATCTGCCACACCCTCTGCCTGCTCAGTCTGGTACCCCCACCCCCTCCGCTTGAAACTCCTGCCTCAGGCTGCCCTATTGACAAGAAGCTTTTGTCCCTCTAGAGCACTAAGCTCCTGGTGCTGCCTGGGGATGGGGGGCTCAGCTGGAGGGAGGGCTCCTGGGGTTGTGATGCTTACTCAGCTCTCTCCTCAGTAGCCTGCCTCTGCCCTGGGCTTTCATGCCAGTAGAGTGCCTGGAAACATGGAGATGGGCACTTTGCAGTGTCTACAGACTCCCCATCCTCCTTTCCATTCCCCATCCAAGGCCAGAATTCCCATTTTCCAAAAGACTGTTTCTATTTATCTGAACCCTTGGGTTTTTACAATTCAAAGATCAGAAACAGGAGTATAATTTCTTGTTCTGTTCTCTAGTTCTTCAGAGGCCAAGCCTGAGCTCACAAGCATGCACACAATCATGCTGTTCCCACCACCAAAGGTTACAGCTCCCTCTCCCACCTCACCTCCATGTCCCCAGGCACAAGAGAGGCCTGGTACACTGCCCCACAACCCATCCCTTGTGAACAGTTTCTTCTCTCATCCTTGCCCCTCTCCTATGAGCCCTCTGCGATGGAGATGGGAGTTAGGGGTCCACAAACAAGACACAAATAAGGAAGGAGAGATTCAGAGTGTTCCCCAGGCCATGGAGAAAGACAAAACAGCCTCAAATGCCCTGTCTGCTTCCCTCTTGCAGACTCACATGAAACACCGAGCAATGCAGCAAAGAAAGAAAGTGGCAGGTTACAAGATAATGGAGGATGCTGCCATCCCCTGCTCCTGCCCTTCCTAACTGCTGCACACAGCGGCGTTACCTTGCAGAAAGAGAGTTGAACAGATGGCCCGGGAGTGAGCTGTCTGAAAGATATTGGTGGGAGTGCTCATAATCTGTCCCCTAGACCCTCTTCTGTGATCCAGCTCTTTCCTCTTCTGGGGCTTAGGCATGAGGAGCCTGGGGCCAGGGCCTTTGTTAAGAAGAAGAATCACAGTGCCAGGATCAGGCAAATCTGGCAGCAGAGGGCTGCACTTGCAGCTGCAGGGGAAATGAACTGTAGATGTGTCCGAAGAACAAACCTCATAGTGGGTGGGTGGAGCCCAAGAAGAGTTCAAGGGTTCTCTTCTATTAATTTGGGAACTGTGGGAAGCTTTGAGGTCAGTTCAGAGGATGAGAACCACCTTAGAGACAGGCTGGGGCAGCTCTTGGGTAGATGAGGGGTATCAAGGTTCAGGGAAGGGCCAGGCTAGCCCTAGGCTAGTCGTAAGTAGTTCAGATTTAAAAGGGCAAATCCTACCCTACCCGAGACATATACACACAAGGTCACACATTCGAGCTAGAATGGTCTGAAAGAAGAAATCTGTGGTACAGACTGATTTGTTTTCTATTTACCACTCTTCCTCCACCAGTTGACCATTCCTCACAGTCCCTTGTGTATAACTACTAGACTTCTCTGATTCCAGTTAATGTCTTGGTGAAAGACCTTGTTCTTCACCCATGTGCTCTCCAGTTCTGACTGGCAACTACATGGTCTATATCATGCACCCTTTTGAGGCCTAGGAGAAAGCCCTATTTCTCTTTTCTGCTCCCCCAGCAATCCCACTGAAAGGAATTGACTTGTTTTTCCTTTTTCTTTCATATGAGGCAGGGACACTTCCCCTTGGCCAGTGATGCTGTGGGGGTGGCCTGGGCCGCCAACGCTGAGCAGGCAGGAGGGCAGGTGTCTCCGCAGTGAGGCAGAAGGGGAGGGGGGGCCGCTTGGGCAGCTGCAGTTTGCCGCAGTGTGTGAGTGTGTGTGAGTGTGCGCGCTGAGCTCAGGCTCCAGCTCCGCCCCCACCCCCCACCCCAGCATGACAAGTCATTTTCTTGGCTGCCTCTGCATGGGGGGTGAGGAGGGGGGGACACAAGAGAGGGAGAAGAAACTGGCGCCTCTGTTCCAGAGCCCCCATCTTGGGAAGAGAAGCGGCGATGGGGTGGGGGTGGGGTTGAGACTTGGAACCTGTGGGTTTGACAGGACTGGGAATGCGGGGCAGCTGGCTGCCGGGGAGGGAGTGCTCTCAATCTCCCGAGTGGCCTCTCAATCTCCAGAGGGAGCCAGAAGCGGGGGGCTTAGAGTCCCAGTCTCAAGCCGTTTACAGGGAATGGGGGGTGGGGGGTGCCGCTGCAAATAGGTTGGTCTATGAAGAGGCGCGTGCCACGTCTTAGTAACCCTTTCTTCCCTTTTTTTCCACAGTGTCCCCCACCTTGCCTTACTTGGCAAAAACTCGCTATCCCGCTCACCCCCAGCATTGGAGCAGCTGAGCAATCCAGCAGCTGACACCAGAGACCCTCCCATTAGGCGCATTCCCATAACATCCGCCTTTCCTTCAGATTCTTCTGCCTCTGCCCAAAGACATAGCCCCCAAAGTCCTCCAGCACCCCGGGCTACCAGGCAGAACCAGAGACACCACCCTCTGCTACTGCCCCTAGGCTGATGTCTCCCAACCCAGCCCAGCCTGAGAGGTGGACTGTCACAGTCCCGGCCCCACTGGCCTCTGCCTGGTCCTGGGTCCAAGCTGACCCCACAGCCAGTAATGTTCATCTTTTCTCTCTGTCCCCCCTGTCTGCCCACCCTGCTGGGCAAATTCCAAACACACAAGATTAGGTATCAACTCCTTTCCCGCTACCCCTACCACAGCATTCCCCTATCCCCATGCAAAGCCCTTTGGTTTGGTTCTTACCCTGGGGTGTGGGCGGGAGCCCCTCATGGAGGCTGCAGCTCCGGCCTCAGCCGGCAGCTTCAGGGAAGAGTCTGCCGCACTTGGGGTGGGAGTGGGGGGGGGGCTTGATGGGGAGGGCGGCGCCTGGGCGGGGAAGAGGGGCTGGTCCATGACGAGGCACTGGAGACTTAACTGTTTATTTGCCTTCACAGTGTCAGTGCTCTGATGCTTCTGCTTGGCTGGGGGGGGGGGGGGGCGGGGGGGGGGTGTTGCTGAGCAGTTGTCTAGTAAGTCAAAGAGCCACGGTGGTCTACAACGGCCCATAAGGCCCTTCTCCCCTCAACACTGCTTCATCAAGAAATGCCCTTTTAGCATCAGCCAAAAGACCAAAGTCCTGTGCTATGACACACTGCAGGGATACAGGAGGTGTGGGCTGCCTGGGCCCTCCCCCTTCCCTCAGGAACCATCTGCCGCCTCTCCCCTGAGACCCAGGGAATGACCTTCAATCCCTGGAGGAGCAGGAGACAAAGGGGTTGGGGACCTGAAAGAATGGAATAAAAGTGAGGGGACTGCTTGAGATGAAGGCTGGGGATGGGGTGGTGAGCACTGTGGGCTTTTGAGCCACATCTGCAGGAACCAGGGAGGGTAGAAGTCTCATTTTAGGTTGCAGTGTAGGTTGAAATTCTGGAGTAGACACATGGTCCCTAGCCCTTCTGAGTGGGGCACAGGGACTCTGGAAGCTGCATGTAGTTCTGTGTCAATGCAACACAGCACAGTAACCACACTAGCACTGATACTTGGAATTCTTGGGTCTTTAGATCTGAAGAGGCTGGGCGCTTTCTGCTTTTCAGTGAGAGAGTTAAAAATGACCAAGGAGGATCACCAGGGCCCCAGGCCCAAGTGAGATTTTTTTTTTTTTTTAACTATAGGCCAATTATTAAGTGCAACATAAAGTACTCTTTGGATCAAAAAAAAAAAATCTTATGACTTCATAGGGTATTGGGTCCCTGTGCTCTCCTTTTCTCTGCACTTTTCTATTTCTCTCTCTGATGTCTCTTACACTAACTTAATCCTTCCATTGTTGGCTGTTTCCCTTAGTCTCTACCTCTGTTTCAGCACTCAAAAGACTCAAAGGGACGATCTTGAGAACTCTAGCATACAGTTCCAACCCAGTGATGCTCATGCTCCCATAGAGTCCTTCCCTGCCCTCTTCTCTTCCATCAACCCTCCCCAGTTCTGGCCAACTCCTAATGCCTTCCACACATTGACATCCACCCACTCAAACCCCAGCACCAGCCCCACCCCTGCCCCAGACTGCCAAAAACTGCTTTTGAAGGTCAGAGAAGCCAAAATAGTCTCTGCTCTCAGCATCCCCCCTCCCCCCCTTAACTGTAGCCAGAGGAGAGGAGGAGCTGAGTCACCAGGACTGGAGGGGGGGCAGGGAGGAACAGAGGAGGAGGAATCTTTGCTCAGATCCGGAGATGCAAAGCAGCAACATGGCAACAGCCCCATTTGGATTGAGGAGGCCATCTGCAGAGATACACAACACAAACCAGGCTGAGTTCTGAGCATCACAAAAGGAAAACACTTCCCTTCGGCAACTTCATATTTTGTATTTCTTCCCACTTCAAATCTTCTATCTCCTATCTGCTTTCTAGGGCTCTCTGAAGTGTGCTAAGAGGGAAACTTGAGTAGACATTTGGCTAGAGACAAAATAACATTTCCCAGCCAATGCAGAGCCCCCTTATTCTCAGCTGCTACCCCTAAGGGCCACACCCTGGGCATTGTTCCAACTCACACTGGAGGGTTTTCCTTCAACCCTCACCCTCTGAACAGCCACCCACCACAACTGCCCCTCCACCTGCTGTGTTCCTAGGCTCTGCTGCAATGAAATGGTGAGATGCCAAAGAGAGGCCTGAGCTCACACATAAAACGCGACTAGAAGTCCTGGATTTGAGACCTGACTCTACCAATTTATCGGTCATGCCATTAAACAAGCCACTTAACCTCTCTGAAAGCTTGCTTCCTGAACTATAAAATGAGTATAGTATTAATACCATCATCTAATAATGCAGTGAGGAATGAATGGCATAAAAGATGAAAAAGCGCTTCATTCCTAGAATCCTAACCCTGCAGCGCACAAATGCCACTGGAATTTTGTCTCCTTTTTGTAGACTTATGATCAGAATCAAATTGAGATTAAAACCAGAATCTCAGACCAGACCAACTCTAGAGTACCCCCTAGCTCCCAGGTAAACCCAAAGCTGGAGGTGCCTGTAGGAAGTTAAGTACTTTCATGTTCGCTGCTTTCCCGGTTCAGACAGCAAGGCAGAACCCCAAGTTGTAGGGGCCAATGAACTACTGTATTAATTCACAACGGCTTTCATGTTTGCAGAAGGAACAGAAATACCACTTTTAGAGCACATTAATGTTAGTGGAGACTCACACAGAAGGCCTACAAACTGATCCTTCAGTGTATGTTTCTTAGAGTCTTAGAATATCAATCATCAATTATAAATTAGGAAAGTCTCTCCCTTTCCTATAGGTGCTCAATAATAAAAGTATCAGAGTGTTGTTTAAACTCAGTTTTCCACTGTCCTAATAGTTTCTGGGTCTGTTTCATAATGCTTGGAAGCTCCAGATTTTCTGCAGGATTAGAAAGTTAGGCTCCAAGTCACCACTGGAGACTACCTGGCTCAAAATTCACCTTGGAAAGCTTTACCAGATTTGACCACTAGAAGGAGCTGGGCCACTGACACTCCATCAGTGGGTCCTTGCTTTTCTGTGTTTGAGTGAAGAGTGGAGAGTGGATAGGAATGATTGCACTTGCCCTGACACTGTAGGATACGTATTTGTCCCTTTTCTCAGCCTTTTGTCCCAGGGTCGAGGAGAGGTGAGAGGGATGGTTGCCTAGCCTGTGGATTGGGCAGAAAGGATTAAGCCATACCATATCCCCTTGAACCCATCACCGCAGCCTGGTTCCCTTTGCTACTTGGCAAATGGGAGGCTGAAGGGCGGGGCAGTGTCTGCAGCTGCTTTGGGCTGACTGTTGTTTGTGGGGACAGCTGAAAGAAGAGCCAGCAGGGGTGGGGCTGTGGCTGTCTTGAGCCATGTGGGTTTTTCCAGGAAATTCTCCACTGTTCTCCAGGGACATAGGCCACCATGAAAATGTCCAAACCTTAAAAAAAAAAAAAAAAATCCAGTAGACTAAAGTGAGCCCTGATCTTAGGAGTATGGTCCTAGGCCCCTGAAGGACGCCATGGCGAAACTGATTATAAAGATCAAGTAGGTGTTTATATATTAGTGGTTATTTCTGAGAAATGCCTGAGCATAACTATGCATCTATCTGTAAGCATCTTTCCAAGCATCCCTGAATGTTAATCTGAAGAATGGCTAAGCATTTTGCTTTAAGTTTTCTTCATTCTTACACCATTCCAGAACGCGGCCTACTCTTAAGTTTCTGTGGCCCAAAGGACAAAATTAGAGAATTCAGTGTGAATTGTTAACATCAGCACATACCCACCAAACTTCAATTCAGTCATTAATTTTATCCACTGTCATCCCCTTATCCAGCTTGCACCAGAGATGGTAGGAGTAATAAATGGCAAAACTGTCGATTTTCAATCATCAATGCTAATGGAGGAAGCCATGACATGAATAATTCTAAACAGAAGGCAGTCTCAAAACAGTGAGTGGCTAGCTTCACAGGAAGCCAGTCACATCAAAGAGATGCCAGCTTCACATTTTTAAAAATGCTGCACATATTCCTAAGATAATGGAACATCGGTCATATTAACCCTCTCATCTCCTCTCTCTAGGAACGTCTCTAGAAGAGTCAGTGATCAGGGAAATGACTAAAAATGTGGCAGTTAGCAGGAGGAATAGGAAGAGAAGGGTTGGTGATTACCCACTACACTGGATAATTGAGACTTATCTGTATAAGATAAGAATTCAGTCATTTGGTGGCAGTGACTGTTGAGTTGGATGGATTTTATTTTCCATAAAGGCACTGGCACATGGATTGGTGTGTCAGCATTTACCGATAGCATGACCAGATGCCCAACACTTTTATAGTGGGATATAGGCCTTTCTGCAGTCTCCCCACAGATACTGCCATGGAATGACATTGCCTGAAATATTTTCTCAAATTCCTAACTCATTTCTCCCACTCAGCAGAATGGGAAATTGAATCCTGTGGACTTGGATTTCGGAGCCAAACCTCAGAGTGTGACTATCTCTTGTAGCGGCAATCCAGGAGACCCTGCTTCAACCCTGAATTTCATGGTGCTCATCAGCTTTTAGGACCAGGATTCTGCTCTGTTCTCAAGAGCTGTTGGATGACCCAAAGGAGGAACAAGGAATCCTGAAACCTGGAGGGTGGGGCTGTGTAGACTGAGGGAAAGGTGCTAAGCAAAGATCCGGGAAGGTAACTGGGGCACTCACAGGTCTCTATAAAGGGAAGCAAGGAGGCTAGGATATACAGAAAGAGGAACACACACACAAAAAAGAGTGGATTTTTGCATGGGAGATGATTAATCACTCAAGAGAAGTACCTCATTCCCTTAGTGCATGTCAACAGCTGTCCATAAACCACCCTCTTGTCAGGTAGAAATTCTGTTCTCCAGGCTCCCTCCACCATCATATCATGTGTATGCAAAGAGTCCTGGGTATGCGGAGGATAGCCTCCTAGCTTTCCAACTTTCCCCTCAGTAGTCCCTCCCTTCTGCCTGACCCAAACCTCCCACAAAGCCAGCTCTGCCAGGGAGACTGGACCTCTAACATTCTGTAACCAGCCCTCACCCCAAGAACTTGAGACAAATGACACTAGTCCTAACCTTTGACCTCGGAGGAGAAGTGAGCTAGGTGCCGGGTAATGAAGAGTCTCAATTGTTGGTTCAAGTCAAAGGATGATAAGTCAATGTTCCAGGAGAGAATCCCTGTGAGAGAGAGAGAGAGAGAAAAAAAAGAGAGGGCTCTAGATAAGGTCAATGGGGATGGACTTAGGGGAATACTTCCAAGCTCATGAGGACAGGGAGAGGATAAGGATTGCCATGATCAGCCTCAGTGACGTCTTTAAGAAAGGTGGCTAGTGCCTATGTCTATTTCCCATCCTGTGTCTTTCTTGAGCTTTGCCTGGGCCAGAGAAAGAAGGGCAGAGGTTAGGCTAAACTTGGTCATTAATGAGTTTGTATGTAGTAATTTTCTTGCAGAATTGCCCAATTGTGATAGAAGTGACACTCAAGGGCCAGTTCCCAGATACTGGGGGCTGCCTTCTTGGTCTTTACAGCTAAATAGTATTCTAGTCTCTCCTTCTATGCCCCCTCTTTGCCTCCACCCCTCCGCGGCTTGCTTCCACCCGCAGGTGGCTCCGCAGCACTGCGCCACAGGCAGGCAACTGGAGAGGGAGGTGAGGGCTGAGGAGATAGTGGCCACGAAGGTCACTCTCTCAGGTTTACCGCTGGCACTGAGAGATTTGAGATTTGTCTGGGACGTTCAGAAAGCACACTGTTCCTGTTCAGGGACCTAAAGAAGAAACTAAGGTAGGAACATGGACTCTCCAGGGGATGGTAAGGACTTTCAAGACATCCGACCCGAGACACTGCGGGTGGGAGGGGTGTGACCAGAGTGGCCCCAGGGACTGTATAGAGCTCCCCTGCCTCAGGGAGATTGCGGAATGCCTTGGGGTGTACGGGAGGGATGGGGAAAGAGAGATGTTAGTAGCTAGAGAGGCTATGCACGACATGGAAGATGCAGGTGACATGCACTGATGATTCAGATTAACAAGGGAGGGCAGATCTCAGGAAGTGCAACCTAGGGATGGAGAATGCAGACGTACACACAGATGGCGGAAAAGCACGGGATGGAGGATGCCCCGAGCACAGCCAGGACAGCGGCTCACCTTGTTCAAGGTGGGCCCGCACGGCCCTCAGCTGACTCTCTGTACCAATATCGCCGATCACGATGAGCAAAGAGTGTTTCCGCAGGTCCCAGCGTGCTGCCGCCACTGCGGCTCCGGCCTCGCACAGCGGCTCCGCGGGGTTCTGAGCTAGCGGAGCGCCGGGGTTTCGGAGCCCCAGCCCGGGACTTGTCTCCATGGCAACGCCGCTAGGCCGCCCGGGCCCAGCCTCGGTCTCCATGGAAACTCCTTTGGAGTGCTAGGCCGGCAGCGTCCGCTGCAGGCAGAGTGTGCGCCGTTCTTAAAGGCCGGCGGCAAGAACCGTTCATTGGCTGCTGCCTGTCAGGGGGTGGAGCTCTGGCGCCGCAGGGGCAGGGTTGGGGCAGCGACGCTCCGGCCTTGCGGACTCCCTTGGTCTTGGGGTGGTGGCCGCCCGCGTCAGCCCCCGCTCGTTTTCCACGGGGAGCGCCCACTCCGACTTGGGCAGGGGTGGGGCTCTGAGGGACCGGGTGGAGGGGCGAGTCGATTGCCTTGGCGCCGGAAGAAGCTTCTAGTTAGGATGTTTCCCGGATAAGTACTGTCTGGCAATTCCGCAGCCTGGCCCAAACTGAGGGGAGCCATATTGTCCCTCCCTGTCTCCCAGTTCATAGCGTTGTCTCCATCTGTGCCGCTGTATTATCATTATCTGGTGTGGTTTTTTTCCCCCTTTTTCTTTTTTCTTTTCTTTTCTTTTCTTTTCTTTTCTTTTCTTTTCTTTTCTTTCTCTTCTTTCTTTCTTTCTCTCTTTTTTCTTTTCTTTTTTTCTTTCTTTCTTTCTTTTTTTTGTCACTGCCTGCCAGGGTCCTAGATTCCATCCTCGGTTTACTTGTCCTTATTGCCCCAGGCCCTGGGAATGCTCAGGAAGGCTGCGCAGTACTGGAGGGACAGAATGACCTTCCAGCCCAGAGTCCCTGGTGAGTTGTTATTCCGAAGATAGTGGTTGGCTAGTCTCCATCTCTGCTGAGTGCAGGACTCCAGTGCAATGAGCTCAGACTGCAGCAAGGGGGATTCGAGTAAAACCCAGGAAAGACCTTCCCAACGACAAGTAATGTGACACAGTGAGTTGGGTAACCTTGGGAGACAGTGGCATTATTTCCCCCAGGGAATTCCCAAAACAGAAGGGGCGATGTTTGAACCGAAGTAGATGATGACCTGTCCAAAAAACAAAAAACAAAAAACCAGGGGATGCGAAAGAGGACTGAAGAGGCTGGCACTGTTTTATGACTGACTAGAACGTTATTGTAAGTATGGTGTGTGCTGTTAAGTCTACTCTCCCCTGTTCTTCAGTGTGTCCCCATCACCTATTCTGTACTCCGGCATCTTCTTTTACCCGAGATTCTGAATCATTCTGTACATGTATGTATCTGATAGAGAACCTGTCTTTCATCATAGGGCTCTAGCAGCACTGTTTTTTGTTGTTGTTGTTGCTGTTGTTGTTGTTGTTGTTGTTTTCTTTTGGTCTCATTTGCCTTACACTTTCAGGATGGTACAGGGTAGAAAGGAGCACAGTTCCTGACTCTGTTCCACCTCCTCTCTGGAGACCCTGAGGAGGATTGGACAGGGCCTGCATATTAAGTGCCTCACTGCAGTCCTAGTCCTTATCGTGGAGCATGTGTGATAGTAAAATAGCCAGTCCGCTCTGCAGTCAATTTGGATATGGTCCTACCCGAAATTAATGTAATATCATATGTCAGTTATATCTCAGTTTAAAAGAATGGACATGGCCCTGAAAATCCTTTTTGTAGCAGTGAAGGAGAAATATCAGATGGTGGTGGTGCCTCACCCTACATGCCACTAAAACAATATTCTGCTACATCTCTGCCCCGCCATTTGCAAATCTGAGTCTGGCAAAGCTTGGAGAGATGTGCAGGCCTCCTCTTCTGCAATCAGACAAGAGTGCCACGTGGAGGCAGAAAGCCAGAATAGGCTGTAGGGAGAAGGGGACAGTTTCCATAGCAACTGTAGAGATGAGGCCTTTAACTAGCACAGGGCTTCAGTATAAGGGTCAGCAGCAGTTAACCACATACTCTGCTTTCATCAGGTCTGACAAAGAGGTTAGACAATAGATCTGAATGGTATAGGGAAGGACCACACACTGATCAGATGGTAAGAGCACAAACTCAGGTCTGTGATCTCAGACTGTGCTAGAATTAGGTTTTGTTAATTACAGCTACAATGGCAGACTATGATAATACTACAATTGCACATATAAGCTGGATGAGCATTCAGCGGGCTGTTCTTTAAAAGGCAGAAAATGTCAGAGAAAGATTGACTCCCGGTATCTCTTAAAGACCCCACTCTTTCCTGGGTTAACAGTATCCCAAACATTAGGTGATGATCCCAGTATCGTCGTCATATTATCAGAAAATATTTTCAAGTATCAAATGGCAAACAGCACAATGTGCAAAATGCTGCATAAAGAAAATTATGGAGTTTAGCATTAACATCTAGGTTCCAGAATTTTAAAACTGAATACAGAAAACACTGATGCATGTACGTGAGGCATGGAAAGCTGATTAAAAATATTAAAGAAATACATACATGATTTGCAAAGTATATAAAAACCTATTTTGTGTTTAGGAAGAGTGTGCCATGGCAGGAACCTAGTAGTAAAAAGATGTCCTTCAAAGAAAGACCTGTCCAAAGGGATTATTGGGCACCTCTGATACACATGATTATGAGGCACATGCAGTAGTGTGTGGTGGTTTAGAGCCCACTGCAGTGTTTCATTTAACTATTGACCACTGGAATGACCACATATGATCTTTTGGGAACTCCTTGTTTCTTCCACACCCCTGTCATGCAGCATTGGCAGATACAGTGCTTACAACCAATGCTTTTCAAACTATTTGTGATGAAGGACCCTTGAATTGTAGAAGGGGTCACTAGGGATTTACCACTGAAGGCAAGGTTAGAGGAGATGCAAAAGGAAGACGCTATTATAGGCTCTTCCCTTGGATGTGCACTTCAGTGGGCACAAGGCAGAAAACAGTATAAATCTCAAATACTATGAAAGGTAATTGTAGCCTTGGTTAAGTGTAAGCCAGTGAAAGGATTCTCAGACCTTTGCCAGTTCATAATATATAGTGATAAATTAGCAAATAGGTAAGTTATGCACATATTTAACAAGGTAGGAGGGGCATCTCTAAATTTTTTCTGGAAATAATTTTATATTTGGCATTTAAATTTGAATTAAATTTAAAATTTTAGTTGTCCTCACAAGAAAAGCAGAATTTTATTAGAATTAATTGTTCTCATCTTGAATTATGTATATATGGGAGAGGAGGGCACCATAAAGTTTTTCAATGCTTAGGGATGTCTACAGGAATTAAGCCAGCTCTAATAATTCATAAAAAAAAAGGCAATAACTCCTCCCTTACTTCTGGCCTGATGAATGTCATTAGTTTTTCTGAGGATGTGAACAAACTCATTTTTTATTATTTCTTTAAAAAATTTTGTTTTTTAAATTTATTTATTGTTGAGAAACAGAGAGAGACAGACCATGAGCAGGGGAGGGGCAGAAAGAGAGGGAGACACAGAATCTGAAGCAGGCTCCAGGCTCTGAGCTGTCAGCATAGAGCCCGACGTGGGGCTCGAACTCACCAACTGCGAGATCATGACCTGAGCCAAAGTCAGACGCTTAACCAACTGAGCCATCCAGGTGCCCCAAGTTTATTTTATTTCTTTAAAGTTTATTTATTTTTGAGAGAGAGAGAGCAGGACAGGGACAGAGAGAGAAGGAGAGAGAGAATCCCAAGCAAGCTCCATGCTATAAGCAAAGAGCCTGATGTGAGGCTTGATACCACAAACCGTGAGATCATGACCTGAGCTGAAACCAAGAGTTGGATGCTTAACCAACTGAGCCACCCAGGCACCCTAGATCTGAGCTCATTTGGCAGCATTCCAGCTTGTTCTGCTGGATTGCATGGTCTTATCAACTAAAATATCCAAAAGGAACTGCATGCAGCTCAGATTCCCATACTGCCCTCAGTTCTGCCTATAAAGCATTCTTTACACAGAGAGAGTCGTGTTTGATTACAGGATTGCTGTGTCAGAGGTTTATCCTTGGCTTTTGGGGAAAATACTATGATCATAATGCATACTGGCAGCCATAGGGTCACCTCTTAGCATGAACAGCTGGTTTATCTGCAGAGGCATTGAGTAAAATAATCTCTAAAAAAAGTCTAGGTAGGGGAGAAATCTGCATTTGTTGCTATGTCTGGCACACAGAAGAGGCCCACAGTAATTATTTGTTGGATAATTTTCCTAAGTATTTGTTCACATTAAGTAACGGGAAAAGCACAGACACTGGGTTTACCCTCTCCCTGCAGAGCATTGCAAAAGGACAATAAAGACATTTACCCCTTTTCCTTCCTCACTCCCCACATTCTTTTATTTAAGAAAGTAATTCCCAAGGGGTGCCTGGATGGTTCAGTCAATCATCAGACTCCAGCTCATGTCATGATCTCATGGTTCATGGGTTTGAGCCCCACGTGGGGCTCTGTGCTGACAGCTGGAAGCCTGGAACGTGCTTCAGATTCTGTGTCTCCCCCTCTCTCTGTCTCCTCCCCCATTCCTGCTCTGTCTCTCTATCTCAGAAAAAAAAAATAAACATCAAAAAAAATTTTTAAAGAAAGTAAGTCCCAAAAGTGAAAAACATTTATAGATACTATTTACCCTTATCCATTCTATTAGCCTGTGAGATGGAAGTTAGTGTTTGGCTGTGGCCTAAGCCTTCTGAGCAAAGCTACCTCTTACTGCAGGGACCTCTGAGGATTTTCTTGTGGTGGTGAAGATGATAGTGGTAAAGGTAGTCTAAATCTAGGTGTGTAAACTTAGTTTTGAGGCCATGCCTTTGTGTGAATCAAATTTTACATCATTTTTTAAAGGTATTTGTAGAATAGAGTTATTTTTCAGGAAGGAATGCTTGGGTTAAAGAAACATTGTTCCCTTTACACTATTACAAAGTCACAAATACCTTTCCCCTTCCTTCTTAGTTCTTTCTTTTTTAAAGACAATTTTTAATGTTTATTTATTTTTGAGAGAGAGAAAGAGACAGAATATAAGCGGACGAGGCACAGAATCTGAAGCAGGCTCCAGGCTCAGAGCTGTCAGCACAGAGTCCGAAGCAGGGCTTGAACTCATGAACCATGAGAACATGACCTGAGCTGAAGTTGCACACTTAACAGACCAAACCACACAGGTGCCCCCTTCTTAATACTTTCCTGAAGATCCTTCATAATATGCCCTAACTTCCCTTTCTTTTTTTTTTTTTTTTTTTTTTTTTTGGG
Source organism: Prionailurus bengalensis (assembly GCF_016509475.1). Lineage (NCBI taxonomy): Eukaryota > Metazoa > Chordata > Mammalia > Carnivora > Felidae > Prionailurus > Prionailurus bengalensis. The sequence continues at coordinate 60,174,742 of NC_057355.1, forward strand.
ACAGAGAGAGACAGAGCATGAACGGGGGAGGGGCAGAGAGAGAGGGAGACACAGAATCGGAAACAGGCTCCAGGCTCTGAGCCATCAGCCCAGAGCCTGACGCGGGGCTCGAACTCACGGACCGCGAGATCGTGACCTGGCTGAAGTCGGACGCTTAACCGACTGCGCCACCCAGGCGCCCCCTAACTTCCCTTTCTAACATTACTTCCTGCGAATACTTTACATTAACCCTTATTCAGTCAATTTGAGCCACTTGCCTTTCCCTCAGTCATTCTTTTTTTTTTTTTTTTTTTTTTTAGTATATATCTATTTAGAGAGAGAGAGAGAGAGAGAGAGAGAGAGAGAGTATGAGTGGAGGAAAGGAGAAGAGAGAGAGAGAGTCTTAAGCAGGTTCCAATTCAGCATGGAGCCTGACATGGGGCTTGATTCCATGACCCTGGGATCATGACCTGAGCTGAAATCAACAGCTGGACCCTCAACCATCTGAGCCACCCAGGCACCACTCCCTCAGTCATTCTTATACTTTCTGTTCAGGCTGTCTCTTTTTCCTTAGATGCTTTGTTCACCTTAATTCTCATTTAGGAATTTATTTACTTTACCCTTTTGATTTATTTTGTTTGTGAAATAAGGTTCCATTTCATTCCACAAAGGATTTAAGGATTATGACCCAACTCAAACACAGCTGCTTCTATGAAACTGACTTCCCCACTTGCCAACTGTACAAGGTACTTATCCTCTCTGTGCTTTAGTTTCCTTTTCTATAAAGTTGTAATAATTGCATCCCACCTTGTAGTGTTATTTTGAAAATTAAATGGGACAATCTCTTAAATATGCTTACAACAATGTCCAGATTTCATTTACTTATTCATTTAATAATATTTATTGAGCACTTACTGTGTGCCAGCACACCCAGTACACAAAGATTCCTGCTTTTGTGGAGCTTACATTCTAGTGGAGGAGACAGATAAATAATAAAGAGGCAACATATAGTATGTGAGAAAGTGGTAAGTGCTGTGGCAAAAAAGAAGATAGGGTAAGGGTGACTGAGAACACTGGTGGGTGCTCTGGTGTTGGGGAAGAAGAGGGGAGGGACAGCAAAGGTTGCTGTTTTATTTTTTATTATTGTAATGTTTATTTTTGAGAGAGGGGGAGAGACAGAGTGTGAGTGGGGAGGGGCAGAGAGAGAGGGAGACACAGAATCCAAAGCAAGTTCCAGGCTCTGAGTTATCAGCTCAGAGCTAGACATGGTGCTCAAACTCACAGACCACGAGACCATGACCTGAGCTGAAGTCGGACACTTAACCCAACTGAGCCACCCAGGCACCCCGAAAGGTTGCAGGTTTGAATGGGCTGGTCAGGGTAGGCCTTAGAGAGAATATGAGACCTGAGCAGACTTGAAGGAAGTGAGGGAGATAGCCACTTGGGTATCTGGCAGAAAAGTCTCGTAGAAAGAGAGGATGGCCAGTGCAGAGTTCCTAAGGTAGCTAATGCCTGGTACATCCAAAGACTAGCTGGAGCCCATTGTGGCTGGAGTGGAGGAGTGAGAGAAAGAATAGGAGATGAGATCAGGGAGATACTAGAGACCAGATCACACAGGAGATTGTAGGTATGTTGGAGTTTGGTTTTTATTCTGAGTGAAATGGGGAACATATGCAAGCTTTTGAACAGAGAGGTGATGTGGTTTGATTTAGATTTTTACAGGATCACTTTGGTCACTGTTGAGAATGGATCATGGAGGATATAAGGAGTGAAGGGGGAAGCCAGTCAGGGATCTTGCAGTAGTCTGGGTGAGCAATGATGTAACTCAGATTAGACTGATGTCAGTGGAGATAGTGACAATCAGTGGAATTCTAGATACACAGTATTTTAAAGGTAGAGCCAGCCTGATTTTCTGTCTGATCAAATGAAGAATGAAAGAGAAAGAGAATACATAATGACTCCAAAGATAAACCAAAAACTTAAAAAGAAAAAAAGTTACCCACTGGAGGAGAGAAGAAGTAATTGTGAGGCAGCCAGGGATGGGAAGTAGACTTTTAAAAATTTAACTTATTTTGTAAATTTGACTTTGGAATTATATAAATGTTTTACATACGTATAAATAAAAATTAAGTCAAAATGGCTAATCTGACAAATAACTTGAATCAGAGTATATTTTTTAAATTTACAAATGAATAAAAAAAGACAACCCAATTATAAAGTGAACAATTTAAGTGGATTGCCACAAGATGTACAAATGGCTAGTAAGTACAGGAAAAAGCATTCATCATTAGTCTAGAGAAATGCACATTAAAACCACAGTGCACTATCACTTAATATCCACAAAATAGCAAAAGTTAAAAGAGCAATAATACCAAATGTTAGCAAGATTGTGGAACAAATAGAACTCTCATTTACTGCTAATACTTGTATAAAATGTTATAATCACTTTAGAAGAGTATTTGTAAGTTTCTTGTAAAATTAAGCAAACACCTATCCTGTGACCTAGTGGTTCCACTCCTGGACATTTTCTCAATAAAAACACATATGTCCACAAAAAGACTTGTGGGGTCTGTTCATGGAAACTTTATTCATAATAGCCCCAAACTGGAAACAACCCAAATGTCCATCAATAGGAGAATGGATAAACAAATTGTGATATCTTCATGCAATATACTACTGCTCAGTGATAAAAAGAAACTACAAATTTATGCAACATAGATGAAAATAAAAAACATCATGCTGAACAAAAGAAACAAAACATAAAAGAATATTATGTTAGTTGGTTTCCTGGGGAACTAATACAAACACATAATTAGATGTGCAAAGAGATTTGTTGGGGAAGTATATTGGTTATCAATTTGAAACAAATTAACCCCAAACTTGAAAGCTTAAAATAGCAAATATTTATATCTTATAGTGTTTTTTTTTTTTAACATTTTTTATTTTGAGAGAGAGTGTGTGTGACTGGGGAGTGGCAGAGAGAGAGAGGGAGAGAGAAAATCCCAAGCAGATTCCTTGCTGTGTCTGTGGCCCAATGCAGGGCTCAGTCCCATGAACCCCAAGATCATGACCTGAGCCAAAATCAAGAGTGGGATGCTTAACTGACTGAGCCACCCACGCACTCTGATCTCACATGGTTTTTAAGGATATGAAACTCAGGAGCAAATGAGTTGAGTTGTTTTGGCTTAGGGTTTCTCATAAGGTTGTAGTCAAGTTGTTGATTGAGTTTACAGTAATCTGAAGGCTTGACCGAGGCTGGATATCTGCTTCCAATGTGGATCACTCACATGGCTATTAGCAGGAAGCCTCAGTTCCTCACCATGTAGGCCCCTCCATAGGTCTACTTGAGTACCCTCATAACATGGCAGCTGGCTTCTCTCAGAGCATGTGAGCCAAGAGAGAAGAAGGAGGGAGCCACAATGCCTTTTTATGACATAGTGTGGAAGTTACACACCATTATTTCTATCTTCTTCTATTTATTAGAAGCACATCACTAAGTCTAGTGACTTCCCTCTCACAAGGAGGGAAATTAGCTCTACTTTTGAAGGGAGTGTCAATGAATTAGTGGATTTATTTTAAACCACCACAGGGAGGGACTAGGGGAAAGCAAAGAGAGCCTTCAGATCAAGATACAGGTCTGACATCTGTGGAAGGAGAGAAGAAAGGAATAAATCTTTGAATGGAAGAGCTTTGTCCTACAGCATAATTCCAAGAAGGTTTGGTGAGGCTGATGAAAAACCTTTAAGTCAGAGGGGTGGGCAAAATGGGTGAAGGGGGTCAATTGAATGGTGATCGAAGGTAACTAAGCTTATTGTGGTTATCACTTTGTGATGTATACAAATATCAAATTATTCAAATTATACACCTAAAACCAATATACATACCCATTTTACCTTAAAAATTGTGAGCAAATCTATTAGTTTAATGTACCCATTAACCTAAGACCTAATGAGTATTAAAATGGGCCTGAAGAATAGATCCTGGCAGGAAAAAAGTTTTCAATAAATTTTTTATCTTAAAAAAAAGTCTTCGAAGGCACCTGTTGGAGGCATTGTGTATATCACAGCATTAGGCCTGTTTTTGTAGCCCTGCTGTGTTCTCTCATTGGCTGGCATCAGTCTGTGGAAAGTGTGGCTTTGGTCCAAATGTGGTGATAGATCCAGAGCGGCAACAGGTAGTGTCATCAGTCAGTTATGCTCCTTGAAACCAGATTTCAGTGGTGCATTTTCATGGTCGCCACTGGTAGTTACTGCATGGATAAGTTTACATGAAATTCCTGAATGCATAAAACTAAACTATAGTGATAGAAAGCAAGTGGTTGCTTGGGGTTGGGGAGGGTGTGAGAACTGATTGCAAGGGAAATTTGGAGTGGTGAAAATGTTCTCTATGTGATTGTGATGGTGGCTACACACACACACATACACACACACTTGTTGAACTCATCAAATGCTACATTTAAAATAGGCACATTTTATTGTACATAAATTATATATAAAGTTTACTTTAAAAACACAATGAAACACTCCTTTACAATGAAAATACCAAATGTTAGCGAGATGTGCAGCACCTGAAACTCTCATACGTTTGTTAGTGGGCGTATAAAATTATACAACTATTTTGGAAAACTGTTTGGCAGTTTCTTACAAAGTTAAGCAAATACCTATCCTATGACCCAGCTGTTCCACCCTTAGATGTTTTATGCAAGAGAAATGAAAACATATGCTCACAAAATACCTATCTATGAATGTTTATAACTGCTTTATTTATACTGGTCTTAACATAACCCAAATATTCATCATTAGGAGAACTGATAAACAAAATGTGGAACATATACACAATAGAATACTACTGAGCAATAAAAAAAGAATGAACTACTGGTGCATGCAACATGGGTGAATCTCAAAAGTGTTACTGTTGACTAAAAGAAGCTGAATATAAAAGACTACATACTAAATGATACCACTTACATTAATATTGTTGAACAGGAAAAAAAATCTATGATGGTAGAAATTAGAATATGGTTGCCATGAAAAATTCTCTGGAGTGAAGAAAAAAAAATTTTTTTTTTGCTGTTTATTTATTTTGAGAGAGAGAGAGAGAGAATGAGTGGGGGATGAGCAGAGAGTGAGAGGGAGAGAGAATCCCAAGCAGATTCCTCAAGGAGGCTGATTCTGGTGCGGCTCGAATTCAGTAAACCTTGAGATCAACCAAAAGTCGGACGCTTAACCAACTGAGCCACCAAGACACCACAAGAAAATGTTTTATTTCTTTTTTTTTTTTTAATTTTTTTTTTCAACGTGTATTTATTTTTGGGACAGAGAGAGACAGAGCATGAACGGGGGAGGGGCAGAGAGAGAGGGAGACACAGAATCGGAAACAGGCTCCAAGCTCCAAGGCATCAGCCCAGAGCCTGACGCGGGGCTCGAACTCACGGACCGCGAGATCGTGACCTGGTTGAAGTCGGAAACTTAACCGACTGCGCCACCCAGGCGCCCGAAAACGTTTTATTTCTTGATTGGTATGTAAGTTTCAGAGATGTATACATTTGTCAAAACTCATGACATTATACAACTAAGAGCTGTATACATTTCATTGTATTTAAACGTTATTTAAATTTAAATGTTATTTAAATTTAAGAGCTTAAATACATTTCATTGTATTTAAATGTTATCCTAACAAAAATATAAAAATAGTCACTAAAAATTAAAAAATGAAATAAATTAACCTCTCTGTATTAAATTGGTAGAATTATTTCAAATGACTCTAAAATACAATAATTTAAGAGTACTTTTTTCAAAAAAAATTTTATTGTAAAATACACATAAAACTTACAATTATAGCCAATTTTAAGCATATGGTTCAGTAATATTAAATACATTTATAATGTGGTGGAACCATCACCATCATCCATCTCTATACTTCTTTTTATCTTGTAAAACAAAAACTCTATACCGATTAAACAATAACTCCTCATTCCTCTTCCCCCCAGATTGTGGCAACCACCATTCTACTTTCTGCCTCTATGATTTTGACTACTCTTAAGTAGCTCATATAAGTGGAATCATACAATATTTGTCTTTTTATGGTTGACTTATTTCACTTAACAAAATGTCTTCAAGATTTGTCCATGTTGTAGCATAAGTCTTAATTGTACATTTTTAATGAGATGTACCCTAAGGAAAAAAGCAGCTGCAAAGAAATGTTAAACAGTTTTTGCTAGTCATCTCATTAATAGTAATAGTGGTATTTTTTTCTTTTTTTAATTTTTTTAAATTTAATTTTGTAAAATTTACATCCAACTTGGTTAGCGTATAGTGCAACAATGGTTTCAGGAGTAGATTCCTTAATGCCCCTTACCCATTTAGCCCATCCCCCCCACCCCTTCAGTAACCCTCTGTTTGTTCTACATATTTATGAGTCTCTTCTGTCTTGTCCCCCTCCCTGTTTTTATATATTTTTTTATTTTTTTTAACGTTTTATTTATTTTTGAGAGAGGGAGAGACAGAGCATGAACAGGGGAGGGTCAGAGAGAGGGAGACACAGAATCTGAAACAGGCTCCAGGCTCTGAGCTGTCAGCACAGAGCCCGACGTGGGGCTTGAACTCACGGACCGCGAGATCATGACCTGAGCTGAAGTCGGCTGCCCAACCGACTGAGCCACCCAGGTGCCCCTGTTTTTATATTATTTTTGTTTCCCTTCCCTTATGTTCATCTGTTTTGTCTATTAAAGCCCTCATATGAGTGAAGTCATATGATTTTTGTCTTTCTCTGACTGACTAATTTCACTTAGCATAATACCCTACAGTTCCATCCACGTAGTTGCAAATGGCAAGATTTCATTCTTTTTGATTGCTGAGTGATACTCCATTGTATTATATACAATAGTGGTATTTTTTGTGTGTGAAATGATTGTATATATACATAGAAAATAGAATAAAGCAAATTATGTTAATGTTATCAACAACAAAGATGTTGATCATAAGAGAGATACAAATATAAAATCAAGAAACTTGGGTAAAATCCCTGAAATCCTAAACTTAATTGGAAAAAGCAAAAACAATGACCAATCCAATGTTAGCAATAAGCTTTCCAGCCATCCACATTACAGTCTCTAAGTGCCATTTACTACTAAAATGAACCAAGGCTTCTTAGGGAAACCGCTGATTCCAGATCTGGGGCAGGAAATGAACAGGATGAACCTGGAACACCTTATTATAACAGAAAGGAAGGAAGCTATCAAAGACCCCTGCAATCATGTCAAAAGGACTCTGGAGCTAATTTGAAGGAAGTGATGTCCAACAGTCCTAAGATCTAACAATATGCATTTCAAAGTGAACAATAATTGCAATTGATTGAATACACCAGGTGTTAAAAATCCATGAGTTCATAGTGATACTAAAAACAAAAATTTCCTTCGTCATTTTTGGAGTATGCTAAAGAGCCTCATCATTTGGAGAAATATTCTCTATTATATGGAGAACCTTAAATCATTGTTTCGAAAACTAGCAAGTCAAAAGAAAGAATCATGGGTTAATTCTGCCTTTCCTTAGGTAAATATTTGATGAAGAAAAAGTTCTTATTTATGAAAGAATTCCAGCTAATAAATAAATACAGTATGTTAAAATTAGAATATCACTATTTGGGGGTTCCTGGGTGGCTCAGTTGGTTAAGCATCTGACCTCGGCTCAGGTCATGATCTCATGGTCCGTAGTTCAAGCCCCATGTTGGGCTCTGTGCTGACAGCTCAGAGCCTGGAGCCTGCTTCAGATTCTGTGTCTCCCTCTCTCTGCCCCTCCCCTATTCGTGCTCTGTCTCTGTCTCAAAAATAAATAAACATTAAAAAAAATTATAGAATATCACTATTTTGCAGCTTTTAGTGAAATAATGCAGCTAGGTGATGATTACCAATGACTACTAAACTATCAAGTAAAAAGATAGTAACATTTGGACCTATTTATCAATTGTAACAAAACAAAAATACATTCAACCAGATGTTATATGTCTCCTGATAAGATGCAATAGGAAGTAAATGATACCACTTATGAAGTATTCTTGCCAAAAAGAAAAAATGAAACATAAATCATAACAAATATATCTAATTGCCCATTTATAGAAAATAAGAAGGGACAAATATGTCAGATGATACCACAGGGATGCAATAAAAAAAATCCACACAGTTCTGGAAATTTTATAGAACAAATGACCTAGTTTCATCAACAAATTTATAAATTGCAGGAAATAAAAATGAAAGAGAACTTACAGATTAAAAGATAGCTAAGAAAAGGATCATCCAAAGGCAGTGTGTAAACCATGTTTTGGAATTGTAAAAAAAAAAAAAAAGAGAGATAGGGGGACAATTGAGAAATTTGAACACTACATATTTGATTGCATTAAGAAATTGCTGTCAATTTTCTTTGTATGTGTTGATTTTTTTTATTTTTTAAACTTTTAAAAAATGTTTTATTTGTTTTTTTTTTTTTTGAGAGAGAGCATGGGGGGAGGGGCAGAGAGAGAGGGAGACAAATGATTGGAAGTAGGCTCCGCACTGTCAGTGCAGAGCCCCATGTGGGGCTTGAGCCCACAAACCGAACCATGAAATCATGACCTGAGCTGAAGGCAGACACTTAACTGACTAAGCCACCCAGATGCCCCTGTATGTGTTGATGTTTTCAAAAGATTCTCTATATTTTAGACACAAATACAAGTATTTATGGGTGAAATTATATGATGTCTGGGATTTGCTTAGAAATAATCAGTTGGGAAAGGAGTGGGAATATCAATGGAACAAGTTTGAATATTTGTTGATAATTGTTGAATTTTACTGATAAGTACATGGGTTATTTTTTTTCCTTTTCCACTAAAATAAGAAAAGAGTGTCTCCAAGCTTTTTGTTATAATCAACAGGAAGGATGAAGTTTTCATCACCTGAGATGGGGAAGGCTGCAAGTGGAGCAGGTTTTGTAGAAAAGATGAGTTAAATTTTAAGCATATTGAATTTGAGGTGTCAGTTGAACATCCAAAAAGAGATACTGAATAGGCAGTTAGATACACAAGTTTTGGATTTGGAACAGAGGTCTGGGCTGGAGATACAAAGTTGGGAGTCATTAACATATAGACATTTATAGCAATGAGGCCGGATGAGATTAAAAAAAAAAAAAAGAGCAAGAGTAAACATAGTAAGTGGTCATTAATATTCATTACATTTATTATTTTTTAAAAAAATTTAGGGGCACCTGGGTGGCTCAGTTGGTTAAGCATCCGACTTCAGCTCAGGTCATGATCTCACGGTTTGCAAGTTTGAGCCCCACCTCGGGCTCTGTGCTGATAACTCAGAGCCTGGAGCCTGCTTCAGATTCTGTGTCTCCCTCTCTCTCTGTGCTTTCCCCACTCGCACTCTGTCTCTCTCAAAAATAAATAAACATTTAAAAAATGGTTTTTAAATTTTATTTTAGGGAGAGAGAGAGAGAAAGCATGCATGTGAGTGGGGTAGGGGGCAGAGGGAGAGAGAGAGAGAGAGAGAACCTTAAGCAGGCTCTAAGTTCAGTGCAGAGCCCAACATGGGGCTTGCTTCCAGATCCTGGGATCATGACCTGAGCCAAAATCAAGAGTTGACGCTCAACTCGTTGAGCTACCCAGGTAGCCAAGTAAATATTTATTATACACATGATTAAAATTATTTCTTTTGACTTCTTTCTCCTCTGAACTCCTCAGCACTTTTATTGTATCTTGCATTATAGTTATTTGTATACATGCCTTATCCTCTGTATAAATTATAAGTTCCCTGAGTGTGGGAACTATATCTTAATCATCTTTATACATTGCTTTCCTTCCACTACTACCATGGAGCCAGAATGGTGTCTTTCACATAAGTGAATTGAAATTAATAAATGAACTAGTATTTCTGAGAAATTTCTCGTCAGGGCTATGGATATTCTGGCTTCAGGTTCATGAGACTCCCTATGTTGACGGTCTTATATTTGAGCAGGGCCAAAGTGTGTTACTGTAGTTCTTGCTAACTAGTTAGCACACTGACTCTGTATTGCCTAGTTCAGCCTTTATTTTTTATTTTTTATTTTTTTGCAATAACAATGATAAGAGCCAGCATTTATTGGTCACTTGCTGTATACATCAGGCCCTGGTCTAAGAGCTTTGATCTGTTTTGTTCTTCACAACCCTGTGTGCAAGGTCCTTCTCTGCATTTCATAAAATCTGAGGCTCAGAGAGATGATGTCCGAAGAAAGAAAAGAGCTGAAAATTATAGTCGAGAGGTCCCTTGATACTTGTGGAGGGTGCCTACTAAAAGACGTTTTCAAATCCCCATATTTGAGAATGCAACCAACAGCTTGTAAAGTCCCCAGCAATGTGCAATTGTGAAACAAAACTGAAACATTAGTGATCATGGAATAAGTCTTGACACAGAAGGATCACCTCTTCATGAGACCTTTTCTCTTCACCTTCATGCCTGTCAGCAGCTCTGGCAGGTGAGACTGTTTTCCAGAAAGAAACAAAGTTTTGTTCACTCTACCAGGTGCCTGGGTGTGTGGACAGAGCAGAGGACCCCAGAGCTTCTCCCTGGTGACTCCCTATGCCCCTACTCCTGGAGCCTGGGGGAGTTGGTTCTAGAATTCCTCAGAAGAGCCATTCTCCACGTGTAACGAAGGAGCTTCTTAGCTCAGGAGCTAAGTCTGGAGCAAAGAGCATCAAACCAGCCATGAGTGGCCTGAGGAGTGACTAGCCTATTTCTGGAATAGGTGGTCTTCACACAGAATAATAGATCAGCCTTTAGGATCCAACCCTATCTAAGATAGCACAGAGAAATAAACCCATGATTATATGGTCAATTAATGTTTGATAAAAGAGACAAGAATATGCAATGGGAAAAATTCTCCTCAACAAATGGTGTAGGGAAAACTGGAAGGCTACATGAAAAAAAAAAATTGCCATTTTCTGACACCATATACAAAAATAAACTCAAAATAGATTAAGGACCTAAATGTGAGACCTGAAACCATGAAAATCCTAGAAGAGAACACAGGCAGTAATGTCTCTGACATTGACTGTAGCAACAGTTTTCTAGATATATCTTCTGAGGCAAGGGAAACAAAAGCAAAAATAAACTATTGGGACTAAAAATAAAAAGCTTTTTCACAACAAAGAAACCATCAACAAAACAAAAAGACAACCTACTGAATAGGAGAAGATATTTGCAAATGACCTATCCAATAAAAGGTTAATATCCAGAATATATAAATGATACAGTTCAACACCAAAAAACCCCAAATAATCCAATTTAAAAATGGGCAGAAGACATGAACAGATATTTCTATAAAGAAGGCATACAGTTGGCCAACAGACACATGCAAATGCTCAACATCACTCATCATCAGGAAAATGCAAATCAAAACCACAATGAGGTATCACCTTATACCTGTCAAGAGAGCTAAAATATGGGGCGTCTGGGTGGCTCAGTTGGTTAAGTATCAGACTTCAGCTCAGGTCATGATCTCACTGCTCGTGGGTTTGAGCACCACATCGGGCCCTGTGATGACAGCTCAGAGCCTGGAGCTTGCTTCAGATTCTGTGTCTCCCTCTCTCTCTGCCCCTCTCCTGCTCACACTCTGTCTCTTTCTCTCGAAGGGGCGCCTGGGTGGCTCAGTCGGTTAAGTGGCCGACTCCGGCTCAGGTCATGATCTCGCGGTCTGTGAGTTCGAGCCCCGCGTCGGGCTCTGTGCTGACAGTTCAGAGCCTGGAGCCTATTTCGGATTCTGTGTCTCCCTCTCTCTGACCCTCCCCGGTTCATGCTCTGTCTCTCTCTGTCTCAAAAATAAATAAACGTTAAAAAAAATAAAATAAATAAATAAATAAACGTTAAAAAACAAAGGATGGCTAAAATAAAAAAACACAAGAAACAACAAGTGTTGGTGAGGAAGTAGACAAAAAGGAACCCTCATGCAGTGTTGGTGGGAATGCAAACTGGTGCAGCCACTGTAGAAAACAATATGGAGTTTTCTTAAAAAACTAAAAATAGAATTACCATATGATCCAGTAATTCCATTACTAGGAATTTACCTAAAGAATATGAAACACTAATTTGAAAAGATATATGCACACCTATGTTTATTGCAACATTATTTGCAATAGCCAAATTATGGGAGCACCCAAGTGTCCATCAATAGATGAATGGATAAAGAAGAAGTGGTATGGGGCGCCTGGGTGGCTCAGTGGGTTAAGCGTCCAACTTTGGCTCAGGTAATGATCTCACGGGTGGTGAGTTCAAGCCCCATGTTGGGCTCTGTGCTGACAGCTCAGAGCCTGGAGCCTGCTTTGGATTCTGTGTCTCTCCCTCCCTCTACTTTCCCCTGCTTGCACTCTGTCTCTCTCTATATATCTCAAAAATAAATAAACATTAAAAAATTAAAAAAAAAAGACGTGGCATATATACCCAATGGAATATTACTCAGCCATAAAAACGAATGAAATCTTGCCATTTGCAACAACATAGATCGAGCTAGAGAGTTTATTTTTTTTCTATTTTTAAAATTTTTTTTTAATGTTTATTTATTTTTGAGACAGAGACAGAGCATGAACAGGGGAGGGTCAGAGAGAGAAGGAGGCACAGAATCTGAAACAGGCTCCAGGCTCCAAGCTGTCAGCACAGAGCCCGACGCGGGGCTCGAACTCATGGACTGTGAGATCATGACCTGAGCCGAAGTCGGCCGCTCAGCCGACTGAGCCACCCAGGCGCCCCGAGCTAGAGAGTTTAATGCTAAGTGAAATAAGTCAGAGAAGAACAAATACCATATGAATTTCACTCATATGTGGAATTTAAGAGTCAAAAGAACAAACTAAAAAAGAGAGAAACCTCAAAAACAGATTCTTGGCTATAGAGAACAAACTGAGGTTTACCAGAAGAGAGGTAGATGGGGGGATGGGTGAAATAGGTGAAGGGGATTAAGAGTACACTTATCTTGATGAGCACTGAGTAATGCATAGAATTGTTGAATCACTGTATTGTACACCTGAAACTATTATAACACTGTATGTTAACCATACTAGAATTAAAATAATTTTAAAAAATACAGAGGAGAGATGACTAAAGTGACCTAGAGTGGAATGAAGGAGAATATGACATAGTAATATGGGGAGTACAATATAAAATTGGCGCTGTGTACATGATTTTATGTATACACACACTTACCTCAGAGGATGAGTAAACATTTCATGGTTCAGCCACATGCATGAGTAGGAACCAGCATGGTGTCCTTTCCCACTGAAGTGTTTTATTTTCTTCTTATATTTCTCAGGCCCAGAACATTCTCCCCATTGGGACTTAAGAGTTCAAGAATAACTGTGTTTTTTTTTTTTTTAATGTTTATTTATTTATTTTGAGGAAGAGAATGTAGCATGTGCATGCGAGGTGGGGAGAGGTAGAGAAAGAGGGAGAGAATCCCAAACAGTCTCCACACTCAGCACGGAGCCCTATGCGGGGGCTCAATTCCACAACCATGGGATTAGGACCTGAGCCAAAATCAAGAGTCGGATGCTCAACCGGTTGAGCCAGGCACCCCTGTTTTTGTGTTAATCTACAAGATGACTTTTCTCATCTTCTACCATCCTGGTTCTGATTTCTGGCCTTTCTGTTTTCAAAGGCTCTAAGAATATTCCTTTTCTTACTTTCATCCCATTCCTATGTTAGGTGCAGTAAACTTTTCTTGTAGTTTTGCTTAATGTCACCCCTGCTCAGCTCCAATCTCAGATAATTTGGTACCACTCTCTTTACTCTTTATCCTACCTTTCTTTTCTTTTCTTTTCTTTTCTTTTCTTTTCTTTCTTTCTTTCTTTCTTTCTTTCTTTCTTTCTTTCTTTCTTTCTTTCTCTTTCAACTACAAGATCAGGAAGATAACATTGATTCAATACTATTATATAATCTACATACCTTATTCGGATATCATCAGTGGTAATATTAGAGTTCTTTGTAGCAGAAGGAAAACCGAGTTCTTGTCTGGGGTTCAGTTCCGGATTACATGTTGCATTTGATGGTCTTGGGTCTTATCTCCTAGGTCTGCTCAAATCTGATTCAGTTCCTCAGTCTTTCTTTGTCATTGTTGATCTTGGCATGTTTTTCTCTTCTTCTTCTCTCTCTCTTTGTTTCCTATGTCTCCCTCTGAAGAATATTGGCTAGTTATATGTACAGCATCCATCAATTTAGGTTTATGTGATGTCTCCTCATGGTCAGATTCAGGTAATAAATTTTTGGCAGGAATACAATTAAAGTGATGTTATTTCCTTCTCGGTGCATCATATCAAGTGACACATGATGGTATGTTGTCCCATTACTAGTGATGTTAACTGGAATCATTTGGTTACGTTGGTGAACATGAATTTTTTTTCACTGCAAATGTACTACTTTCTGTTTGTAATAATTTAATACATTTTAGGGAGATACTTTGAGACTTTGTAAGTACCCTCTTTTCCACCACATTACTAGTTTTGGCATCAGTGACATTTATTTATTTTAAATCACCTTTTTTTGAAAAAGTTTATTTATTTTGGGAGAGTGAGAGAGAGAGAGGAGAGAGTGAATCCCAAGCGGGGCTTAGTCTCAGGAACTATGAGATCATGACCTGAGCCAAAACCGAGAGTTGGACGCTTAACCAACTGAGGCACTCAGGCGCCCCTATTTTAAATCATCTTTATTATGAAATGTAACCCACATAAAAATGAATAAAATATAAATGTGCAAAGGTATGAATTATACATAGTATACCTGTTAATGCTCCTGGTAATAAAGTTAGAACATTTCCAATCACCACCCTTGCCTCTTAAAGAATTAAAACCCCTTAAAAAAAAAAAAAAAGAATTAAAACCTCTTTAGCTCCTCTAAAATTAACCACTAGTTCTGACTTTTATTGTTAATCATATAGTTTATTATTATTATTATTATTATTATTATTATTATTATTATTTATGACTTAGGTGTGTATCTTTAAATACCGAAATTTAGTTTTGTCTCATTCAAAAACTTTTTAAATTGTAGTACAATGCATATAACATAAACTTTACCAATTTAAACATGTTTAAGTGTACAGTGCAGTAGCATTAAGTACATTCACATTCTGCAACCATCACTACCATCCATCTCCAGAACTTTTTCATCTTCCCAAACCACAACTCTGTACCCCTTAAACAATAACTTCCCTTTTCCTCCCTCCCCCCCCCATTCTCCTTTATGTCTCTATGGATTTGCCTATTCTATGTACATAATATAAATGGAATCATACAATATTTGTCCATTTGTGTCTGGCTTATTTTATTTAGCATAATGTTTTCAAGTTCCATCCATGTTGTAGCATGTTGATACCACTCTTAATTCTTTAAAAAAATTTTTTTTTCAACGTTTATTTATTTTTGGGACAGAGAGAGACAGAGCATGAACGGGCGAGGGGCAGAGAGAGAGGGAGACACAGAATCGGAAACAGGCTCCAGGCTCTGAGCCATCAGCCCAGAGCCCCACGCGGGGCTCGAACTCACGGACCGCGAGATCGTGACCTGGCTGAAGTCAGACGCTTAACCGACTGCGCCACCCAGGCGCCCCATTATATCACTCTTAATTCTTAATTCTCATCCTGTAGTACTGGATTCCAGGAAGTTGTGGATTGGAAAGAAAGCTGAGAGGGAGGAAAGCCAGGAACTCTGGAGTCACGGAATGAGAATTTTAAGGAGGAGGGAATCAGGAACACCATCATATACTATAAAAGTCATAGCTAATGAGGTGATTTGACAGGAAATTTTCAGAATTGGTTATTAACAAAGATTTTTAGAGTAACTGCTTTGTGCCTGGAATTGTGGTAGGCACCAGGTTTATGGAGGTTGGAGCCAGATTGCAAAGGATTATAGAGTTACTGGTGTGTGTGGAGAAAATGGAATTTGGAGGGGAAGGAAACAGAAAGTCCAAGAGCTTGATAGGAGAGTAAAATGGAGGAAAGATGCTACCAGGATATGGAGATTTGAGTACTGCTAGAAAAAGAGGAATAAACCAAAGGGAGGATGGTAGTCTCCATCAATATTCACATGGGCAAAGATTCCGTCCAACACCCACCTCCTCCATACCATAACGTTTCGTTTCTGTTTCCAGGTAAGCGGCCAAGTGGCTCCTGGTGGAGTTGAACCCCAGCCTTTTTTTTTTTTTTTTCTGAGTTCAACTGTTTAGGTTAGATGTTTGAAAAGGTGGGAGGGAGAAAACTGCAGCTAATACTACTGTCACAATTATGCTTGGTATTGTGTGTTTGAGGAAGACTCAAGCTTATAAGGCCTATTGCTGATTGGCTGGCTAGAAAATGCCACTAGATGTAATGGGCAGTGTGCTCTGCTAATGTGCTTCCGGGGGTTTCATGGATACTTGGGTGTGGCAAAATTGGGGCTCTGGAGAGATTAGAAAAGTGGGTTACAATGAACGAGGATGAGAAACAAAATATACAGGGATTTATACAGGGGCACCTGGCTGGCTCTGTTGGTAGAGCATGTGACTCTTGATCTTGAGGTTATGAGTTCGAGCCCCATGTTGGGTAGAGAGATTACTTAACAGTATAATATTTTTTAAAAATGTGATATATGCATACGGTGGACTATTATTCAGCCTTAATAAGGAAGGAAATTCTGACACAAGCTTCTAAGATTACAACATGGATGAATCTCAAGGACGTTATGCTAAATGAACTAAGCCAGACACAAAAGGACAAATATCGTATGGTTCCATTTATATGAGGTACCTACAGTTGTTAAATTCATGGGGACAGAAAGTAGCATGGTGGTTGCCTGGGGCTGGAGGGAAGGAGGAATGGGGAGTAAGTGCTTAATGGGTACAGAGTTTTAGTTTGGGGAGATGAAAAAATTCTGGAGATGGATGGTGGTAATGGTTGCATAACCATGAATGCTCTTATTTCCATTGCACTGTACACTTAAAAATGGTTAAAACAATAAATGTTATGTTATATGTATTTTAACATTACAATAAAAAAACTGAGTAGGAGTAATGTGGCAAAATGTTAACAATGTGTGGATCTAGGTGAAAGGGTTTATGAAAGAGATCATTATACTATTTTTTAATTATACTATTTTTGCAACTTTTCTATTGCTCTGAAATTTTTTTCAAAATAAAAAGTTGACTTAAAATTAACAGGAGGAAGTTCTGTAGAGATAAGATACAGACCAGTGGGATTGCTTCCACTACAGGCGTTGCAGGTACCAGGTCTATCAGCCTATTGTTAGGAAGATAATATAGTATCATAGGCAATTTTTGAGTATCTTAAGCAATTTGCTTTCACATTTTAATTATATCATCACCTCTTTGTTGACTTAACTTCTACATAAGGATGTGGAGTTGACAACTTTTCAATTTCTCCTCTGTTTTCTTCATATTATTTTAATTTATTCTTATGAATTTCTAGAACACTAGGGATTGTGTTTAAATTCTGACCCTCTCCCTTGCTAGCTCTAACACATTACACAAATTATCTCATCTCTAAACCTTAGTGCCCTCATCTGTAACCCTCAGAGAGTTATGAGGCTTTTAGGTGAGGTAATGAATGTAAAACAGACCACAATGCCTGCCATATAGTGAAAATATGATACATGTTATTAATTATATCATTGGTATATGACTGGACATGATTGTATAGGTCCAGGTACAACAGAAGGCATCTTAGGGGTTGAAATCAATTATATATAAATATAAGTCAGAATGTAATACTTGAGTATTGCTGCTTAAAAGGGATATGTAATAATTTTTCATCAAATTCAGTACTTGTCGTATCATCAGTAAGGTTCTCTGCCACTGAACTCCCAAACTGAGTTTCCAGACGAAAATAATGAAGCAAATTTAAAGGTTGGTAAATAGTGTCTGTGTGGTAGATTTAAGCCACCTGGGGTTCTTTTGCTTAGAGAAGTCTGTGAGAAGACCTCAGAAAAAGACTAACAAATTAGATTTATAACACTTCTATTTATTGTTTCATTGGTTGAAATATATTATGGAATTATTGGACCAGGTGAAATGATTCCAGCCATACAAAAATTTATCCAGGTTTTAAAATGAATTGTCAATTAAAGACAATATGAGAGGAAATGGCTTTAAGCTCTAGAACAAAGGATTTAGGTTAGATGATTGGAATAAAAATTTCTGACAATGAGGTTTATTAAATTTTAAAGTGGGTTAACATAAAGTCTGTTAGGATTTTCTTGTCTTTAGAGGTAGATTAGATTTCTCTCTACTGAGGTGGCTTAGCTAAAGATGTACATGCAGGTGGGTAGCGGTGCTGATGTCCTTTGCAGCCTAGGATTCAACAAAGGCCTTTTGCTCATCTAACCACAATCAGTCAGTCTCAGTGGGTAACCATCCTGCCTGCATTTTCTAATCTTTCTGGGTAATGTAATGATTAATTTAATTGTTATACTGCCTAACAAGGAATTCACTGTTTTTCTTCACAGTTTTATTTGGTAATGGGAATGGCTCAGTCTTATTTACTTATTTAGTTTTAGTCATGTTTATTGAGGTTCAATTTACCCTTTTTGGTGTAGAGTTTTGTGAGTTTTAACAAACACATGCAATTTGCTTTTCAAATAATCAAGAAGGCCTATTTATTTATGTCTTACTTGGGGAGGGGAAATGCAATAGCAGGACAGAAAAGAGCAAAAGTATAGTGACTTTTGGGGTATTTTTATGGGAATTGAGATCAAGATTTGTCCACAATAGGAACTGGTTGTTTGAGCCCTCACAAATGGAGCAGATGAATTTACTTTGTCTACCTAGTGTTTTTAATATCGACCTGCCCTGGTGCTTTCAGGATTAAATTTATTTGGTCACTGGTCTTCTGCAGCATTAGGAGTGGAGGAAAGGAGGAATCAATTATAAATGATTTCAAGATTAAGAAGTGGGATGTGTCTCTGTGTGTTCTATTCTATTTTTGTTCCACTATTAAAACATTCCAGGGACCCTAATTGTATTCTAGTTACAGCAACAACAGATTCTAGGTTTTTCAGGACAGTTTAATTTCAAAGGTTCTGTCCTTTTGTTTCCATAAGTAGCATATATTCACATGATATGCTTTGATTTTTGTTTTAAAAAATGTGATCACTGTAATTTATAAAAGCAGGGAGAAGACTGGTTTATAGGAAGCTCCACTTTCTCTTAGTTTATATAAGGTACTAAATTGGACATTTAGAATATTGGAAAATCATGATTGGGCTATACCTAAGTCATTCTGAACCTGGGGTAGAGACAGAAAACTACCTCCTACTGAATGCTAGCTATGTATGTGCTTGGCGGTGTGCTAGGTACTTTCCCCACTGACAGCTGCTCTAGCTAGAATTCCATTCTAGATCCAACCACCACTTAAATAAAACAAAGCATATATTCCTTATGGTGTCTAGTTCATTAAAACAAGTCCCAGCTGCCACACCTTCTATAAGACCCTGGCACCATAATTAGGATAATAGACTCTCAAGGCTTGGGAGGGATTTTTGAGGTCATGTAGTTAAAGGGGCGGCAGCTGTTCTCTTCTCCACGGAGTCTTGAGAATCACCCTGCTTAATTCAATGGGAAGTGCAAAAAAAGGTCTGGGGCTATAGTCTCCTTAGGTTTCAATCTCATAAAAGAGAGGGCAATGATAAGCGAATGTGAAGCTTGACCTACGTTCCAGACTGCAGAGGGCAATGGGAAAAAATATGCTTTATTGGGGACCTCAGACAATGTAAAGGAAAAAAAAAACCCCAAACCAAACCTAAACTGTCAGAGGCATAATGTGAGGCCCTCGAATTCAGTTAGAGGCCCACAAAAGGGATTCTAAGTGACACAGGTAAAACCCCAAGCATCCTGTCTGTCTTCAGTTTCACCAGCTCTGAAGTACTAGCCATCCTGGATCCTCGTCTTTGCCCTTTTATTAGAAATTGGGGAACCCTCTGCTTTTCTACGGAAGAAGGTAAGAGAAGGGGCCTCAAAGTGCATGAACGATAGAAAAGAAGTCTGTTCTCTTATATCTGAGTAGTGGTACACACAATTGTCCTGGAGGCAGGGGAATATATTTCACGCCCTCTCAAGGTCCCTTCGGTTCAAGGATACTGTCATTCTCTGGCTGTACTAGGGGGAGGGCCTGCAACGTCCATGCTACCATGGAAACACGCCGCGGTGTTCCTTTTTCTTACGTGGGGCGGGGCACTCTGCCTCAACCTCGAATCATCCACAGGGCTTCTTGAGTGGCGGGCAGCAGCAGCGAATGGGCGAGCCGGTACTGCGTGACGCGACGGGAAAAGGGGGAGTTCGCGGCCGGTGGCGGCGGTGGCTACAGCGGCGACCTGGGGATCGAGCTGGAGGGAGCTGGGAGCGTGCAGAGACCTCTAGCTCGAGCGCGAGTGATCTCCCGCTGGGATGCCTGGTACCGTTTGCAGAAAGTGGGGGCGCAGTGAGCTCTGAAGGCTTGGGTTTCGGGTCTGAAGGGATGGCTGACCGGAGGGGGCGGGGTGGCAAGCATGGCGGCGGTGACGGGGAAAGGGTTGGAGGGCCCTGAGGAGGGGGTGGGGAAGCAGTAGCTAAGAAGGCTAGGTGGTCTTGAGTAAACGTGAAGGGCTGTGAGTGTTCTGGCGAACAGAGATTACAAAGCAGCCTTTTGGGGGGCGGTAGAGGCGCCAGAAAGACGTAGGGAGAGTTGTGGGGGATGGAAAAAGAGGCGGGGAGAGAAGAGGTTAGGAAGGAGGGGAAAGGGTGTCTACGGGAAGGTGATGGAAAAGAAGAGGAGGAGAAGGATTGGCAGACTGATAGTAAATAACGAGGAAATAAGGCCTTGGGAGGTTTGATAGGAAAGTGTTTGCAGCGATTATAAATATAATCTAATTGGAGTCCTAGACTGGTCCCTTTTCCTAGTTCTTGCACCTCCGCCCCATTATTTAAGCTCAGACTGCGAGAGGAAAGCTAGTAGGTTACACACAACTGATCTTTTGTTATTCCATACCAGGGGAGCAGATGGACCCTACTGGAAGTCAGTTGGATTCAGATTTCTCTCAGCAAGACACTCCTTGCCTGATAATTGAAGATTCTCAGCCTGAAAGCCAGGTTCTAGAAGATGATTCTGGTTCTCGCTTTAGTCTGCTATCTCGACACCTTCCTAATCTACAGACACACAAAGAGAACCCTGTGTTGGTGAGTGATAATCTTGTTTGGAAAGGATTGAGGAAAAATTATTTTTTTTATCTAATCAAGAACAATTAGCAAATCTAAGTACTTAGGAGATCTCTATCTTTTGGATAAAATTGGTTGGAAAAACGAAATCAACACATTCACAAAAGTATGCCTTATTTTGGATTATTTCATATGTAGTAGGGATATTATGTATGTATGTTTTTTAGGATGTTGTGTCCAATCCTGAACAAACAGCTGGAGAAGAACAAGGAGATAATAATAGTGGGTTCAATGAGCATCTGAAAGAAAACAAAGCTGCAGGTGAGATGTTTAAAGCTAATAGTCCCTTTTGCAAGAGTGCTCTTGTTGTAACTGGGTGGATCTAAACATTATGTGGTTGTGGTGAATGCGTATAAGGCACTCAGAAAGTTTTTTTTTTTTTTTAAGGTTATTTATTTATTTTGAGAGACAGAGAGACCCAGAGGGAAAGGGGCAGAGAGGGAGGAGGAGAGGGGGACAGAGGATCCAAAGCCAGCTCTGTGCTGACAGTAGAGAGCCTGATGCAGGGCTTGAACTCACAACTTGAGCTGAAGTTGGATGCTTAACCGATTGAGCCATCCAGGTGCCCCAGAAAGTTGATTTTTTAATGTAGATGATTAGATTGATATTGTCTACATTTCTGAATTTGTATTAAAGTTTGGTATTAAAGTTCGGTAGTAAATGCCTTTTGTACTAATGTCCACTCTTTTTTTTCAGACCCTATGGATTCTTCTCATTTGGACACAGGTGGTACCATCAGTCAGGTCATTGAACAGTTACCTCAGCCAAACAGGACAACCAGGTATACTAGTGTTGGAAGGAATTTATTTAAATTTATTAATGGATCATTTCTTTTATCTGTACCTATTGCCTCATCCCAACGATAAAGGGATTAATCTTATTTTTGTGAATTAGGTAGTGGGAGTTGAGGATCATATTCACTGGTACATTAGTACTGATAGCCAGAACCTCTTTTGTGAAGGTAATAACATTTTTTACACTTGTATTATTCAAATTGTGATTTGTATTGTACACGTAAAATAAATAATCATTCTTCATTCTTAGCATAGATATGACTTAATGGAAAAAATAATCAAAAAAATTTTAGGCATGTTATCAAAACTATTAGGCATGCTTTCCATCTACCAGCTAAATTACCAGTTTTAGACCCAGGATGTTTATTAATTCATACCCTAACCAGTATTCAATTTTTACTTTGTCTTATGGGTAGTTTTACATTGTCCGTTTTTTGAGTTTATCCTCTGTTAGGATAGGATCCTCTGTCAGGATTGGATGTTTGATACATATTCCCATTTAATTTCATCCTTAGAGCAGCTGTACAGTGAAGACATTATATTCTTTCCATTACATAGAGGGGGAAACTGATGGGTGAAGATGTTAGATAACTTGTTCTAGAATATATTGCTTATAAGTGGCAACTGAGCTCTGAGTCCTCCTGACTCCAGTGCCTTCTCTTTCTTTTTTACTATTCAGTGCTTCTTAGTCTTCTGCCTGAAATTACTAAAATCAAAAGAGAACTTAGATAACTTCAGGAGCCTTGTGGTGGCTGAGTAGGAAAAGGGAGCTAGTCAAAGAGGAGAATGTCAGGTTGAGGTGGTGAAAGACTATGGTTTTATCTAAAAAATAAATGCCCTTCCACCCCCTTTTTTTTGCCTTCTATTTAATACTCTGTTTGCACATAAGTTTTTTCTCCCAAATTATTAGTTGGTGCTTTGGAACAATCTGCAAATTGGTGGGCTTATTTTGACCTGCAGCTGGCTTGTCTTTGGCCCACACATGGTTGTAAAATATATTTGAAATAATTGGTAGAATTTTAAATGGGGAAATTTTACATAAAACTTGAATTTTCAGCTTCTGGCATTACTAGTCCAGAGGTAATGCAACTTTTGTATTATTGGTAACATTTGCCTGGAGCTGTGAGTAGCAGCTAACCTCTGCATAGGTGAGCATGAGTGCTCTGGTCTGTCATAGTCCCTACAATTCACTATTGTACATGGACACTGAAGTTAATTATTCATCTTTTACTGCAGTACTTTTGCTTTTGTTCTTAGCCACTTCACCCCTTTTTGTTACCTTGTTTTGCTTTCTGTAGGCATTTGAATTTATGATACTTTAAAGTAAACATGTGCCAAAGTTATTTGTGTTTTTGTGACCCAGCACCTTGGTTTGAACCAGTGGGGGCAGGAAGTATGTATACCCCTCATAAGTGAAGCATTGCTGTTAGAGAAGTCCCATACTATCACTTTTCCCTTTTTGCATTGATGTGTTGCCCTTTCCCTAAAAAAACAAAACAAAACAAAAACCAAAAAACCTTGAACGTTTACATTCAGGAAATGTGCAGGCACTGTGGTAAGGTGTTTTAAAGGGGCTTTGCCATCATGGAACTTATAATTTAACAGGGAGAAAGGTGTTAAATCATTACATAAACAGCTATTCAGTTACAATTGTTATTTCAAAGAGGGAGGAAAGAAAGAAAATATGACCTAATCTGTGTGATAGGGGTAAGCCTCTTTGAGGAATGTGATCTAAACTATAAATATGAATTTGTTAGACATGTTTGAAGAGCTGGGGAGAAGAGTGGCTGGTGGGAGGAGGAGCTTTCCAGAGGGAACTGCAAGTGCAAAGGCCATGAATCTAGAAAGGATTTGGGGTTGATTCCAAGAGAATGAAAGTTCTTCAAAACACAGGTATATTGATCTCCATTTGTATGCATTTATTCGTTAATGCAAGTATTTTTTAAAAAGCTGCTTGTGAACTTTTTGCATAAAATTCCAAAAAAATCTTCCTCTCTTACCTAGTGTTCGGTTGATCTAAGCTGATGGTCCTAAACATGGAGCATCCTAAAATATACTAAAGAAATATAGATTGTTTTATTTCCCTGTTAAACATTTTATTTTATTGTTTTAAAGATTTTATTTTTAAGTATTCTTTACATCCAGTATGGGATTCTAACTCACAACCCCAAGATCAAGAGTTGCATGCTCCACTGACTGAGCCAGCCAGGTGCCCTTCTCTGTTAAACGTTTTAAAAAATTGAGATAATTATAGATTCACATGCAGTTGTAAGAAATAGTATGTAGAGATCCTTTATAAACTTTGCCCAAATGCTAACGTTTTGCAAAACTATAGTATATTAACCAGGATATCTGTATTGATAAAATCTACTGAATGATTTAAGTTTTCCCACTTTTACTTGTATTCATGTATGTGAATTTTTATAAAGTCTAGTTACCTCTGTATCTGCCTTTTTATAACCATGTTCACCTCTTTGTCTTACCTGAACTCCTGGCAATCGCTAATTAAGACTGTCCTTTGTAATATTTTGTCATTTCGAAATGTTATGTAAATGGGATCATACATTAACCTTTTGGGATTGGCTTCCCCCCCACACCTCCAGTCAGCATAACTCCTGGGAGATCTGTCCAAATTGTTGCATATATTAGTGGTTCATTACTTTTTATTGCCCAGTAGTTGTTCCATGGTATGGATATACCACAGTTTAATCGTTCACCTGTTGCTGGATTGATCTGGGTTTTGGCTATTGCAAATAAAGTTGCTCTGACCTTTTGTGTGCTAGTTTTTAAGTGAACATAATCTTTCTATCTCTGGGATAAATGGCCATTGGGAAATTGCTGGGCTGTTTGGTAGTTGTATATTTAGTTTTTTAAGAATTGCCAAACTCTTTCTGGAGTAACTATACCATTATATAGTTTCACTAGCAGTGTAAGAGATCCAGTCTCTCTCCATTTTTACCAGCATTTGGTGTTGTCACAATTTCTTATTATGACCGTTGTGATAAGTGTGTAGTGATATCACATTATTTTAATTTGCATTTCCCTAGTGGCAAATGATGTTGAAAATCTTTTGATGTGCTTATTTGCCATCTGTACATCCTTTTGAAGGAAATGTTTGTTCATGTCTTCTGTCCATTTTCTAATTGGATTTTTAAAAATTGTGTTTTTAGAGTTCTTTATATATTCTAGTTATTAGTCCTTTGTAGGCTATCTGGTTTGCACATATTTTCTCTCACTCTAGTTTATCTTTTCATCCTCTTCAGAAGGTTTTTCACAGAGCGGTTTTTTAATTTTAGTGAGATCTGTCAAATATTTTTAACAGAGTAATATAAATACATAATTTATTTTAAAAATAACATAATTAAAAGCAGAGTCCTTTCCCACCCTTGGTGTCCTTTCACAGAGGCTACGCTGTAAGTGTGTTTTAACTTCTTGGAGAGGTTATCTTCCTGGTGCTCAATAGTGTTGTAAAACTAATATTTTACAATATTGTAAAACTAATACTGCCATTTCTTATTTTATCAAATTAAGACAATTGAATTCCATAATGAAAGATGAGGATTTAACTCCATACGCTCCCAATTATTGATAATTATTTTAGTTCTTATGTCAGCTACTTTTGTACTTCTAAATAATGTATTTAAACCTTTGTTTTCCTTTCCATTAGCTTTAGACAGTGGAGAAAAGTTTAACCATTAGGACTGGGTTTTTTTGCCTATAATCTGGTTTATTATAGCCTGTTTGGCTATATCCAAGCCTGTTTGGATTCACCTGATCATTTTACAAATATTTATTGGGTATTTCCTATATGCCAAGCATTGTTGAATTTTGGAGATGCAGAAAAAAAAATCATAGACCTTAATATAGCTTACATTCTTGTATGGGATATAGCAATACATGATCAATAAGTAAATAGTATGTTAGAAACTGATAAGGGCTGAAGAGAAAAATATAGCAGAGAAGGGGATAGGAAACATCAAAGGAGTTGCAAGTTTAGATAGGGTGACTTAGGGAATGCTTGGCTGATAAGACATTTGATTAAAAGTTCTTGAGTGGGGTGCCTGGGTGTCTCAGTCAGTTAAGTGTCCGCCTTTGGCTCAGGTCATGATCTCAGGGTCTGTGAGTTCAAGCCCCGCATAGGGCTCTGTGCTCACAGCTCAGAGCCTGGAGCCTGCTTTGGATTCTGTGTCCCCTTCTCTCTTTGCCCCTCCCCTGCTCGTGCTCTGTCTCTCAAAAAAAAAAAACAACAAAAAACAAAACATTAAGAAAGTTCTTAAGTAAGTGATCTCTGCTGTTATCTGGGGTAAGTGCAATCATTGCATAGAGAACAGCCAAGTGCAAAGGCCTTGAGTTAGGAGTGTGCCTGGAATATTTGAGAAATGGCAAGGAGTTTAGCATGGCTGGAGTACAGTGATGGAGAGAATTGGGAGAAGAGGTCAGAAAAGTAAGGGGAACCAGAATATGTAAGGCCTTATGGGTTACTGTGAGGAAGTCAGCTGTTACTCTTGTTGAGATAGGAAGGCATTTAAGGGTTTTGAACAGAGGAATGACATGATCTGACTTAGATTTTAATAGGATCACTGTGGCTGCTGGATCAAGAGTAGACAGAAGAGGGTACAATTTTTATTTGTTGATTGTACCTTGATAAAGCTGGAGAAAAAATTTAAAATCTATTTAAATTAAAAAGGAGAATGGACTGAAGGAGGAGCAAGGGCAGAGGCAGGAAGACCAAGTAGGAGACTATTGAAATAATTTAGGCAAAATGACTGTGGCTACACCAGAGTAGAAGTAGATAAGGAGTGGTGAGATTCTGGGTTTTTTGAAAATAGGATTCAAAGGCTGATTGGATGGTGGAGTATGAGAGGAAGGAGGTAACAATGATTCTGCATTTTTGGTTTGAGTATTAGAAGAATGGGGTTGCTGCTAGATGAGATGGAAAAAGACTGCAAGAGGAGAAGGTCAGGTTTAGACATGTTGAAGTTGAGCTGCCTTTTCAATAAACAATTGGAGACACTTGATGATGTGCAAGTCTGGATGGAGCTCAGGGGGAATGTCTTAAGCTGGAGATTTAAATTGCAAAGTCATAAGCATGTGGATGATATTCAAAGCCATGAGCCTGGGTAAGATCATTAAGGAGGTGAGTAAAGATGGAGAAGAGCTCCAAGGACTCACTGAACTTAGAGGTCAGGGAGGGAGGGACATGAAGGAAAACCACTAAAGGAGACTGAAGAAGAGCCAAAATATGTGGTTCGTGCTGTCTTTCATTGCTCTTCTACATTTTGTCATGTTTGCTCTTGGACTTTGTTTCCCAAGAAACTCAACTTGGGGCTGTAGTTCGTGAGGTTATGTAACTAGTCTTCCTGGTTACATAGGTAATGTTCTATTTTTTGTGTGTGAAAATCTTTACTAGTCCCTTTTCCTTGGATCATGGTCCCCTAACTTTGCAAATTTATGTTTTCACCTCTTTATGCTCATTATAGTTCTGCTTAGTAGTCTTTATATGAAATAATTAAATGTGTAGAAAGCTTCAAGGAAACAAAAAATGTTATCTATAATTCTGCCACCCAGAGGCTAATTGCTGTAAACATTTTGACATATTTTCCTTCTTTTTTTGTGTGCACACTTGATAGCAGACATGTGTAGAGTAAAATTTTGTGTTTGCTGACATTTTTGCTTAACAACATGGAGTTTTTCCCATGACAGTTAAGACTTTTTTTTAAAATTTTTTTAACGTTTATTCTTTTTTGAGAGAGAGAGAGAGAGAGACAGAGCATGAGTGGGGGAGGAGCAAAGACAGAGGGAGACACAGAATCTGAAGCAGGCTCCAGGCTCTGAGCTGTCAGCACAGAGCCTGATGTGGAGCTTGAACTCATGAACTGTGAGATCATGACCTGAGCCAAAGTTGGCTGCTTAACCGACTGAGCCACCTAGGCGCCCTGACAGTTAAAACTCTTAATAAGTTTACTGAAGTTTTTTTCTTTTAAAAGTTTAAAAAAATTTTTTTTAATGTTTATTTATGAGAGAGACACAGAGGGTGAGTGGGTGAGGGGCAGAGAAAGAGGGAGACACGGAATCCAAAGCAGGCTCTAGTCTCTGAGCTGTCAGCACAGAGCCCAAAGAGGGGCTCAAACTCATGAACCACGAGATCATGACCTGAGCTGAAGTTGGCCACTTAACTGACTAAGCCACCCAGGTACCCCTAGGTATTTCTTAATTACAGTAAACATTGAGAAATAAGTTTGCACAAGGATTTTTCTACATTTCAAATTATTTCTTAAAATTGAAATTATTGAAATTATTAGGTGTAGGGGCGCCTGGGTGGCTCAGCCGGTTAAGCGGCCGACTTCGGCTCAGGTCATGATCTCACGGTCCGTGAGTTCGAGCCCTGCGTTGGGCTCTGTGCTGACAGCTCAGAGCCTGGAGCCTGTTTCAGATTCTGTGTCTCCCTCTCCCTGACCCTCCCCCGTTCATGCTTTGTCTCTCTCTGTTTTGAAAATAAATAAACATTAAAAAAAAATATTAAAAAAAAAAAAAGAAATTATTAGGTGTATACATTGTTTTGGAGGTTTTTTTAGAAACATTTTTCCAAATGTTCCAAATGTTCTCCAGAAACATTCTATTAGTTTATAGTAAACTCAATGGTTGAGTCTCGTAAACAGTATATGATAGTGCTTATCTCAGGTTTGGGTAGCACTGAATAGTAGTATAGTATTGACAATTTTTTTTTCCTAATTTGATGGGCAACAGTTGTTTTCTCTATTTTCCTACATGTTTAAGATACTTATATTCCTTTTTTATGAGTTGTCTGTTCACCTATGTCTTGGGGTTCTTCATGTGAATTCCTTCTATTTTAGGGAGACTGTTATTTTGTTCTATTTGTTGTAATATGTTCTGTTTTATGTTTGTTTTATGTTTGTTTGTTTTATGTTTGTTTTATGTTTGTTTGTTTTATGTTTGTTTGTTTTATGTTTGTTTGTTTTATGTATGTTTGTTGTAATATGTTCTGATTGTTGTCTTTTACTTTTCTGTTTTTTGACCTGTAATCTTAACTTCTTCTAAATATACAGGCCTTTTACCAGAATTTTATTCAGACATTCTGGTTCTATGTATGTAGTCTAAGATTTTTATACCAACATATTTTTGTGTAGGGACCCTGGGTGGTTTAGTCGGCTAAGCTTCTGACTTTGGGTCAGGCCATGATCTCTTGGTCTATGAGTTCGAGCCCCGGGTCAGGCTCTGTGCTCACAGCTTGGAGCCTGGAGCCTGCTTCGGATTCTGTGTCCCTCTCTCTCTGACCCTCCCCCGCACTCACTCTCTCTCTCTCAAAAATAAATAAACATTAAAAATTTTTCTTAAATATTTTGGTGAACTGTGTCTGGTTCAGCTGATGTATCTTTGAGTCCCTTCACTGCATATCCAATGCATATCTTACTGTGTCACTTGTCAGTTATTCTCTTGAGAGTAAGGTTTTTCTCTCCCTGTTTATATTTTTTCGGAGAAAGTGAAAACTCAAATGTGTTTATTCCTTTCTTCTGTTAAATATTTGTGTTCTTTAATTCAGTGCAGCGTTTTGAGTTGTTATCCTTTCAGGTGCTTTCTGTCGAAAGAAGCACTGATGGGGGCGAGGCTTTTTACTTTTTTCACATTTGCGTAAGAGGTGGTTGGTGTGTGGGCTGTTACAATAAATTTAGAAGAGTGCTTTGAGCAAAGTGTCCCAACCTATTTGAGAACACATGATTGTGTCTTTCCATGTAGTGTTTTGGGAATGTCAGTGGAATCTGCTCCTCCTGTGGGAGAAGAGAAAGAAGAAGAGGTAGAAGAGAAGGAGAAGGAGGAAAAGGAAGAAGATATTAGAGATGATACTACCACACGCTCCCTTGGTGCTGAAGGTAGCTTTATGCCTTTATCTAGATAGTAGATTGTTCTAAGTCCCTTTCACATAAGCATGAAGATATCCAAATTTCTCTGTTGTCAGGTTATAGATTTCTCATCATTAAAATGAGGATAGTCATTAAGAAAATCGCATTTGTCTAAGATATTCCCCCTAATTTGATGTTCAGGAATTTGATGCTCATTGGATAGCTCTCTTTCTGCATATTGACTCTTTTTCTTGTTACATTTGGTTTTCAAATATTTTGGGAATGTATGCTTTGTGGGTGGAAGTATAATCTGAATTACTGTGTGTGTGGGTATGGTTTATGTATATCTTCAGAAAGTAGACATAGGCTACCTATATGTTAGGTGCTCAGAAGGTTTTAGAATATGTAATTTTTGTTTCGTTATGTATTTTTCCCTTTCACTTTTAGTGCCTTTATTCTTGAGTTTATTTTGAAAAACTTTGGAGGCAGGCTTTCTTGTGAAGGACTTAAAATGACCTTTTTGTTTTGCTAAGGGACAGGACCTTACACAGTGCATAATATTGTGGGATGCTACCTAACTTCTTGGGGTTTTGTTTTTTAGATCCTGCCTCATCACAGTTGGGCTTTGGAGTTCTGGAACTCTCCCAGAGCCAGGATGTTGAAGAACATACTGTGACATATGAAGTAGACAAAGAGCCTGTACTGTCAGTAACTACCAACTCTAGTTACACTGGGCTGTCTGATGTGGATGCTAATATTGGTATGAAACATGTTTTTTGGCATTTGGAATTGTTTATAAGCGTTTTCCTCCTAAGCTAGAGCTAGTTATTCATTCCTTAATACAGTTTATAACTACTAGGTTAATATAATCAAGTTAGTATAGTAAGGTTGCAGAGTTGTCTGGCAAATACTTGTTAGTTGATGGGTTGCAGATTAAGAGTTTTGGTAAGGTTTGTTTTAGTTTGGTTTGGTTAGTTTTGATTAAGGTTACTGGTTATTTTCTTTTTGCATTGATGTCTGTTTATATTTTCAAATTGGACTTCTTTTGTTAAATCTTTGCCTTTAAAAAAGCATCTGGGACTGCTTCTAGTACTTTGGAAAATTAAGTATCTCCTTCCTGTCTTCTAAAACTTCAAGCAATTAAGCATGAAGAACAGTCCAATGAAGATATGCCCATGGCAGAACAGCCCAGCAAGGATGTCCCTGTGGTAGCACAGCCCAGTAAGGATGTACATGTGGTAGATGAGCAAAGTTCACCACCTGCAAGGTAAACTCTGCTCTTTTAGGTTTCTGTTATAGTACTTTATAGTTTCTAGAAAGTATTTTTAAGTTTCATACTTGTTTTACTTGGCTAGATGGAAACATTTTTAGAAATTATTGATTTTCCTCCCCCCTTGTACTGTGCATATTTCTGGTCCAGTGGAAACTATTTATGAATTCTTAACCGTGTCCTTATCTTTAGGCATATTACAAAGCCATTTTATTGTTGCCGTAATTGTAAGCATGACTCCTTAATCTTTGGTTGTCATTCCTCTCTGATCTTTGTCTACAGAGACACTGTCTCTGTGGGAGGAGTTCCTATCTTCTCTATCTCTAGTGTTATGAGGAATCACATGAATATTATATTTGAAAATGTACTCTTATAATTGAGGAACACCCAGATTGCTTTGAGTCCTCATGTATCCTACATCTAATAGTTTATGGTATAGCTATGGACATATTCTTTTCCCAAGTCCTATAGTGGAATTGGTAGGAATTGGGCTTATCCTTCTGCTGTGCCTCTGGTGATTATTATGTCCCAAACTGCATTGCCTCTGGTCAACAGCTCACGTTTGGATATGGCAGAGGAAAAGTGGGATGCTTCCAGTTTGGGAGAGGTGATGAATAAGCATTCAGTATTTTCTTATAACTTCCTTCAATACAAATGGTGGGGAATGGAGTCCTGAACAAGTTGACTATCAAGAGAAGTTGTTTTGTCTTTTTTTTTCTTTTAATTTTTTAATGTTTATTTTTGAGGGAGAGAGACAGAGCACGAGCAGGGGAAGGGGAAGAGCAGAGAGAGAGGAAACAGAGAATCTGAAGCAGGCTCCAGCTGTCAGCACAGAGCCTGATGCAGGACTTGAACCCATGAACCATGAGATCATGACCTGAGCCAAAGTCGGAGGCTTAACTGACTGAGCCACCCAGGCACCCCAAGAGAAGTTGTCTTTCTAATACAAAACACTCACCCTCACATGGGCTGACATTTTAGGCTTTTCTTTAGGAAGTTTCCCTGTAGCTAGTTTTGCTAACTTTTTAATAGGCGAACCTCCCAAGTCTCTGGAAAGGGGCCAGCAATGAGAGTTTTACATGTGTGAGTGGTATTGGTATGAAGGATTCTTGATTTGGGGGTTAGGTTGAGCAGAACAAACGGAAAAGGTCAGCAGCAGATAATGTGTGTGGCAATAGCACAGAGGATAATTCACATCTAAACTTTGTGGAAGGTCCTCATTAGGACTGGCATTGTTGTGGTTTGGTTTAGAATCCTTCATGCTCACGTAGGTAACAGTATATGTAACAAAAATCCTTGAATCACTCATGAGAAATCATGGACAGCATGCTGCACAGCTGTGAGCAAAGTTGGAAAATTGCTGTGTGAGAGACTGAGACAAGATTTTAAATGGGCTGAGGTCTTCATGTCATTATAAAAAGTAGCTTGTTTCAACTTTGAATAAATAGAGCCTCTGGAAGTTTTGAAATTATTAAAGGAGAACACAAAACAGGAAAGGCTTCTTCTATTTCTTTTTTCTTTTCTTTTTTTTTTTTTTTTTTTTGAGAGAGAGGAAGAGCCAGAGGGAGAGAAAGAATCTTAAGCAGTCTCCATGCCGAGTGTGGAGCCCAACCTCACGCCCATGAGATCATGACCTGAGCTGAAATCAAAAGTCAGTTGCTCAACAGACTGAGCCACTCATGTGCCCCAGGAAAATCTTAATTCAAAGGTGAAAGCATTTGAATGTATAGCAACTTTTTCTCCTGGTGGTTTGAATTTCCTAGGTCAGAGGACATGCCTCCTTGTCGCAAAGTATCTCTTGCTGCTGTGGAAACAAAAGAACAAATATCTGCTCAAGAACTTTTGGAAGGTGGACTGCAGATTCAGAAGTCCCCAGAGCCTGAGGTTTTGTCAACTCAGGAAGACTTGTTTGACCAGAGCAATAAAACAGGTATAAAGAGTGATTAGTTGCTGTAGCTCCTCTTCTCCAAAGATCCAAACTTTATTATTATTGTTCTGAGCCTACTGTTTGAATTAGAAGGCACTTTATAAAAGGTATGCAGACTTGTTTGTAGTATGGAAGGAAAATACATTTCTAACTGATTAATGAGAAAGGCTTTTTGGGAATGATTGCTGTTTTACATTTAAAAAAAATTTTTTTTAATCTTTATTTATTTTTGAGAGACAGAGCACAAGCAGGGGGGAACAGAGAGAGAGGGAGACACAGAATCCGAAGTAGGCTCCAGGCTCCGAGCTGTCAGCACAGAACCTAACACGGGGCTCGAACTCACGAACAGTGAGATCACCACCTGAGCCGAAGTCAGACGCCCCACCAACTGAGCCACCCACGCGCCCCTGTTTTACATTTTAACATAGTTTTCTCTCTGTGTTGGAAATGGAGATTTGAGGAATAATATAGTAAATTTTTTTTTTAATTTTTTTTTTTTAACGTTTATTTATTTTTGAGACAGAGAGCACAAATGGGGGAGGGTCAGAGAGAGGGAGACACAGAATCTGAAACAGGCTCCAGGCTCTGAGCTGTCAGCACAGAGCCTGACGTGGGGCTTGAACTCACGGACTGCGAGATCATGACCTGAGCCGAAGTCGGCCGCTTAACCAACTGAGCCACCCAGGTGCCCCAATATAGTAAATTTAATATTAAGGACAGAATAGCTATTAGAGTCATCAAAGGTCTTCAGATCTTAATATCATGATAATTAAGTGTAAGTTTTTCATAATCACCTGGGCAATAGTCTGCCTACTCATCTATTTATTAGTTAGTTCATCTATCAGAAATAGGAAGTTATGGCCTAGCAGAAAGAAATTCCTTTATACTTGGGATTAATGCAGCTAATACCCCTGTCTGTTGCTGAGAAGTCACCAACAAAAGATTGTTCATAATATAAGTCAATGACTGCTCTTATATTCTTTTATTAATGCATTAGTATTTTCTGTCTCCTCTGAGGAGGCCCAGGTTCTAATCATGAAAACTGCATTCATATCATCAGGTGTGATGCACATTGTTTTACTTCTGCCATCTGTTTCATGGCATGAGCTTTACTTCACCATAGGTAGACCTTGGAATAAAAGGCTTACTTGCTGTTTTACAATAGAAGCTTCACAAGAAGCAGAGCAGCCAAGCAGAGGGATAAGGATTCTGCCTTTTTCCTCCCAAGGTTTAATCATGATGGAAAGGACTAAGGAATATGTTTTGTCATTCTATATTAAAGAAACCCGTAATTTAGGGAGGATGGTATTTAGTGGTCACTTAGAATTTGTGTTAGCATGGCATTCCATTGATTGTACTACTATTAGAAAACAGTTTCTGCTCTCTTGGAACATGGTTGGAAACATTGGTATTACTCTTTGCAGTACTGAGTGACTTGCTTGCTTTCTTCTTCCTCCTCTTCCTTTTTTTTTTTTTAAACTCAGGATTGTCAATTTGAGAAGCAAATGAAACTGGATTTTCTCTCTCTCTCTCTCTCTCTCTCTCTCTCTCTTTTAAAATAGCTTCTGATGGTTGCTCTACTCCTTCAAGGGAAGAAGGTGGATGTTCTCTGGCTTCCACACCTGCCACCACTCTGCACCTCCTGCAGCTCTCTGGTCAGAGGTCCCTTGTTCAAGAGAGTCTTTCCACGTAAGTAAGCCTAAAATAGCTCTGCCAAAGAAACATGTATCTGAGGGTCTTAGGCTAAGGTTGAAAGAGCTGAAATTGCTAGTCTAGAATTCTTTTTAAAATCAAAAAGCAAATTCTAGGCTTTAGAATTTTGGGGTTAAGAGCTTAGTGGACCTATTGAAGGCAGGTAGCTCTGCTTTCCCATATGGAGGTTTTTTTTTAGTTTTATTTATTTAAGTAATTTTTACAGTCAACTTGGGGCTCGAACTCAGAACCCTGAGATCAAGAGTCGCATGCTCTTCTGACTGAGCCAGCCAGGCACTCCCCCATTTGGAAGTTTATAATAGTAGCCCAATTGTTTCACTAGACAGAAACTGCCCAGTTATATTCTGTTATACAACCAAAACAAGCATACTGCTCTTCTATTTGACCAGCAGTTCTTTCCATTTAACCGCATAGGGGTGGAGAATAGATTGTACTATAGTTGACCTTAGTTGGAGTTCTTTATCTCGCTGTTATGGCAAAGAGATTTGCTTTTTTTTTTTTTTTTTTGAAATAAAAATGTGCATGATCTTTCTAATATTAGGTAAAACTTGGGAGTATTTTTATCTCAGTTTTGCACGTGAATTTATTTTTTAGCTCTTTGTCATCTTGCTTTGCAATCATGATGTCCTTGTGTTTTATTGTTTATTTCTCTTATAATCATATGGCTTTATCCTTATTCTTTTTTTTTTTTTAATTCTAATTTTGGATATGTCTGGTGTGAGAAATAGTTAAGTATTATTCATGGTTCTTCCATCAGCCTCAGGTAGATGTTTGAGAGATTGCTAAATAGATTTGTTTGGATGACTTAGATATTTTTGCTATCAGAAAGTAAAAAACAAATGCACAACTGTGGCTGTGGTACAATAACCTGTGATTCTCTCTTTATATAAAGGAATTCCTCAGATCTTGTTGCTCCTTCCCCTGATGCTTTCCGATCTACCCCTTTTATCGTTCCTAGCAGTCCCACAGAGCAAGAAGGGAGAAAAGGTGAGCTCTCGTGATCTGTCTGTTGCTCTCAGATTAGACGAGCAGCAGCACTTCTTCTGCCTTGCAGAACGTACTGTTTCTTTATATGTTCAGTCACTGTGACCTAAACTATTCAGTAGGACTCATGTCTATCTCCCCTTCAGGGATGTGGCCTAGTATAAGGGGCTCATTCTTATGAGAATTCTGTATTTTTGACTTCATTTTTAAAAAGATCTGTAGGGTAAAATTTGTTAAGATAGAACTCAGAATAGTATGTTATATTAGTTTATTAGTGAAGAACCGGGTTTGTTACTAATAACCCAGAAGTTTCCAGCAACATGTTGACATGCTGCTGGGGAAAGGGAACCAAAAATTGATTCTTTTGCTATTTAACTGTTATTTTTGTTATCATCGAGCAGTTTTAGTCAAAGAATGGCTAGGAGCAGGTTGTAAAAATTTTGATTTCATTCACTTCCTCCTTTGAGGACCTAGTGATTTTACATTACTTTATTCACAAGAAAGATTTCCTTTTTACTTAATTTATCTTGTTATCTATATCTCTTTTACTCTCTCTTAGTCTTATATCCAGTCACTCAAGGTATTTCTAAGTTCCTACTACTTTTACGAAGTCTTTTCCAATAAATTTCATGATTTTCTCCTTTTAATTCTTTCACATACCAATGATGGTATAATGGTTAATATTTATTAAGCACTTATGGTATGCCTAGCACTGTTTGGTGTGCTTCTCTTTGGCTCTAGGTGCTTTTCTTTGTTTTTGTTTTTGTTTTTGTTTTGATTGAACCCTCGCAACAATACTAAGAAATAGGTGTTACTTTTTTTTTTTTTTTAATTTTAAAAAATATTTATTTGTTTTGAGAGAGAGCAGGGGAGGGGCAGAGAGAGAAAGGGTGAGAGAGAATCCCAAGCAGGCTCCATGCTGTCAGTGCAGAGCCCACCGTGGGGCTTGATTTCCGGAACTGTGAGATCATGACCTGAGGCAAAATCAAGAGTCAGATGTTTAACCGACTGAGCCACCCAGGCAACCCGAGGTAGATGTTTTACCTCCATTTTACAGATGAGGAAATGGAGTCACAGAGAGATTTCACAACTAAGTCATAGAGGCAGAATTTGAACTCTGGCAGCTGCCTCCAGGTCCTATGGTCTCATCTGTTTATATGCCTCCTATGATATCCTGCTGTCTCTAGTCTTGAGTGATATAAATATAGAGATGTGTTTAACTGTTTTTCAGGTTTAATTTACCCATGACAAAATGTAATCTTAACTTTCTTTTGCCATTAAATTTGGGTCTTGTTTGTCTTGAAGTCAATTGTAGGTAGCCAGATAGACTGGTATCATATTAAGCATAGCATGATTAATAATATCTTTAGTAAAAAATAAAAGTCAATCCATTCCACAAAAATCCTAATGCAAGTTAAGTTTGGTTTGTACTTAAAACCATTTTTTCTATTTATAGTGTGAAAATTGAATATCACATAAATATACTAAAAATACTTTCTCCCTGATTGTAAACATAATTAATACTCACTGTAGAAAGTTTGGAAAGCCCATAGGAAAGTAATAAGAAAATAAAAGTCACCTGGATACCACAATCCAGACATAATTAGTACTTGGATATATTTCCTTTCAGAGTATTTTCTATGCATAAAGAAGTATTTTACAGACTTGGGATTATGTTATATATATGATTCAGCGTTCTTTTTTATTCTTTCATATAACATACTGTATTTTCTCCTGTCAATTGTATTTTGGATTTAATGTGTTCGCTTAACATGTGCATAACTGTTTGTGGCTCTATATATGCTTGCTTCCTTCCTTTCTTTTCTTTCTTTCTAAAATTATTAACCTTTTTATATGTAGTGCTTAGAACAGTAGGTCCTTAGTAAGTACTTTGTCATGGCGAGAGAGATGAAAATGAAACTGAAACGGTGTAATGAAAATACTTAACACAGCTGTGCTAGCATGCTCAAGGCCTGCAGCACCAGATCTGGAACCTAGCATTAGACTGGAATGTGAGGTTAAATCAAGCAAAGCAGCAAGGGTAGGCACCAGGGTGAGGTATAGTCAGTAGCATGAATGTAGATGGCAGGGAAAAACTTAGTGGTATATATAGATAATTTGTGAATGTGGTCTAGAAGGAAGCCTGTTTGGGGTCAAGTCGTAAAATAGGGGAAAAAGGGTTGATGAATCAAGACCTAGCTAGCTAGGCTGGCTCTGAGGAAGAACCTGTTAGCCTATAGGTGGGTAGTATACTATGGGAAAGCATTGGGGAGGTGGTGGTGGTGTGTGTTTGTGTTTCACTCCTGAGCAATTTATCTCAGGATTAGTGGCTTACACTTAGTTCTTTGATAAATCACTGCTGATTGGCACTGACAGATTTTTTCTTCTTCTGTATTTTCCTGGCATTCGTTTCTCTGTGCTTAGCTATTGTTAATGCAAATGTAATGAGTTCATAAATAAGTAGATATTGGAGTGGTGAATAAATTCGCTGCCTCTCAAGGCCTGTGGCAGAATATACGATGGTTAAATTAGGTGACATTAATGTGGGTGTTCCCATACAAAATGTGGAAAAACTGAGTAATGGTAGGGAAAGGGGTTCAGAGGAGCTGAGTTAATTTAACATTTCAAGGGGATGAGTGGGTATCCCCAGATGAATGCCCCCCCCCCCCGCCAATGAAATCTATATCTGAGGATTTGGAGAGTGTGGACCTTCCTCCTCCCAGGGGAAGAAAGCATTGCTAGATTTCTTAGACTCAGTCTACTGTTAATCTGTCAGCTTTTCTGAAAATTAAATCATTATTTTTTTAGGAATGGAAATTGCTGTGATACACTTGTTACTAGTGGTATTAGAACATGAGTAATATTGATGAGTGCTTATTTCTCAATTTGTTTTTCTTGTTTTAAACCAGATGAGCCAATGGACATGTCCATGTTATCAGAAGGAAAAGGAGAGTGTTTTGAGAAGAAACTACAAGATGAAGAACCATTGGAGATAGAACACCCCCCTCTCCCACCCGAGCCCACTATATCACCTCAAGCCTCAACACCAGTGTCTCAGAGCACACCAGTCTTCACTCCTGGGTCACTGCCTATCCCATCCCAGCCTGAATTTTCTCATGTGAGTATTATAGAAAAAGTGTTTTCCTCTGAATGTCTTTTTTTTTTTTTTAAACAATTTTTGAGGTATCATGTATAAACATAAAATTTACTGATTCCAAGTATATAATTTACAATATTTAGTGCATTTACAGAGTTGTGCAGCTGTCATCACAATCTAGTCTTAGAACATTTCCAGAGTTACTTATGTTTAAACTTTATACTAGGTCTTTAAATTTTTGAAAATGTTAGTGCAAAATTGAAAGGGGTATTAATCATTATTCTATTTTAACACAACTGCTACTAATATTTTTGTTTTTCTACACGCCTGCTTTTTTAAAAATAAAGTTATTTATAGTGAACATACAACCTTCATCTTCTTTTTCCAGTTAACATTGCACCATAATGGTTTTTCAGTGTTACATAGTCCTTATACTGTCTTTTGAAAACTTGTATGATATTTCTCTGAGTGGATGTACCATGAGCGAATTCCCTCAGTACATCCCTGTCCTGAGGGTATCAAGATGGTTTTTAGTTTTCTTTTCTTTCTTTTTTTATAAATGTTTTTTGAAAGTTTATTTATTTTTAGAAACAAAGCGGAGGAGAGGCAGAGAGACAGAGAATCCCAGCCGGGCTCTGTGCTGACGGCAAGCACTATTATTATAAACACCATTCAGAGCAGAATCTGTGGATTATTATTTTTCATGTTTACATCGCTTCTTGTTTTTATTCTGGAATTGATAATTGTCTGTTTCATTTGTTTAGATTTCTACAATTTTCTTCCATCAATCCTAGGCTCTCCACCAGTTGTCATAATCTCCTCAAGATGTTTGAGGCCCTCAAACTTTATCTCTTTGAAGAAACCTCTTTTGGAGACTCCAAATTTCTAATCTGTGTTGTTGCCTTTTGTGCCTGGTGCATCACTCACCTCCTTTTCACTGTAGTCCTTGGAGGTTGTTCTTATTTGAAATTTTTCCAAATAATAGAATACTTATTGTTTGGATGTTGAAATAATTAGTTTTGTAATTTTTTTGTTTTGTTGTTTCTCTCTTTTTAATTTTCTGGGGCATTTCCTCAACTATCTTTAAAAAAAAAAAGTAGTTTTGGGGGCACTGGGTGGCTCAGTTAAGCATCTGACTTTGGCTCAATTCATGATCTCACAATTCATGAGCTTGAGCCCTGCTTCTTCGGGTGAGCTCGAAGCTTGCTTTAGGTGAACATGAGTCCCGTTTCTAGTGAGACCCCCTTCTCTCTCTCTCTCTCTCACTCTCTCTCTGCCCCTCAGGGGATTCTCTCTCTCTCTCTCCACCCTTGCTCACTTGAGCCTCTCTATCTCTCAAAAAAAAAAAAAAAAAAAACAAACCCAAAACAAAAAAACCCAAAACTAGTTTTTGGGGCACCTGGGTGGCTTAATTGGTTAAGTGTTTGAGTCTTGATTTCGGCTCAGGTCATGATCTCATGGTTTGTGAGATTGAGCCCCATGTTGCACTGTGAGCACAGAGCCTGCTTGGGATTCTCTTTCTCCTTCTCTGTCACTTGCACACTCTCTCTTTTTCAAAATAAACATTTAAAAAAATAGCCTTATTGAAATAATTGAGATATAATTCACATACAGTGTTGTTCACCTTTTTTAGCTTTTATTTTTTTTTTTTTATTAAAAAGTGTTTTTTTTAGTTTTATTTTTTTAAATTTACATACAAATTAGCCTATAGTGCAACAACGATTTCAGGAGTAGATCCCTTAATGCCCCTTACCCATTTTAGCCCATCCCCCCTCCCATCCCCCCTCTACTAACCCTCCCTTTGTTCTCCATATTTATGAGTCTCTTATGCTTTGTCCCCTCTCCCTGTTTTTATATTACTTTTGTTTCCGTTCCCTTATGTTCATCTGTTTTGTCTCTTAAAGTCCTCATATGAATGAAGTCATATGATACTTGTCTTTCTCTGAGTAATTTCATTTAGTGTAAAACCCCCAGTTCCATCCATGTAGTTGCAAAGGGCAAGATTTCATTCTTTTTGATTGCTAATACTCCATTGTATATATATACCACATCTTCTTTATCCATTCACCCATCGATGGACATTGGGCTCTTTCCATACTTTGGCTATTGTTGATAGTGCTGTTATAAACATTGGGGTGCATGTGTCCTTTTGAAACAGCACACCTGCATCCCTTGGATAAATAAATACCTAGTAGTGCAATTGCTGGCTCATAGTATAGTTCTAATTTTAGTTTTTAAAAAAAAAAAATTTTTTTTTTTTTAACGTTTATTTATTTTTGAGACAGAGCATGAACAGGGGAGGGGCAGAGAGAGAGGGAGACACAGAATCCAAAACAGGCTCCAGTCTCTGAGCTGTCAGCACAGAGCCTGACGTGGGGCTCGAACTCACAGACCGTGAGATCATGACCTGAGCTGAAGTCGGACACTTACCCGACTGAGCCACCCAGGCGCCCCCTATTTTTAGTTTTTTGAGGAATCTCCATACTGTTTTCCAGAGTGGCTGCACCAGCTTGCATTCCCATGAAAAAAAAATTTTTTTAATGTTTATTTTTGAGAGAGAGAGACAGACATGGCATGAGTGGGGGAAGGACAGAATGATATGGAGACACAGAATCCAAAGCAGGCTCCAGGCTCTGAGTTGTCAGCACAGAGCCCAATGTGGGGCTCAGACTCACGAACTGAGAGATCATGACCTGAGCTGAAGTCGGATACTTAACCGACTGAGCCACCCAAGGGCCCCTCCAATGGGTTTTAGTATATTCACAGAGTTGTGCAGTTAGTGCACAATCTAATTTTAGAACATTTTCATCTCTCTTCTTCCCTTCAAAATATCCCATCCCCTTTAGTAGTCACTCCTGTTTCTCCTATCTCCAGCCCTAGTCAACCACTAATCTCTGTCTCTCTCTAGATTTGCCTGTTCTGGACATTTCATAAGTGGAATTATACATTATGTAGTCTTTTATGATTGGTTTCTTTAATTTAGCATGTTTTCACAATTCATTCACATTGTGGCATGTATCAGAATTCCATTCCTTTCTTATTCTGAATAATACTATATTTTATGTATATAGCATATTTTATTCACTCATCAGTCGATGGACATTTGGGTTGTTTTCCATTTTTTGCTTGTTGTGAATAATGCTACTGTGTACATTCATGCACAAGTTTTTATGTGGACATGTGTTTTTATTTCTCTTGTATATATGCCTAGGAGTGCATTTGCCAGGTTCAGCCTTCTTTTGACCTTTCTCTAAGTTATTTCTACTTATGGGTTTTTATTTATTTAAAAAATTTTTTTAAATGTTTCATTTATTTGTGAGAGACAGAGACAGAGCATAAGTTGGGGAGGGCAGAGAGAGGGAGACACAGGATCTGAAGCAGGCTCCAGGCTCTGAGCTGTCAGCACAGAGCCCGATGACATAGGGCTCAAACCCACAAACTGTGAGATCATGACCTGAGCTGAAGTCAGACACTTAACTGAGCCACCCAGGTACTCCTCTACTTTGGGGCTATTTTTCTCTGAATGTGCTTTCTTTTTATTAAAAAAATAATATTTTGTCTTGTGTTATGTATATAGTATCTTGTCTCCCTAAGGTTATTAGTAACAGTTTTTTAAAAGATACTGATTTATTTAGAGAGAGAGCACATGCGTGGGGATGGGCAGA
Organism: Prionailurus bengalensis; assembly: GCF_016509475.1. Lineage (NCBI taxonomy): Eukaryota > Metazoa > Chordata > Mammalia > Carnivora > Felidae > Prionailurus > Prionailurus bengalensis. The sequence continues at coordinate 60,217,256 of NC_057355.1, forward strand.
GAGAGAGGGGAACAGGGAGAGAGAGAATCCCAGGCAGGCTTCATGCTCAGTGCGGAGCCCGACGTGGGGCGCCATCCCATGACCATGAAATCATGACTTGAGCCGAAATCAAGAGTCAGATGTTTAACCAACTGAGCCACCCACGTGCCCCTATTAATCGTAGTTTTTTTGAGACGTTTTCTACTCCCTGGAATAGTCATGCTTCTTCAAATAGATTTTAGTTAGTTTTGATGCTCCATTTAAAAACATTACTTTTTAATGTTTGAGAGAGAGAAAGAGTGCAAGTGGGGAGGGGGCAGAGAGAGAGAGGGAGACACAGAATCCTTAGCAGGCTCCAGGCTCTGAGCTGTCAGCACAGAGACACAAACCCACAAACAGCACAAACCCACAAACCGTGAGAACATGACCTGAGCTGAAGTCAGACGCTTAACTGACTGAGGCACCCAGGTGCCCTTAGATGTTTCATTTTCGAATTGAATGGTTCCTTCAAGTGTCTGATAATCCTTGATTGTTTGCTCAAAGACAGTCTGATTAGAAGTTCTGAACATTAGACGTTCTGAACTGGTGGTGGGTGCTTATTTCTGGGATTCACTGTGATGTGATCTGCTGGGCCATTTGGGGGGTCTGCTGGTATTAGTATTTTGATTTATCTCAGCTTGGTCAGGTTCCCCAGAAAAATGTCTAATTTCCTGTCTGCTGGCTGCCATTGTTCTAGAAGTCTGTTGATAGAAGAGGGCTGGGGGTGTTGAGAGTCAGGTTTAGGTTCCGTTCAATAGGTAAATTTTCACTTAATCTCCCTGTTTTCAGTATGGTACTTTCTGATAATTATTCCTCTTTTTCTTCAGGGATGCTCTGTTTCACTCCAGGGCAGAGGAGGGTCAGGGAGAGAGGATCTGAGAGCTGAACTGCTCCTTTTTTTTTTTTTTTTTTTTTAGTTTATTTATTTTTTGTAATCGCTATACCCAGCGTGGGGCTCAAAATCACGACTCCAGAGATCAAGAGTCACATGCTCTACTGACTGAGCCAGCCAGGCGCCCCTGAACTGCTTCTTAAATAGCTTTGCAACCCGTCCTCCTCCTGTTTTTAGCTCCACCCTCACCACTTCCAGACTCACCTGATGCTGTTGCCAAGTCCTGAATCTTTTTTGGGCATGGTGGTTCTGGGGTGTAATTTGGGTTGCTTCTTGGCTTTCTCTACTGCTGGCTTAGAATTCAGCTTCCACTAGTCTGTGAAATAGATGATCATTCTTCCAAAATTCTGTTGCTGTTATCTTTTCTTCTGGGTTTTTTTTTTTTTTCCCTTGAAAAATCATGTTTAAGAAATTTTTTCCTTTACTGTTGCTTAGTGGGGTTTTGGAGAAGAGTTAAGTGTGTGTATTAAATCCACCATCATAATTTAGAAGTGTATACATTTTTGCCCCTATGTATTGGGGGCGCCTGGGTGGCGCAGTCGGTTAAGCGTCCGACTTCAGCCAGGTCACGATCTCACGGTCCGTGAGTTCGAGCCCCGCGTCGGGCTCTGGGCTGACAGCTCAGAGCCTGGAGCCTGTTTCCGATTCTGTGTCTCCCTCTCTCTCTGCCCCTCCCCCGTTTACGCTCTGTCTCTCTCTGTCCCCCCAAAAATAAATAAACGTTAAACTTCTTACATTTTATTCTTAATGGCTAACTTTTGCATATCTGTTATTTTGTCTGTACCATGGTTACTGGAGTCCAAGTCAGTCTAATTTTGATGTTGTAAGATCTAAATATTTATCAAATAATTACTGATGAAAAGGTAATTGAGATAAATGTAATTTTGTGTATTTTTTCTTTCTTTTTAGTAGTTATTTTGAGAGTGTGTGCATGTCCGTGCACATACTCATGCGTGCGGGGGAGGAGCAGAGAGAGAGGGAGAGGGAGGGAGGGAGGGAGGGGGAGAGAGAGAGAGAGAGAGAGAGAGAGAGAGAGAGAGAAAGAATCCCAAGCAGGCTCTGTGTTATCAGTGCAGATCTGATTCAGGGCTTGATCCCATGAACCTCGAGGTCACAAACTGAACTGAAATCAAGACTGGGAAGCTTAACTGACTGAGCTGCCCAGGCACCCCTATCTTTTTTAATGTATTTGTTAATTATATAGCCTTTTTGACCCTTGACTAGGATGTAAGGGATGATGAGAGGATTAGTAAAACTTCAGTACTTGATGCTTTTCTCAGTTTTGATACACATAATGATTTTGGGAATGAAAAATCAGATTATAGATGATTATATGAATAGCTCTTAAACTCTGTATATTTGAGACCAGATTTTGATTCGCTGGATAATGTGGATTTAGGTCTGTAATGAATCTAGACTTAAAGATTGACTCACACTGAGCATAGTCCTGACAGTTCTCTGTCAGTCTTTATCCAGACCCCTGAGGGGATTCTCTTCACTTAGCTCAGTTTTTCTGACCAGGTCTTCAGGGAGTCTCAGTAGTGTGGATTATTTTGGGTCAGACACTCAGAGGCTAGCTAGGATCAGGCAGTCTTTATAAATAATAGCTTGTTGGGGCGCCTGGGTGGCTCAGTCGGTTAAACATCTGACTCTTGATTTTGGCTCATGTCATGATCTCATTGTTCCTGAGTTTGAACCCCACATTGGGCTCTGTGCAGACAGTGCAGAGCCTGCTTGGGATTTTCTTTTAACCTCTCTGTTCCTTCACCACTTGTGCTCTTTTGCTCTCTCTCAAAATAAATAAACTTAAAACAAAAATTAAAAAAAAAAAAAAAAGAAGTAGTAGCTTATTGATGGGCTGGTTAGCCCCTGAAATTTTACTCTGACTGAAGTTCTACATATATTGAATACAAATCCTGTAAAAATATAAAATTATACCAGTATTTACTCTGATAATGCTTAAAAGGTATTCATAATTGGGGACCACTACTTAATGGATATGTGGTTTCTTTTTGGAGTGATGAAAATTTTTTTAACTAGATAGAGGTGGTAGTGGTTACACTACATTGTAAGTAAGTGTTTACTCCGGAGTGGTTAATTTTATGTTATGGGAATTTCACTTAAGAGATACTCATAGTTTATGGGGCGCCTGGGTGGCTCAGTCTGTTAAGCCTCAGACTTTGCCTCAGGTCATGAGTTCAAGCCCGCATCGGTTGGATTCTGTGTCTCCTTCTCTCTCTGCTCCTCCCCTGCTTGCATTTTGTCTCTCTCAAAAATGAATACACGTTAAAAAAATTTTCTTAGGGGCACCTGGTTGGCTTAGTTGGTTAAGTGTCTGACTTTGGCTTAGTTGGTTAAGTGTCTGACTTTGGCTTAGGTCATGATCTTGTGGTTTGTGGTTTTGAGTCCCTTGTTGGGCTCTGTGCTGACAGCTCAGACCCTGGAGCCTGCTTCGGATTCTGTGTCTCCCTCTCTCTCTGCCCCTCACCTGCTTGTGCTCTCTCTCGCTCTCTCAAAAATAAATAAACATTAAAAAAGTTGATTAGTAATGTCTTATATATGAGCTCTTGTAAAATGACTTATTTTGTAATAAAAATTTTTTATAGAGGATGTCTAATATAGAGATAAATGAAAATAAGATCATTAATTATTCTGTCTCAGAAATAGACTTTTGGGGCCCCTGGGTGACTCAGTCGGTTAAGCATACAACTTCAGCTCAGATCATGATTGCATGGTTTGTGAGTTCAAGCCCTGTGTTGGGCTCTGTGCTGACAGCTTAGAGCCTGGAGCCTGCTTCAGATTCTGTGTCTCCCTCTCTCTGTGCTCCTCCCCTGCTCATGCTGTCTCTTTCCCTAAAAAAATAAATATTTAAAAAAATTTTAAGAAATAGCCACTTTTCACCTTTTTGTGTGTGTTTAAGAATTCATGAAAATCATAGAAAAATGTATAAAAAGTCTACAGTAAAATATATGTTCACATACTTTTTTTTTTACTAAAATAGAAACTGCTTCCATTTAATGCATAGCCTGAATGTTTTTCTCTTTTAATATTCATCTATAATTTTATGTAGATAACACTCACATGATAGAATACTTTGTATCCTAATTTTTATTTTATTTTTACTATTTAACATTTATTTCTTGAGAGAGAGAGAAAGCGTGCATTCAAGCAGGGGAGGGGCAGAAAGAGAGGGAGACACAGAATCTGAAGCAGGCTCTGGGCTCAGCTGTCATGACAGAACAAAGCCCGATGCAGGGCTCAAACTCACAGACTATGAAATCATGACCTGGGCTGAAGTCAGACGCTTAACTGACTGAGCCACCCAGGCACCCCTGTATCATAATTTTTTTTTTTTTTTCAACGTTTATTTATTTTCGGGACAGAGAGAGACAGAGCATGAACGGGGGAGGGGCAGAGAGAGAGGGAGACACAGAATCGGAAACAGGCTCCAGCCTCTGAGCCATCAGCCCAGAGCCTGACGCGGAGCTCGAACTCACACACTGCGAGATCGTGACCTGGCTGAAGTCGGACGCTTAACTGACTGCGCCACCCAGGCGCCCCTGTATCATAATTTTTAAGTGAATCTTCTCTTATAAGGTATTTTATATTGTTTCCTATTCTAAATAATACATTTGCACTGAACAGTATTGTAGCTAAGTAGCAGTGTACTTCAATCAAATCATTTCCCAGAATCGGAATTCTTGGGTGAGAGAGTTTATGAAGTTTCAAGGCTATTTATTGTCGTAGTGCCATTTAGAAATGTTGAACCAATTTATACTTACTTTGTCACACCTGAGAATATGAGCAGTCTTAAATTTATGACTTTTTATAATCTGAAAGGGTAAACGATAACAGGAGACATTGGAATAACAGCATTTATGGAGTATACAGAATTTTTGGTAACTTAATTTTGATTTTCTCTTTCCCTTAAAAATCATAGGAAATTAATGCCTTATCATCTAAGTTTAGAGTTTTATAGCATTTATGTCAGGTAAAATAACATATTAAATGTAAATTCTTACATAAAAACATATCTAAGCTTTGGGTTATTTTCTCTTTTTTTATAATAAGGTGGTATTTAAAATAAAATGCCATCTTTTAATTTTTTTTTTTTTCAACGTTTATTTATTTTTGGGACAGAGAGAGACAGAGCATGAACGGGGGAGGGGCAGAGAGAGAGGGAGACACAGAATCGGAAACAGGCTCCAGCCTCTGAGCCATCAGCCCAGAGCCTGACGCGGGGCTCGAACTCACGGACCGCGAGATCGTGACCTGGCTGAAGTCGGCCGCTTAACCGACTGCGCCACCCAGGCGCCCCAAAATAAAATGCCATCTTAAGTGGGGAGTTTGGTGAATTTTGGTTGTTGTGTCCAAATGTGTAGACACCACCACCACCATGTTCATCAAAGTGCAGAACAGTTTCCTCACCCTAAGAAGTCTCTTCATAATCCTTTGCAGTTGATTCATCCTCCCCATCTCCTGACCCCCTATTCTACTTTAGGTAACCACTTGTTTGCCTTCTGTCACTATAGTTTTGGGTTTTTTTGAGAATTTCATATAGTTGGGATCATAAAGTGTATATGGTCTTTTGTTTGAGTTCTTTAGCTTAGCATTTTTTTGAGGTTTATTCATATTATTGCATGTAATAACATCTGATTCCTTTTCATTGTTGAGTAGTATCCCATAATATAGATATCCACAATTTGTTTATTCGCTAGTTGATGAACACTTGAGTTGCTTCCAGGTTTGAACTGTTATGAGTAACACTGCTATAAGCATTTGCATCCACATCTTGGAGCGGACATAGCGTTTTATTTCTCTTGGGTAAATACTTAACAAGTGGAATTTCTGGGTCATATGGTAATGTATGTTTAACCTTAGAAGATACTGTCATTCTCTTTTCCCTTTTGCATTCCCACCAGCAGTGTATGAGAGTTACAGTTGTTTGATATCCTCACCAACAGGATGTAGTCGTTTTAATTTCAGCCATCCCTGTTGGTATGTACTGGTGTCTGTTGACTGATGATATTGAAAGCTTTGGATTTTAACCTCTATTTTATGAATACTAGCATATTTTGAGATGGTGGGAAGTAAAATAAGTGTATATTCCTTTGTGAGAAATGAAGTGGGCTGTGTAAGCATGTGTTTAAATGATTACTGTGTGATTGAGGGCCCATCAAATATGTGACAAGATTTTAGTAGCTTGGTGATGTACAGTTAAATTTAAGTGTCTTCCTACCCTTAGAAGGATAAGTTAATACTTTAATGTTTCTGATTGTATTATCTAGATGAGTGATTCATAGGAAAAGGATTAAATGAGTGGCTTAGGTTGTAGAAAAGACTGGTGACTTAGGAATTTTGTATTTCTGAGATTATGGCCCTAGAGTTCTATAATTCTTGAATAATAGCTTTAGAAATTTTAGATGAATTCAAGGATTAGATATAAAAGAAATAGGATTATGAAGAAATGATTTCTTTCTTTTTGTTCCTCCTTAGGACATTTTCATTCCATCCCCAAGTTTGGAAGAACGATCAAATGATGGGAAGAAAGGTGGAGATTTGCACAGTTCATCTTTGACTGTTGAGTGTTCTAAAACTTCAGAGATTGAACCAAAGAATTCCACTGAGGATATTGGGCTATCTTTGACAGGGGATTCTTGTAAGTTGATGCTTTCTACAAGTGAGTATAGTCAGTCCCCGAAGGTGGAGAGCTTGAGTTCTCACAGGATTGGTGAAGATGGGGAAAACACGCAGATTGAGGATACTGAACCCATGTCTCCAGTTCTTAATTCTAAACTTGTTCCTGCTGAAAATGATAATATCCTGATGAATCCATCACAAGATGGCCAAGTAGAACTGAATCAGAAGGATAAAACAAAGGGGGATGACACAGAAACCAGAGATGAAGTAAGTATTTTAGCCACTGATTGCAAAGGCAGAGAAGAGACTGTAGCAGAAGATGTTTGTATTGATCTCACTTGTGATTCAGGAAGTCAGGCAGTTCCTTCTCCAGCTACTCGATCTGAGGCACTGTCTAGTGTTTTAGATCAGGAGGAAGCTATGGAAATTAAAGAACATCATCCAGAGGAGGGGTCTTCAGGGTCTGAGGTGGAAGAAATCCCGGAGACTCCTTGTGAAAGTCAAGGAGAGGAGCCCAAAGAAGAAAATATGGAGAGTGTCCCATTGCACCTTTCTCTGACTGAAACTGAGTCCCAAGGATTGTGTCTTCCAAAGGAAATCCCAAAACAAGAATGCCAGGAAGCTATGGAAGTTGAAACCAGTGTGATTAGTATTGATTCCCCCCAGAAGATTCCAGTTCTTGACCACGAATTGGAACATAAGGATCAGGAGGCTTGGGAAGAAGCTACTTCAGAGGATTCAAGTGTTGTCATTGTAGATGTGAAGGAACCATCTCCCAGAGTTGATGTTTCTTCTGAACCTTTAGAGGGAGTGGAGAAATGCTCAGATTCCCAGTCGTGGGAGGATGATGCTCCAGAAATAGAATCATGTGCTGAGAATAGAGTTGACACCCAGGAAGAAAAGAGTGCAGAATATGAAGGAGATGTGAAATCAGTGACTGCCGAAAAGGAACCTATAGAGGTGCACTCTCCACAGCCTCCCTTGACTTTAGTGAGAGCAGATGATGCTCTGAGACCTGACCAGGAGATGCAGCAAGCTGAACCTCAAGAGAAAACTGGTAGCTCATTACCAAAAGACTCAGAAATAGCTAATGCAAAGCAGCTGGGCTCAGGCGTAGAAACCCAGCAGCTGGAGAAGGCCTCTGCCCATGCTTCACAAAGCTTCTGTGAAAGCTCTAGTGGTGAGTGTGCTTATAAATTGTTCTGTTTCCAATCAAAGTATAATTTGGAATAGAAGGTAGGAAAGTACCGTGCTTATGTCAGGGGTGAAAATTAACTTGGAATTATGTTTATGAAGAGCCAGTCATAGTTGGGGAAATAAAGAAATTGCATTATGTATTTCTTTTGTAGCTGTAATTGTGGAATCATCCGAGGTTTATCAGCTTTATAACTCAGGAATAATCAGCATGAATTTTCTAGGTATTTAGAAATTATAACAATCTGGTGTTTTCTACTTGGGTCCCAACCTTGCTCATATTTTTATATTTTGACAGTTACCTTGAAATAAAAGGATTTTTTTTGATTACCCTACATAGTAAAATATTTAGAATTTTGTTAATGAGTGTACTGTTATTGTTTTGTTTTTTTTTCTTTTTATGGGCATTAGGTAAAGTTTCTAAATTTGGTTCAACATATATACATCTTAAACCTTAAATTTGAAGGGGCACCTGGGTGGCTCAGACGGTTGAGTGTCTCACTTTGGCTCAGGTCATGATCTCATGGTTTGTGAGTTCAAGCCCCACATTGGGCTCACTGCTGTCAGTTTGTCAGTGCAGAGCCTGCTTCAGATCCTCTGTCCGGCTCTGTCTGCCCCTCCCCTGTTTGCATTCTCCCCCAGATAAGTAGATATTAAAAAACAAAAACAAAAACAACCCTTAAACCAGAAAAGATAATTAATTAGTCTATGTTCTTTAGCTATTTTACCTAAGACCAGAATGAGAATACTTTCTGAATGACCAGATTTAGTATAATTTGAAAACAAAACAATCTCTTAAAAACAGAAAAATGAAAACAAAATACAAATTTAAGAAAACAAGTCTCCAAGTATATCGAAGTGAGAAACAGTATTTGGGGCAGCCTCATAGCTATTAGTATAGGTGATCAGACCTTTTGATGTTCCTGGAACAGTCCCAGTTTATACTTCTTGTCTAGGTGTGATTATTATTAGTACTTTTTTTTTTACTTTCAAAATTGCCCCTATCATTAGGTTTTATATTCAGGATTCTTTTTTTTTTCTTTTTTAGAACGAGAAATTGTTATAACTGGAAGGAAGTTAAAAGAGTTATGGGTTTGTTCTCTTCTTTCTAAAGTCATAGCTAGTTAATAATTGAGGTGGAACTAGAACCTAGGTCTGCTGATTCTGAACTCTATGCTTTTTACTCCTATAAGACTATGTAATATAGTTTCTCTGAATCTGACAAATTATGGCAAAGAACTATCTGAATGATCTAATATCTTGTATTGTTGAATATTTTTAAAAATTGTTTTATATCTAAATACTGTTACTGACCTAGGCTAAGAAAGCATTAGGGCCTATAAATTGTTTTAATATGGTTGCTTAGGAGTATTTTTTAATTATCTTAGCACTTGAATGCAAAAGAAGCTTCTAAAACATTGGGATATTAGTTGTATCACTTTAACATGAATTCTTGCTCCATGAATTCTTGCTTACATCATTAACTGCCTGGGCCAGCTCTTTTTTATAGTAGACACTGTGATAGTAAAAACTTACTTTACTAATCTTTTGTCTAGATTGTTGAAAATACTATTAAGTTGTTTTCTGCTTCAAGATTTTAGTTTTTGAGCCAAACAACTAAAAACAGTGAAGACAGTGGTTGGACTGTTAGAAAATTAGTCTGAAGTAAAATAAATCATTCAGAAGAGCATTGCTAGACAAGAGAAAAAATTATTCTGTACTTAAAATACAGTTGTTTAATTGCTAAAGTTTAAGAGAAACTAATTTAAATGAGAGTAGCCTAAAAAGTTAATGGTTCTTTAGTTTGGAAAGACAAAATGAAAGCTACGAATTGGTTGAGTCCCAGATTTGTTCATTAGATTCCTGTATAGTAAAGTTAGAAGGGTTACTTTTGTTTTTGTTAATAGCTTTATTGATTAAAAAAAAGTATACGTGCTTAGTTGTAAAAGTTCGAACAGTACAGGGAAGAGGAGAGAGGGAGTTGGGAGAGAAAAGGAAAGAATCACTGTTAAGTGCCTGTGTATATAGATAACTTGGAGACATGAGACGTCTTCAGACATCTGTTTATGGAAACCTCTTGAAATTTAAAAAAGCAAATTTAGAAAGATGGTACTTGGAAACCAAGCCTTATTCAATATATAATATGATTTTGATAGGTTGATTATAGGAAAAATTGTGACAAGTTCAATAAGTCTTTACTTAAATCCATAAGAGGTAGTCTATGATGGGTTAATAATGATCAGGGAAGCTAGGTATGTTTTGTGCTCTAGCTCTAACCTCTACCGTGTTATTTTATGAATATCATCCTAATTAGATGTTAATGTCAGAGGCAGACTTGTAGGGTAAAGTGTTTATGCATGAAGTTATCTAGTATAGAAATGCTCATATTTTTAAGTAGGTGGCTTTTAATCAGTTGTAAGAAATAACTGGTTCTTCTTTTGAGCACAAAAGAAGATTAAATGAGATATAGATTGTAACAAAAAGTTAGAAGTAAGGGACACCTTCCTGACTTTAAAGGTTTTTTAAATATTGCTTTGGACTAATGACTTTTCTAAAGTCCTTAGTAATAAAGACAAACACCCCACTCAGCTGGTTTGGTGATTGATACTAAGTTTCCTTTTGTTCATTGCTTTCTTCATAGGTTGGTATGCTGGCAAACAATAGGATAGCCCGTGATAATCTGGGATTGCAGGAAGGGATTTGATAAATTAAACAATATGTGTGATAAGTGTCAGAGAAATAATTAAATATGTGGAAAATTCCAGTATTGAAGGGTAAAATATTATTTTGCAGGATGGTGATAACTTGATTAGTGGTGTCTTTCATGTGAGTTGAACAAAAGCAGAGAAATGGGAAAGCATTTGGAGGACATTGAATAGAGGCTTTCTGAATATGAATAATTAAAGACTAGAAATATAGGCTGCTACTAGTTAATTGAATGCTGATTAAAGAGTTAGGAATTTATCTTCTAGTGGAAACCTTGGCATTTTGACAGGAGGCTAACATATTCTAATGTTTTATAGGAATGTTGCTTTGGTTGTGGTATACAGAACGAATTGGGGGTTGGGGAAGAGGGGAGACTTCTGGCAGAGAAAATAATTGATAGGCTGTTGTAATAATCCAGGAATGAATCATTGAAGGACCAGATAAGGAGTGCAGTGTTGCTTATAAAAGTAGATTCATTTTTCTGTTTGGTTGTAGTAATGCAGCTGGGTCAGTGGTGTACAAATAATTGTTCTTAAGTATTATCTAGTACTGTGCAAAGGAAACCCTGTTATGGGGAAATAATGTTCAGTAATTAATGCTTGCATATTACATTTGCGTGTTACGGTATGACATAAAAGGAAGTACTTAAAGATTTCATATATAGATTTTCTTTCTTAAGTTTATTTTTGGAAGAGAGAAAGAGAGAGGGTGCGTGTGCACACGAGCAGAGGAGAGGCAGAGAGAGGGAGAGGGAGAATCCCCAGTAGGCTCCACGCCAACAGTGCAGAGCCCCACGTGGGGCTTGATCCCATTGACCATGAGGTCATGACCTGAGCTGAAATCAAGAGTCAGATGCTTACTGACTGAGCCACCCGGGCACCCCCACATAGATTTTCAAAAGTCTGCTTGGTCAGTCATAATAGGAGGGATGGTTCCTGTCAAGAGAGCAGTGCAGTGCAGGTGATTATTCCAGGAACCAAAATTCTGTAAAATATATCTTTGCGATGTTTGATATTTTGTGAGATATTTTTTTACTTTTTAGTTTTTGTATCTCTTCTAAGTTCTTCTTTATTAACCTAAAGGACTTGCTTTTTAAGTAATTGCCAGAGAAAGAATCCTTATATACCTGACCCATTTCTCTTTTCTATTACTATGGTGGAATTCTTTGCCATATAAGATGCGAATCTGATAGTCTTTCTCATACTCTTTACAGTTCCTTTAGCTGAGCATATATACTTTTCACCCTTTATTTCTTTTTTTCTTTTATGTTTATTTATTTTGAGAGAGAGAGAGAGACAAGAGTGGGAGCCAGGGAGGGGCAGAGAGAGAGGGAGACCCAGAATCCAAAGCAGGCTCCAGGCACCGAGCTGTCAGCACAGAGCCGGACGCTGGGCTCGAACCCACAAGCCGTGAGATCATGACCTGAGCCCACTGGGCCACCCAGGCGCCCCTCACCGTTTATTTCTAAAGTTTATTTCATTTTCTCTCTTCATCCCTTAAGGTTACTAATTCATTTTCTCTCACATGTAGATGTAAGAGATGTTTTTTGTTGTTTTGTGACTGAAGAAAAAAGTATCAAAGTACTTCATATGAAAGATAATAAAAGGTAGAAGTGGAGTGGAAAAAGATGAAAAGAGAAAAGTGTGGTATTGTGAGAAATTAACTTGGTTTTCATCCAGTGCCTGACACAGAGCTCCAAAAATCCTTGTAATTTCTTAAGTGCTAGGAATATCTTTTGCTATTCATAACAAACCCTTTCAAACACCTCTGAGTTTATGCTAATGAAGTGATTTAGGGTGGAATCCCTACATAGCCTCAGAACCCAGGCTGTTCTCTGGGAAGACCAAGTGAATAGAGGGTTGAAACTTTCAGCCCTACCCACCCTCCTCCTGGAAGGAAGGGCTGGAGATTAAAGCTCAGTGAAATTGCTTGAGCAACAAGATTTAATAAGGTTCTGCCCAAAGTTGTAATGAGCCAGAGCTGGTATCTCATCCCAGTTGCACGGGGACTGAAGCTCCTGCTATCAGAACCCTTCTGGACCTTACCCTGTGTACGGCTTCATTTGGCTGTTCATCTGTGTCCTTTATAATAAATTGGTAAGTGTAAGTGAGTCTCTGAGTATTGTGAGCAGCTCTTGTAAGTTAGTCAAACCTGAGGGAGGAGGTTGTGGGATCCTCAAAGTATAGCCATTTGGTGAGAAACACAGATAACAACCTGGCCTTGTGATTGTTATCTGAAGTGGGGGCAGTCTTGTGGGACTGATGCCATCTCCAGGTAGATTTCTGTGTCAAAAGTGAATAATACCAGTCATTTGCTGCTGAGAATCGGATAATTGCTTGGTGGTGTTGGGATACACATTTGGCAAAATGCTTGCGAAGGAGTAGAGTCTGGGTATGCCAGATTATAGGTATTTTGAGCCATCACAGGAAAGTAAGTACAAATTTTCAGATGTTAGGTTTAAGAGGAGCAGTCTAGCAGTTCTTTTTTTTTTTTCTCCCAAACCTAGTCACTTTATTAAAAGAGATAAACAAGAAATCAGAAAATGTGATTTAAAAAAAAAATGTTTATTTTGTGAGAGAGAGAGAGAGAGAGAGAGAGAGAGAGAGAGTGTGTGTGTGTGTGTGTGTGTGTGTGTGTGTGTGTGTGTGTATACAGAAGCTGCGGAGTGGCAGAGATTGGGGAAAAGAGAGAATCCCAAGCAGGCTCCGTACTGTCAGCGCAGAGCCTGACAAAGATCATGACCTATGCCAAAACCAAGAGTTGGACGCTTAACCGACTGAGCCACCCAGGTGCCCCCAGAAAATGTCTTTTTGGCAGTTTGCTAATTCTGATTAGTAAAAACTTTGGAACCAAGACCTAGTTAAAAATAAAGGTTTATATCTTGACAAATTGTTATGTTTATATTAATTTATTGATGACTAACCAAAATGGGTGCACTGGGAATGCTCATATATGTGGGATTTACTATTGTGCAGACATTTACATATGAATATGAGTATTATGGCGTAGAAGGAATGTGGTCAGTTCATGTTCCTTTTGAACTCATGTTCCTCAGGGCCTCTAAACTTTGGGCTTCCTCCGTTTTGTCTGTTTTCTGGTTGTCTGCTTTGTGTCAGACCTATTGTTGGCTGTAACTAGAGCACAGAAAATAATAGGAAATTGGTTGGGAGGCCTGGTGAGGCGGGTTGGGAATGTGGCTGATTTGGGGAGCAAGGGAAAAGAATAATTGAAATACGCAGTTCTTCTCACTTTTACTTTTATTTTCTTCTTATACTTCTGTTTTGGTTTCTTTTTTATTTATTAATTTTTAATTATTATTATTATTATTATTATTATTATTTTTACTCCCTCCAGAAACTCCATTTCATTTCACGTTGCCTAAGGAAGGTGATATTATCCCACCATTGACTGGTGCAACTCCACCTCTTATTGGTCACCTGAAACTGGAGCCCAAGAGACACAGTACTCCTATTGGTGAGCGACTAAAATGTAATAATATTTAAAGCAGAATTTCTGAGGTACCATTCTTTATGCAAGTGATTCTTTTAGATTTGAGGAGTTGGGCCTGCCTGGTAAGGTTGGTTTTGTCTTAGAGAATAAGCTGTGATGTTTGATTCCATGAATTTTCTCCTAGAAGATACTGAGTGGTAATGAGAAGAAAGAAAGGGTGGGAGGAAGGAAGGAAGAGAATACACAGATTTTATTCTCTTACTTGCAGGGCAATAGAATCTGAGTGCGAAGTAATGATACAGAGCTATTTTTATAAGGAAGGGACAGCAAATAGGGTAGAAGTACTGTTTATTCAGTACCCTGGCTATCAGTCTGCTACTTGACAGGGCAGGGAAACTTAGATCCTCCTTCCCTGAAACAGCCAGCAGTCTTCTGCATTAACCTATTTGTTTTCTCTAGTCAGTGCTGGGAGGTAACAGTCATGCCGTCTGGAGTCTCCTGCTACCTATGCCTGATGCTGGCAGATGTGGGTTGGCTGAGGGCTCATGCAGCATCCTTTGTCCAGATGCAGAAGTGGAACTGAATCCTGTTGCTCCTCTTAAGACCAGGTGTCAATACTAGTGCGTAGTTGTTGATACTGTGACAGGATCTATCCTAGGAAACCCCCCCCTTCAATCCTGCAGAGCTGTGGAGCCAAACAGGCAAATTGGTGACCTCAAATTGTAGTTTTTCGTGTTTGTATTTTAGTGTTTTTCCTTTCTTCCTCCTGCCTCCCTCTTTCAGGTATTAGCAACTATCCAGAAAGCACCATAGTAACCAGTGATGTCATGTCTGAAAGCATGGTGGAGACCAATGATCCCATACTTGGGAATGAAAAAGGAAATCCTGGGGCTGCCCCAGAAGTGGATGATAAATTGTGTCTAAGAATGAAACTGGTCACTCCTGAGACTGAGACGAGTGAAGAGGCTTTGCAGTTTAGTTTGGAAAGTAAGTTTTATTTTATGTCAATCTTGGGTAATTAGTAGCTGCAGATCATATGAGAAGTATTAGTTATCTTTCTCCTAGTTACAATGATTAATACTTTTATAATTGTATTTCTAAAGTCTTAAGTCTCACAGACTTAAGTCTTTGCTTTCAGCTGGGCACTGTCATGTTACTGAAGATGCTTCATTTTATAATCTCTGGTGCTGCTTGTTTCTCTGTATTAAACCTGCATATATAAAGTAATTGGTTTTCATGTTAAGAAACAGTTCAGGGGCGCCTGGGTGGCGCAGTCGGTTAAGCGTTCGACTTCAGCCAGGTCACGATCTCGCGGTCCGTGAGTTCGAGCCCCACCTCAGGCTCTGGGCGGATGGCTCAGAGCCTGGAGCCTGTTTCCGATTCTGTGTCTCCCTCTCTCTCTGCCCCTCCCCCGTTCATGCTCTGTCTCTCTCTGTCCCAAAAATAAATAAACGTTGAAAAAAAAAAATTAAAAAAAAAAAAAAAACTAGTTCAGAGGAGGGTAGAAAATGCAGGATTGTGGATTCACACTCTAGGCTTGTATTGACTATTTCTCCATTACTTGCATGTTAATGGTTATGGCTAGAATACAGAGAAGGTACAAACAAGGGAGGTTGCAAAGATCCAGATTTGGAAAGGCCTTTTACATGATGCTGAGACACTGAAGAATTGTAGGCAAGAGAATAATATCAGATTAGCTTTTTTAAAAGTATCAGTTGAGTATTAAAAACTTCATGCCTTTGTGCTTTATTCCTTGCCTTGCCTTCCCATTTCCTATTCTCCTGCCTGGAAAACTCAGATTTTGTTTAACCAGGAAGTAAGATGGAGATGAGAGGATCAGTCAGAGAGGTGAATAGTAGAATTGAGAGAACCTTGGGACCAGTTGAATATGGAAGTTAGAGGGATGGGGGAAAAATACAGAATGAATCTACATCTGAATTTAGTTTTCATGATAGCACTCCAAAGTAGATATCCTTTTTTCCAGAAACAGAGGTTTTAAAGTTACATGCCTAAGGTCACAATAATTGCTAAGAGATAATGTTACAGTTTCAGTCAGATCTGTCTGACACAAAAGTTTATAATTTTTCCACTAGGTAGTTTGTAAATGCTGTTTAATGGAGTTAGAACAGGAAGAAGTCTTATAAAAGAGATGGGAAAGGAAGCTTATGGGGAGGAGAATTACAAGAAGATAATGTCAGATGCAAAAGTGAATGTCTAATAAGGTATATCTGAAAATGTACATTGGATTTGGCCATTCGGATCCATTTGGTGACTCTAGCAAGAACTGTTCCAGTGTGGTGCTTTGGGTGGGAGCTATACTGAAGTTAATTGAGGAGTGATGGGAAGAAGAGGCAGCAAACATATTCTACTTTTGAGAAGTTTATATGAGAAAGGAAAAAATATGCCACGTTAGATTTAGGATTGGAGATTTTTTTCATTTTTATGCCTAAGCATAGAGAGGCCTAAGCATTTTATAGGCTGAGAGAAAGTCTCCAAAAGAGAGATGGGTTAAAAA
The DNA here is from genome assembly GCF_016509475.1 of Prionailurus bengalensis. Lineage (NCBI taxonomy): Eukaryota > Metazoa > Chordata > Mammalia > Carnivora > Felidae > Prionailurus > Prionailurus bengalensis. The sequence continues at coordinate 60,233,671 of NC_057355.1, forward strand.
TGAGGGAATAGGGGAAACAGTTAATGGATCAAAACCCTGAGGGAGTTGGGAGAGGAAGCTTTCAAAAGACTATAGCAGAATGGGTGGACTTGAATAAGAAGGGCCTCTCATTCTCTGGAGACCAAAGAAATTTTAGCTAATATGCTTTGAGTACTTATGATATTCCAGGCATTTTACAAGTATAGCTCATTGAATCTCACAACAAACCTGTGAAGTAAGTCCTGTTACTATCCTCATTTTATAGGTGAAGAAACTGAGGCACAGGAAGATTGAGTGCTTTTCCTAGAGTCAAACAGCTAGTAAATGGGGTAGCCTGAATTTAAAGTGGTTTTTTTGTTTAATATTTTTTAATGTTTATTTTTGAGAGAGAGAGAGAGAGAGAGAGAGAGAGAATGAATGAATGAATGAATGAATATGGGAGCATGAATGGGGGAGAGGCAGTGAGGGAGACATCAAATCTGAAGCAGGCTCCAGGCTCTGAGCTGTCAGCACAGAGCCCGACGCAGGACTCGAACCCATGAACTGCGAGATCATGCATGACCTGAGCCAAGGTCAGACACTTAACTGACTGAGCCACCCAGGCACCCCAACTAAGAACCCAGGGGCCCACCTGGCTGGCTCAGTTGGAAGACCATGCGACTCTTGATCTGAGGGTTGTGAGTTTGAGCCCCATGTTGGGTGTAGAGATTACTGAAAAAAATAAACTTAAAGTAGTTTCAAGAACCAGCAGTCTGGGTCTGAATTATAGTGCTCTTCTACTTTTTCCGTGCTTATTAATTTGAATTATAGAACCTCAGTAGAAATTAAAGTATTACATGTTTCCATTTTTATTCTCTCTGAAATCAAGTGGGGCTTATCAAGAGAGTTTATGGTAGCCTTGAATCTTTAGATTTGAAGTTAAAATTGGGAAGACCTTAAGTGGAGCTAACATAATGGACGGTATTACTACCTTTCCTGATAGTAGGAGTACACTGTCTGGCAGTCACTGGACTCAGAGTTTTACTCATTTCATCTTCACAACAAACCTGTGAGATTGGTTCTGGTTTATCTCTATCTTATAGATGAGGAAAGTGACTCAGAAGATGGGGTTTACTCCAAGTTGGACTACTAATGCTGGAGCCAGGGCCTGTTTCATAGCCAGGGCTCTAACCACTAAACTTCTGCCCCCTTGATGGACTGTTAAGAAGATTATGTTGGGTCATGAATATTTTAGAAATGTTTAAAAATATGTGTTATTTTCTCTAAGGCTGGAATAAATTTCTAAAGGAACACATTTTAATCCCTTGGCATTAGTGACACTGCTTTGAGAATATGGGATTCTTTTCAGTGTCGCTCTTAATTCTTTGCTACAGATTCTTTCTTGAAAATAAGTTTTGTTTTTCAAATATTTGTCCCAAAGGCACTTTGGGAAGAACTTGAGTACCTTCTGTGTATGGGTTCTCTTAAAACTGTGCACTGTTTAAAAGAAACAAAAACAACCAAACTGCACACTATTGAAAATTTGTATCAATTGAAAACATTTTCTTGTATAATTTATTTTACTAAAGTTTTTTTCTTTATTAAAGTTTCGTATTTTCTTACTATGTAAATTTTTTACATCCTGTATGAGAAGAGAGATGAATTGGTTGAGGAGAAGTTTTAATTTTCATTTTTACATGCTAGTGTTGAGTAGTTCATTATATTTCTGGACAAACTGATTAGTCTTCTGTAGGAAATTTGAAAGAAAATTGGTGCAAGTGAGGAAAAACTTGTACTGTTTAAGTGTAAGTCTTTTTATGTTCACTTATTATTCTTACTCCTTTTTGTTACTTGTTGCAATTATTAGAGCAGGTTTTCAGAGGAGGTGTTTAGGTGTGATACTAACTGAATTGTTTCTTTCTCTTTTCTCCTTTTGCTTTTGTTTTTATTCAGAGCCTGCAATTGGTGAAAAAAAAAATGGATCTACTGCAGTTGCTGAGGCTGTTGCCAGGTAACCTGAGCTGGTTGCTATTTAGAGGAGTTTAATATACAAAGCCACTCTGTTAATAAGAGGAAGATGATTTATCAATAAAGGAAAAATCTTAAAATGAAACTCAGCATAAAGGATTTAGCCATGTATTGAATCTAACAGTAGGCTGTCTTATTAATACTTTCAGCTTTTGCTATACTTAGAACTAAGATATTTAAAGGTGTTTCCCTTTCTCTCTTTTGTTCATGTGAGTATACCCTTTTCTTTGTTTCTTTTGAGGAGACTGAGATTATTGCTGCTGTTGGTAAGGCAATAAAGGGTTTAAAGAAAAACAGCCTTAGACCTTGTTCCTTCAAGGATTCCCAACTCCTCCACAACCTCAGGCCATTTTCTCTTCTGCCTGCCAAATTAACTGTTGTGTTGAACTGTTATTTTTGCTTTGTCATGAATGCTGTAATGCTTTGGGGATGTGTTTGACCCCATCCTGAGGCTTTAGTGGCAAGCTTTGCCATCTGGTGGCTGTGAGAGTAGAATTGTTTCATTGGTTCATGGCATGAGTCATCCAGTGTGAACGTACTAGTGGCAGTTGGTGAAGTATAGGTGAGGATTCTTAAATCAGGCTTGGCAGGTACAGTAAATAGGTATAGCAGGCTAGGTGCAAGAGCACAAGGTATTAAGGATTATGGCCAACTGAATGTGTGTCCTGTTTGAACACATGCCCCTGTTCAGCTCCAGCCCGTTATTACCATGCAAGAAAGAAAACTTAGTTTTGTCAGATGCTGTTGGTTGTAGTTCTCTGTCCATCTTATTTCCTGTGAATTTTCTTTAAGAGCTTTTTTATTGTGCTAATTGGAAACAAGTATGAAGAATGGCATTTTGACATAAGGTGTGGGGTTTGGGACGCAGAGCAAGGATTTTATTCCTTCTGTGCCTAAGAAAGATAATCTCCAGAGGTACTTTTCCTTTCGAAACTAACACAGTATGTTGCTTTAACTTGTTATCTTAGTCCCCAGAAGACCATGTCTTTGTTTAGCTGTGTCTGTGAAGCACAACAAGATCCTGAAGCTCGAAATCGGGATCCTCCCTCTGCACCCATCAAGTGAGCATTATTTTCATAGCCTCTTTTGAGCTGTATTTATTTGCAAAATGGTTGGTTCCAAAATCTAGAATGTATTGCTACCATTTTGTGAACTTGAGCTTACATTTTTACCTGATGGACCGTGATATATTCTAGACAGATTTATAAGTGAGATGTCAAGAGAAGTTTTATTTAATATTTATAAAGTTTTTTGTCTTGATCTTGTTCTGTCAATTTGAAATGATTCAGTCTTCATAAATTTATGAACCTATATCATTCTATATTTTTAAGATTATTTTTTCTTAGTTTTAGAAATGTTTATTTTTAACAAGACTTTTTATTTTTCTTCAGTTTCCCATAGGGCAAAACTGAGATGTTCAACACTCCAAATTTAAAGTTTGTCATACTTGATAGAATTAAGATTTGGAATTATGGAATTATGGATGGAATTATGATTTCTTTACTCCATAATCTTTTAGAACAGCTCTAAAACAGAAAAAAAAAGTAATAAGATTGAGTTACAAAGTATTTTTTCTCAATTAAAAAATTTTTTTTGACATGTATTTATTTTTGAGAGACAGAGCATGAGCGGGGGAGGGGCAGAGAGAGAGGGAGACACAGAATCTGAAGCAGGCTCCAGGCTCTGAGCTGTCAGCACAGAGCTTGATGCAGGGATCGAACCCATGAACTGTGAGGTCATGACCTGAGCTGATGTCGGATGCTTAACCGACTGAGCCACCCGGGCACCTCTTTTTCTTTATTTAAATAATGAGAGTATCTTATTTGATATGTACAATTCTTGTATTTAGTATAGGGAAATAAGTAATGGCAATGGAAATAAACTTGTATTTTCATTATGACGTTTAGTGATTTTTGTAGAGAATGATAATATTTTGTCAGCAGGTATATTCCTAATAGTGTTATTTGCAGCATAATTTTTATAGTCTTTATTAACAAATGTTGAAAAGAAACATATCAGTGCTTTTAGTGGCATTCTGATTATTAAATGTGAGCTTGTTGGTATTCTTGAGAATCAAATAGCCCAGGTCATATCCTTTATTGTATCAAGAAGCTTATTAGGTGAAACGCTACTTTGTGTGATTCAAAAAGTGATACAGTAATGGCCTCGCAATTACTAAATTTACTGAGGCATTCTACTGCCTTCCCATTTAACTAGAATATCTTAGGCCAAAGTGCTGGTGATTTTGTTTAATCTTAGTAGAACACAGGCCTGAGTATCCAGCTGGATTTGATTTCAGTTGCTCCACAGACAGACCTACACTCAGAATATAAAGGTTAGAAGTTTGTTAAGTATGGAGATTTATTCTTCCCTTTTTCACTTTGGGTTAATTTTATTTGGACTTTTCCTGCTAAAATTTGCTTTCTTAGCATCAGTTTCCAAATCTGGCATATAGTGACCAAGGTAGGGTTGTGTAGCTGGAACAAATGAATAAAGAGAGGTGTGGCCCTTCTTAGAGTTGACTGGATTTCTCTTGTCTTCTAAAGCTCTTTTCTAGTGCTAAAGATTCCTTCTTTATTGTTTATTGGGACATTAACATACATCTTTACAGTAGGTATTTCTCAGTTTTATTTATGTTTGAGGATTTATAAACTTGGTAAGAGTGGAGCAACACTTTCCTGCAGTATGTGTTGCAATTAAGGCTTTGCCTTTTACCTGCTATTCTGTATATATGTATGAAAATATATGAATGTGGGGGGAAATGATTGTGATTTTAATGTCACTCATTTGACTGAGGCTAACATGAGAATGATAAATACCAAAATCATAGGATATTCATACCTGCTATTTGATAGGAATCTGCTGAATTTTGCTAGTGTTGAAATGAGACTTCTTTGGTCTTTAGAGAGAAGAGAGTTGTTCTGATTAACTCTTTGGGGAAAAAAAGCAACTTAATACTTGTCAATTAAGATTAAAAAAAGTGTTGGGGCACCTGGGTGTCTCAGTCAGTTAAGTATCCGACTTAAGCTCAGGTTACTATCTCACAGCCAGTGAGTTGGAGCCCCCCATTGGGCTCTGTGTTGACAGCTCAGAGCCTAGAGCCTGCTTCAGATTGTCTCACCCCCACCGCACCCCCCCGCCCCTCCTCCACTCTCTCTCGCCTTCAAAAAATAAATAAACATTTTTTTAAAAAGTCCAAAATAAAACAAAACTTTGCTTTGGAAGTGAAATTCTATTCAGAGGTTCTACCCTAAATAAACAGCTTCTGTAAAATGTGGTAGGCTTGTTTAAGGGTGAGAAACAATGGTAATTGAATTCTTCAAATGGCTAATCCTGTTCTTGTAGCTTTTGACTAACTTTCATTGCTCAGCTGTTAATGTGTTAGCTGTCTAAAAGAGTCACACATGAGTATTAAGTTCGTAGAAAACATGAAGTGAGTCTTAATTGCTTTGTTTTACACAACTAGTATTGATTGAACATCTGCTGTGTACCTAGCCCTGAGTGGAGTAATTTTTATATATGGTTACTTGCAACCTCATCACAGTAAGTGTTACTCTTGGTGGTCTTATTCTTGCCTTATCTTTATTGTATTATATATCCTTATTCACTTGAGGTTCCTGACAGGACTCAAGCTATGACTACCAAATTTTTACCAGGCTCTCTTTGGCTAGAACTCTATTCTAAAGCTCTCTTTAATCTCCTGTTCTGGTAAACTGATGTAAATAAGATAGAAATCTCAGAAACTTCTCCTTTTGTCTTTCTACTCAAGATCCGGGGTCGAGCATTTCTTAGAGAGCTCTTCATGTTTCCTTTTTTCGGCCTACCCATGTCAGCTCAGTTCTTAAGGGGTGAGAGCTTCTCCCAGATTGGAGACAGCTTTCTCTGTCTCAGTGGTAACTAGTCTTTCTCTGGGCAAAGAATACAGCAATATATGACATGGTTTCTAAATCCTTGGTCATCCTGAATGTTATCTTCTGTGGGTTTATGCCTTATAAAATAGGATACTCCAAACTGAAGCAGATCCAGTTGTGGTCTTACTGTGGTCAGTTCAGAATGGATTCCTTTTGTCTTTATTCTGGCTACTATGCATTTAATGGAGCCTAAAATGTGTTAGTTTCTTGTTTTGTTTGTAGTGCACTGATTCATCGAATTTGTAATTTACCAAAAAGTTAAAAGTTTATACGCATTTTCTACATGAATTTGCTACTTATACAATTAGTTTACTTAATCTGAGAGTAGATTTTTGCAGCTACTCAATGGAGAGAATATCAATAAATGTCCAGAGTACATTTATTAAGCACTTACTGTATATTAAGCCCTGTTAGATGTTTTAAGTAGAGATGAATAAATAAGACACGGTTTTTTTTTAAGTTTACCTAGAGAGAGTTGGGGAGGCAGCGAGAGAGAGGGAGATAGAGATTCTTCAGTCTGTCAGTGGAGAGCCTGATGCAGGGCTCGAACTCACAAACCACAAGATCATGGCCTGAGCCGAAATCGAGAGTCGGATGCTCAACTGACTGATCCACCCAGGTGCTCCTAAGACATGAATTTCAAGTTTCTATGTATGTTACCTGCTCACTTGGAGTTAATCTGGGCCTTTTTGTTCTGGTTAAAGACATTTAAGAAAGCCCCTAGGCTCCTCAGGACTTCATAGTATCTGTTTTATAGGAGACATTAATCAAATGGTTGTGGGATAAATAAATAAATCCCTGGTGTAGCCAAATGAAAAGAAGTAGGCTATATCTTGAGAACTTTCTTAGAGGAATCAAGTCATTCTGAATTGTTAGTTGTAAGATATGTCAGTTTATCTGGCAAAGCTCGAACCTCACCTATAACTCTATCCTGTATAGATGAAGTTTCTTTTCCTAAAATTTTTGCTTGTTGTTTGCGGGTGGAGGTGAAGAAAAGAATCTAAAATGCTAGCAGTCATTTAAGGAATGTTAGAACCAATAAAAACCAAATGAGACATGTGGACCTAATTGATCTCTTATGAAGTAGATCCCTAAACAGCCTTCATTGACTATGACTTCAGTAATGACTTTAAATTTTTTTGTTTACCTTATTTTCCTGTGTCAAGTTTCAGAGTTCATAGCTAGTGATGGGAATGCATTTTATGACTATTGTATCATCATGGTGATAGAGTCCTATGTACCATTATTTTCTCAAGAGTGAAATTACGTTGAGAAAGGTGATATGCTGGGTCGCCTTATTTTCTCCCTTTCCCACATTTTCCATATTGTCAAATTATGGTTCCCTTGCTAGTACACACACAAACTCACACCTGTTTACTTGACATGGTTTCTTTATATGGTTGATTTTCAGAGGGAACTCGCTCAGTTTTCCAAGTACTCAAGATGAAGAAGGAAAGGAAAGATTGGAAGGTGACCAAAGGACCAGGCAGAGTCAACAGCCCATGCAGCCCAGTTGTCCTGTCAAAGACCCTCCATCTCCTGCCTCTCGGCAGGTGGCTACACAGGGGTCATCCAGTCCTCAAGGGGAAGCATTGAAGGCAGATGTGCTAGAAGGCCAGAAAGAAGGACGAAATACCAATCAGGAAAAACCTAGTAATGCCTTGATTGAAAGGCCCAGCCAAAATAACATAGGAATCCAGACCATAGAGCATTCTCTGTGGGTCCCAGAAACTGTTTCAGCAGCAACTCAGACTGTAAAGAATGTGTGTGAACAGGGGACCAGTACGGTGGACCAGAACTCTGGAAAACAAGATGCCATGGTTCAGACTGACAGGGGGAGTGGTGAGAAACCAGTCAGTGCTCCTGGGGATGATACAGAGTCGCTCCATAGCCAGGTGAGAGAACGTCTAGGGTATCTCAGGGGCCCTGTTTTGACTTTATGGATTCCCAGAGAATTTAAGTTGTGATACTTCTACCTAATGATAATTCTTAACACTTTTGTGCAGACCAGTCATTAAAAACAATTTTTCCAAGATAGATAGGGTTGTGAAAATTATGGGTAGCTATATCTAATAGATAGTCTCTTATGGAAAATGAAATAGTGCTAGAGTTTATCAAGTAGGTCTTTACTGGATGAAAAAGCCAAAAAATATAGACTGGGCCCTGATATATTCTTCTACATTTAATCTTTTCCTTCTGCTGTCAGTTTGCATCCTCCCTTAAAAGCATTGGAGCTAATTGCTTCTCTCCCAAGTCTGTTTCACCAAAGTTCCCAGGAACTAAAGGAGTAGGAAGCAGAGGAGAAGAGATAGAAGAAACATGAAGGATAGTGTAGCACAGTATTGGAAACCAAGAACAGTAAGAGAAATAGAGGAAGGGGGTGTCCTCAGGCGGTGAGGACTGCACAGGCTGCAGCTAGACATAACGGGAGGAAAAGGATCAGGGGTGGTGGACGTGAGGCTGGAGGAGCAACAGGTTCTTGGGAATAGAGTAAGGGAGTAGGTAGTAGTAACAATCGACTTAAGAGGTGGTGGTAGAAATGTACGTGTTAAGAAATAAGAGGAAGTTCAATTTCGTCAGGTGGCAGTGGGTTCCATGGTAGGGAAAATTTGGAAATTACTAATAGCGGTTAAACTGCCCTTTCAGTTGCTGTGGTAGATCGTCTTCACTTGGAATCTGCCTAGGAAAGCTTCATTAGTGATGTGCATCTCATTCTAATTTTCCAACTTGTTTGTTTTATAAAAATAAAATAATATAGTTCCTCTTTATTGAAAACCTACAGTGTATCAGCATTGTGCTCAAGACAACCCATGAGGTTGGTATTATTATTCCCATTTCACAGGTAAAGAAATCAAGCTGAAGAGAGGTTAAGTAACTTGCCCAAGATTTTGCCATCAGTAGGTGGCAGAACTGGAATTTGAACTCAGCATATCTGACTTCAGAATCGGTATTCTTTTCATTATGCTATGTTGCTTTTCTATTTGATAATCATGGCCTGTGTAGTCTTGTTCTGTTTATCCATGCCTCTCCAGGAACTCCAGAAATTCTGTTTATGTTATTAGCCTTTTTGATAACATGGTCTCTGAGACCTAAGACTTTATCAGTTTGTACAGATTGAAAATAGAATAGCCTTTTGAATATAGGGGTTATAGTAGATCAGACCCTATTTTGCACTTGTTTTTACCCTTAAAGTGTTGGCATTCTGCTATAAATAACTTCTCTGCCTTTATAAAAAGAATTTAACTTGATCCTAAAGATAGCAATCTCGTTGAAGCCACTAGATTATATTTTCCTTACTTAAATAACATTTTTCCTCTGTAAAGTAGGGAAATAATCCCTGCTCCTATCTCATGTTGATGAAAGCAGGAACCAGTGAGCCAGAGCAGTTAGGCCTAGGCTTTGGAGTCAGACCACTTTATCTGGAATATGCGAGGATTAAATTAGATAAAGTTCTCCACACTGGATCTGGCACATAGTAAATGTTCAATATGTATTGGCTGCTGCTGCTGCTACCTACTGATTATTATTATTTTAAATACTGCTGTTACCACCAACAAAGCCACTGCTGATACTGTACTACTATTGTGTCATATGGAGTGAAATAACTTTTTAAAGAGCTAGTTGCTCCTGTTAAGAAAGGTGCTAGAAAAATCTAGGTGAATAGGTACAGTCTGACTTGGGAAAGATGAAAAGTTCTGGAGGTGGATATGGTGATGTTTGCACAACAATGTGAATGTACTTAATGTCAAACTGTCTACTTAAAAATGGTTAAAATGGTAAATTTCATGTTACGTGTATTATACTACAATGAAAAAACAGAGATGGGGTGGGTGCGGTAACAGAAAATATAGATTGGTGTGCTGTCTTTTGAAGAATGGTTGGAAAATGAGGAATGCTTTCTGGAGGTTTTCCAGGTGTCAGTGCTTTTGTATCCCCTGCATTCTGGGTAGGACTGAGGCCAGTGGGGAGAAAAGCATAGGCAGCCTACCTTTGACATTGCTTAAAGTTTGACTTCTTTATCCAGTGGGCCTGGAGCTAGGCTTTTAATGAAGGAAAGTATGGTTTTGTTTTCATTTTCTTATCTTCCTTTTATGATGACAAGATCTTCAAGTTATTTATCTTTACAGAGACCTCTTTTCAGAAGACTATTTGAAGAGAGAGTAAGCATAGATTTCTTTTTATCTGCCCCCTTTTCCTTCTTTCCTTTCTTATTCTATTAGTCATATTTAAGTGTCTGTCTTGAAATGATCATTTGTCTGGCTGTTGTAGTGGAAAAATACAGGAAGACTTCTTGAGAAGCCTGAATACAAGGAGTGCTTTATGTATCCCTGAAACCTTCTAGACATCTGTGATCCTGGACCTGCCTGTCTGTGTGTGAGGGCAGGAGGTCCAGTTGTCATGGTTCTGATGCAGGGGCACCCTGATGATTGAGATGTGACAGACCAGTGCTCTGGCCATTCATTAGCCAGAATTATATATATAGAAGTATTTTAAGGAATTAGTGGATCTAAGTTTCCATGCTTTTTACTTATATTTATTCACATAATTTACATTTCCATTTTAGTGGATATTTTACCCCCAAGATGGAGTTGGAGTGGGAATTATTCAGGTAAATTATTGAAAGCTTTAGGTAAATTACTATCACTACCACATTGGTCAGTGAAAACCCAGGATCATCATCATTGCAGTAATATATATAGTTCTTTTCAAAGACTTGAATACCTTGACAATGCTGAAAGAAAAAATCAGTCTGCTATGGGGAAATAAGGTGGGAGAAAAAAAGTGCGCATTTTCTCCTCAGAATTACCGGTGGGGTTGAGGGGAGGGTGTGGATGCTGTTAAATGTATATGTGTTATGAGAAAACATGTGGATAGCAGTTGTCATGTAAACAAAAATGCAGGGCTTATTTAAGCTATTTATTTAAGCTATTAAATTAATCCTTTATGATACAAGTAAATACAGAATCCTTTTACTGGGCACTAGCTTGGCTCTTAAGTTACAATCTGTTATTTGGAAGAGATTAAATATTCCATATTTAATCCTGAGAAAAATCTGTGCATCTTGTTCTAGGCATAAAGAAACTATAGTTCTGATTTACTAAAGCAGGAAAAACAGACTGCACTGATATTAACAGATACTCTTGTTTTTATATAAAGTTTTAAAAAATGCCTGCCTTCCTTTTTTTAAAGAGATGTTGCAAGTATAAGTTTATATACTGATTGATAATTCAGCCTCAAAATCAGAAGGATTATAATGTAAATGTACTTTTGTTGGGGGGAGGTCAGAGTTTCACTTAAATATCCTAGATACAAGTGCTAGATGTTACAATTTTGATTGAGACAGAAATAGGTCATTTTAAGTGATAACTGATACAGACTCTTCCTAGCCTCTGGCTATATAGCTGGTCCATCCCTGTTCTTATCTATAGGTGAATAAAAAAATAAAGCAACTGGAAAATTCCATCACACTAGATTCATGGAACCTCTGAACACTGCCTATCATGAAGCAGTTGATTTTTGATTCTGCCACTTTGCAGTGATACCTATGCTTGTGTTCTATTTTTTCTGCCACAGGGAGAGGAAGAGTTTGATATGCCTCAGCCTCCACATGGCCATGTCTTGCATCGCCACATGAGGACAATCCGTGAGGTTCGCACACTTGTCACCCGTGTCATCACAGATGTGTATTATGTGGATGGAACAGAAGTAGAAAGAAAAGTAACTGAGGTAATGCATACTTAGGTCTATGTGGCAAATTTCTTTGGGTAGAAAAAATTCCCTGGCTCTCCACTTCCACCCCTTCCCGCCTTTCTTGTGCAACTAGCTTCTTTGTTTTCCTTCATCTTGTGAGAAAGATTTAAGAATCTGGTAAGAGAGGAGAGTCTTGAATTCTGTGTTTTTCCCAACCACGAGTTTACTGTTTAACCTCTGGCCACTTATTTAACCAGTCCCATCATGGTTTCTGTTTCGTAAAGAACAGATTGATAAATCTGTTATGTTATAACTACATTTTATCTATTATTTTAATTCTTGGAAACTAAAGAGGTTTAGAACTCCTTGCTTTGCTCCATGTTTTCTCACTTGTTGTCACGTTTGCTCATTGTGTCCTTTCTTGGTCTCCATCCATTTGTGGTTATAGACCTGTTTGTAGGAGATGCACCTTTATGTCTTAGTAGGATTCATTACAGACTCATTCCCAGTGTTGGAAAATATCAGCATTTATTCACTGTTAGATTGGACGGCATCATATGCTGACTGTTTACATCTCAATACTGGCTGATATCAGATTTTCAAGAATTAAAGATGTGGCACTATCTTGGTACATATGTTAATTTCTGGGAACCCATTTTATTAATTGATGAGAGGCACAGGTACTTCCTTCCTTCCTTAGGCCTTGTTGCCATACTTAGGCACATCTTAAAAAATTTGCCAGATAGCCATACGGGAAGTTGAGACCAGGAAGAATTAAACTCTGATATATATATAGTCTTATTTAATGGAACACATTATTGCAGTTGTTCACTAATGGGCCATTGTGGCCCTCATGTCAGAAAGCATTTGACTTTAGTTTGAGAAATTTTCTTGTGTATTTTATTGTACACCAAAATCCCAGATGTTAATTCATCTTCAATTTTTATGTTTGTGGAATTTTTTCAATATTGCTACTATTTTAGAAAAATTAGGAGATTAGCATCTTTAGAAAAACAGTTTGATTTCATGAACAGTTTTTGTAACTCTTGTAGTTTAAAATGTTATACATGTTACTATATTATTTGATGTGGTGCTCTCAAAAGTATATTTCTGGAAACAGGCCTTTTAGATACTCTGAGGGGAGAAAAAGTTCCATGGTAATAAGTTTGAGAAATACCAAATGCTGTAAAACTTCCCTTCCCCCATGGAAATTCACAGTGCCTATTATGTTAAAGGCTCTAAGAAGTCCTTTATTAAAGATGTCTATTTTATTGTTTAACATAGAAGTTACCAAACTTGACAACTGAAATTTTTTATTACTTATTTATTTTTTTACATTTATTTATTTTTGAGAGACTGAGAGAGACAGAGGACAAGTGGGGGAGGGGCAGAGAGAGGATGAGACATAGAATCTGAAGCAGGCTCCAGGCTCTGAGCTGTCAGCACAGAGCCTGACACGGGGCTCGAACTCACAAACTGAGATCATGACCTGAGCCAAAGTCAGATGCTTAACTGACCTAACCACCCAGCCACCGTATCAACTGAACATTTTTTAAGATAATACTTATTATACCCCTTTGATAGTTTGGGAAATATTACCATAATTAAATACAGTAA